>NW_028324204.1:2733750-3067500 GCF_054372755.1 Phalangium opilio
GTAATTTTCATCACTCAAAACTTATTTCACCAATCTAAAGACTCTCGAGATATTTCTTTGAATGCGCACTATATCATACTAATGAAGTCGCCTCGTGATAAACAACAATTGAGTACAATTGCCAGACAGATGTTCCCTGAAAACTGGCGTTTCGTTGTCGACGCCTATCGAGACGCGACGAGTAGCCCCTTCGGTTATCTACTACTTGATATGAATCAGCGATGTCCGGAGAACCACCGAGTTAGAACCGGAGTATTTCCTCACGCTGTCGGGTGTCGCGTACGTCCACAGGGTATAAATTAGAAAGCCTCTCCAACGATGTGGCATTCTACAAGAATGACTTACGCTGTTCACTCGCAAAAAGATTTGCTCTCTGTCTTAGCTAAATCGAAACGTGGTCAGAGGCGAATTTTACTGAAAAGTGCCAAGAAATCATTAATCGACGCCATATCAGAGTGTGTACATAATACATTACAAGGAAAACTAAAATTAAACGAGTCTCAAAAAGCTCGGTTAGCCAAACATTCGGGGAAACTAAGGAAGATTGCCAGTAAAAAACAATCCTGGAAACGTAAACGCGTCATTCTAGTTCAAGACGGGTGTGGATTTTTCTCGTTCCTCTTCCCCCTCGTTTCTACGATTATCAGCGCGATAGCCGGAAATAATTCATAATTATGCAGTACGCCCAGAAAATGTTACTCGTCCCTAGCGAGACGCTCAAAGATGATCCCTTCCCCCACCCACAAAAGCAGGTGGTAACGGCTTTACACGGTGATATGAATTCTATTCTAGTTCGAAAGGATTTGGATGATAGTTCAAAATGGCGTCTGTACGAGCAGACTCTACAACGGTACGCTAATCTACCTACTATAGCCAAGCAACCGAAGCAGATATTGTTAGAGAACAACCCTAGATCGAGTTTAAACGTAGCGTGGATGGATGATATTCCTCTTAAGTATATAGCCCGTGTTCAGAAGTTAGTTGATCATATTGAAAATATCCCTGGTCAGCTTAGGTGGTTAGCTAACGGAGAAGTAGTTGTTATAAATTCTATAGTGCCAGGATCGGATATTAGGGATATTGTTTTAGAATTTGTCAGACCTACATCGCACTCAAACACCAAACTGAGAGGATTTTACGCCGTAACGAACTTGCTAGCTCAACATGCTCCACAGTGGTTCCAACCGCATAATCGAACATCATCGGTAAAAAAACTCGGCTACTTCTTGCAAATAACCCGTTATCTGCTATCTCCAAATCCCCCACTAAGAAAAAGACTACGGTGAAAAAGATTAAAAAGGTTGGACTGATAGGAGCCCCATGGCTCCCCTACAAAATGTCTCCGAAATCCTAGAAGGAATTTATTTTAATCCATCTCACGAAGCCAGTTATGGAGGGGTGGAAAAGTTATACTTGGCAGCCAAACCCTCGGGGGTCTCCAGACAACAAATGTTAGATTGGTTAAAGGGTAGGGATTCTTATACTTTACACAAAAAGGTTTTTAGAAAGTTTAAACGTAACAAGGTTATGGTTCACCATATAGACGAGCAATACCAGGCGGATTTAAATGATATGCGAGCCTTAGCTAAATATAACGATGGTTATAATTATATTTTAACAGTGATTGATTGTTTCAGTAGAAAGTCGTGGGCAATACCCATGAAAACAAAAACTGGGGTAGAGATGGTATCCGCATTCGAGTCAATATTTAAGGATACACTAGCATCAAAGTTACAGACGGATAAAGGGACAGAGTTTAAGAATAAGCTTTTTCAGACCTATTTAAAGGAGAAAGGGGTGGCATTTTTCACTACCGGGAACGACGATATAAAGGCTTGTCTAGTAGAACGCTTTAATCAAACTTTAAAGGGACGTATGTATAGGTACTTTACGCACAACAATACCAAGAGATATGTGGATGTATTGTCGGCTTTGGTTCAGGCATATAATAATTCCATCCACTCAACCATAAAAATTGCTCCCTCAGAGGTTACGGGAATTAACGCACATCAAGTTTTTGACACTATCTACGCAAAATACTTTAAACAGAAAGTCGCGAGTATTAATACGATAGATTTAAAAGTCGGGGACTACGTTAGAATTTCTCGTTACAAGATGGTTTTCGAGAAAGGGTATGAACATAACTTTACAATGGAAGTTTTTAAGATTATTGGGAAAATAGACCGATACCCACCAGTATTCAGATTGGAAGATTTAGATGAAAATCCTATAAAAGGCGTGTTTTATGCTAGGGAGCTCCAGTCGATAGATAAACCCATAACGTACAGGATCGAGAAGGTTTTACGTCGACGTACTCGAAACAAACAAAGGGAGATTGTTGTAAAGTGGTTGGGATACCCGGAGTCCATGTCTAGTTGGATTTATGCTCAATATGCAGTCTCCCTTCTACCTAACGCTTCCTAGCAACGCTAGTATGCAAATTTACGAAAATACCACAGCCTGCTACTCAACCAAACTATCAAAATGTATACAATTGGAGGGGGGACATTGGGAGGTTGCTCTAGTTGAGATAATATATCCAGCATCCTTTCATAATGTTAAGGAAGGCGAAGGTTACATGCAGTTAGCGGTTACTGAAATATCTCCAAAAGAACCGACGGCTCATCCTCAAGCTACCGATCCTAGTTCCAGAGCTGTATTTAAGAATCGTGGTGTAGTGAATTATGTTGATACCGTAGAAAAACCCACCCCCATAGGGGATATATTCACCATACCCGGCGGTTATTATATCAGTTTACCCGTGTTATTGAAACAGCTGTACCGCAGCCTCGAGTCGTGGGAATACGCATCTCGGTTTTCTTTTATCAGCGACCCCCTCACCAATCACGTGGTTGTATTTGTAAGACGTAACACGTCGATAGCCTTTTCCCCGGTCCTATCTAAACTCCTAGGTTATAACGAGGATCTTATGCCCCTTATTTGCCCTCCCGATCAATCTGAGATAAATTTAAGAAGCGACGTGCCCGCCAGATTAAATTACTTTATAACGGATCAGCTATTTGTCTATTCCGATATAGTAAGCAATGAACTAGTAGGCGATACGATAGCGCCATTACTTCGTATTGTCGATGTTGAAGATAAACCCCATGGCTCTATAGTCACTAAAACGTTCGATTCACCTCACTATGTTAAAGTTGCTAAACGTTATTTCGAGACGTTAGAAATAGATATAAGAACGAGTTTAGGTCAACCGACGGCATTCGAGTTCGGACAGACAACCTGTAAACTACATTTTAGACCATGCCCAAACCAGACGTCTTAGGTCATCGTTGCGAGTACCGGTCGTATTACCTTGACCAGGTGGGTGGAGGAGTTTCGAGCGTTTTTTCTGGTAGACCACATCAAAAAGGCCACGGGGTAGGGAGCTTGCTCAAGGGCTTGTTTAGATAGGCCAGACCGTTATTAGTTAAAGGCGCTAAATATCTAGGTGTTAAAGCCGCTACGACGGGGTATAAAATATTAGGCGATGTAGCCGAAGGACAGAATAAAAAATCGGCTGCCAAGCGTCGATTTAACGAGACTATGGACAATATCATCAACCCTCAGAAAGGGTCGGGCGTTATAAAGAGGCTCAAGCTGAAAAGACTCTCAGTTACTCTCAAGGGAGCAAAGAAGAAACCACGAGACATTTTCTCGCGATAAAAATGCTCTCCGTTCAAGCCCTGAAGAGTGAACTCGATATTTTTGCTTCAACACCTACCCAGACAAGTATAGAACACGGACAATGGACCTGGTATAAACCTCTATCAGCGCTCAATGACAGCTCTACCGTCGAATACCACATCCCCGGAAACGGGGATTATTACATGGATTTATCCCAAACAATGCATTACACCCGGTTAAGTGTGACCAAAGATGACGGCGGGATTCTACCGGACGACGCTGTGGTGGCTCTCGTAAATAACGCGGCTCACTCCTTATGGCGAAATTGTGAAATCTATTTTGGTTCCACCCTCGTAACGCCGGCGGCAAACAACTACTCATTTCGCGCTTACATCGAATCCCTTCTAAACTATGGACTAGCCGCTAAAAACACGCATTTGTCTTGCGCTGGTTGGGCTAAAGACGAGGCGGGTAAGATGGATGATCTAACCGGCAGCGGTTTCCTTGTCAGAAAGAAAGCCGTCGAAAAATCTGTGGATATCGAATTTTACTGTCCCGTATTTAGCGATGTGTTTAATATACCCGAATATCTGGTGAATGCTGTAGGATGTTAATATAAGCTTCTCGAGAAACAAAGACGAATTTGTGCTGATGTTTAAACAGACCGCGACCCTCAAGGGTTGCAAAATATTGCTTAAAGAAGATGGGATAAATGTACGCAAGGTTAAACTGGCACCTAAAATATTATTGGCGCATGAAGCTGCTCTCGCTAGAGGTGCTGCCCAGTATAATTTTACGCGTACCGAGATAAAAACGAAAACTTTGTCAGCGTACACGCAGAGTCAGAGTTTCGACCATATATATCTAGGTGCCCTCCTTACTCGCGTCATAATCGGTCTAGTTTCCAACAAGGCGTTCAAGGGTAGCTACACCCATAACCCCTTTAACTTTAAAAATTACAATTTGAATCATTTAGCTTTGTATGTGGATAACGATCAGATACCTTCTAAAGCCTTAACACCGAATTTTACTAAAAAATTGTTTATGAGAAAGTACCACACCTTGTTTTCAGGGTGTAATATTCATTATAAGGACGATGGTAACGATATATCCCCTTTCGAGTACGCTAACGGGTACACCTTATATGCCTTCGATTTAACCCCTGATATTTCGGCTAGTGATTCCAACTTCTGGAATATTGTTAAACAAGGTCAATTACGATTGGATCTAGGTTTTGCGACCGCCTTACCCGAAGCTGTTGTTTGCATCGTTTACGCCGAGTTTCAAAGCCTAATTCAAGTTGATAAAAACAGAAACGTGATTGTCGATTATTAATGTCAGCAACAAACACAGTAGATTTAAATTACGCCGCCCTATCAAAAACCCCGAGTTTTTTGGGCGTTTTTGCTTCGGATAGGCTACCTCATAAGGTTTCCCAATATCCCATGTCTCTCATCATAAACTTTGACCAGCACAATAGAAGGGGGTCGCACTGGGTTTCCATCTATATAGACGCCCTACGTGTCGGTTATTATTTCGATAGCTACGGCTTACCTAGTGTAAGATTATTTTTATTGGAACATTGTAAGAAATGGTCATATGGGGGGGAGACAGCTACAAAGTCTAGATAGTAAAGTTTGCGGTCAATACAGTGCCTTGTATATTATACATAGAAGTTCGAAGAAAAGTACGAAAAGCTTTTTGGATGGGTTTTCCCGGAGGCAGCGACAAAATGATCTGAAGATCGCGAAGCGCTTCAATAATCATATAATAAGACTAAAAAGGAGTATGAATCATATCTAAAGTGTATATAATAAGACTGAAAAAGAGTATGAATCATATCTAAAGTGTATAAAATAAGACTGAAAAGGAGTATGAATCATATCTAAAGTGTAACATATTTAAGCAATTTTTCAAAAGAAAGTTTATTTTCAATTTTCGTGGTCATCTTCTGACTCTAGAGCACGCCTATATTACATTCACTATATCTAGGTTTTCTACGGATAAAAACGCCAGCGATAATATGATAAAATAATTTATGTATAAAAAATTTTCAATAAAATTATAATTTCAAGTTTATCACGGTTTTATATTTAATTCTTTACATTTTTGGTTAAATTTTTCGATAAAGAAATGCCCATATGCCAGGGTGCGCACTCCTCCTGGGAGGATATATTTTTTGTTATCACAAGCGGATAACGTCTTTTTGGTTTGGTTGTGTTTAGTGCTCACAATCCTTTTCATACTGCACGTCGTTTCTTCTTCGCCAAATAAACATTTCCGATAATCAGCATGATGAATTGATCGTTTGACGACGCGGCGACAGATTCCCTTTGCGGTTTTCTTTTCACCGTTTTCGGATAGAATAGAATAAAGCTTAGGTCTTAACCCTACAAATTCTAATAAGGGTAGAGGTGTAAACATGATTAAGAAAATAATTTTTTCGGAAATATTACCCTTTATTATCACTCCATCCATCTCATCTTTCATCTTACCCAGGACCTTCTTATTCACATCGCTGAAAAGAGGGTGCGATTTCGGATAACCGGAGAAATCAAACCGATCTGCGTGCTCCTTAAAGTCAGCGTATACGTCTAAGGTCTTTATGTCGTACATTAAGCTATCTATGAATTGAAGATAAAGTTAGTGGGGGTAGGAGGGGGGATTTAAGATAAATTAACAAACCAGTATTAGTAAATTGAAGAATGGCCTTATCTCCGTATTTCTCTCTAATAAAATCGTAGTGAAATCGATATAGAAATAATTTGGAAAGATCTAATATTGAGAAGCCAGTGTAGATGGGTCGATTTAGGGTTAAAGTTTTCTTAACCATCTGGATTCCGACCAATTCATTATGATGCATAATGAATTTTTGGAACGCTGGTGATGATGCCTTTTTAACCGCTCTTTCCTCGTTTTGTACGAGATGGAAATCTATTCGATTCCGTAGATTTTCAATGGTCTTACCAAAAACGCTGTTAGACGTCCAATTAATAACAAATATAATGAATATCGATCAGCCTTTTGGTACCTATTGTTCATCAGTTTAAAATAGTCGCGCTGGAATGAATTAGTAGCGTTTTTCCGTTTCTCCATATTGAAATCTATGTAAGGGCTTAACCAAGGGCCTTGGTTAAACCATAATATTTTATGTACTCTGGTTAATTTTAGACCCTTCGAAAGGTAATATTTTAGATTCCTATAGTGTATGACGTAGTTGCATTTGCTATCCAGACTAGGTACGAGTTTAGGTAGAGTGTCTTTCAGGGGGAGACCATTCTTTTCCATCAATGATTTATAGTATGAGGAAAACTCATCGGTGGTTATTTCCCTCGTCTCTGGTGCTAGCGGATAGCAATTATGGGAACGGTGTAATTCCTTGGGGTATTCCAAATCCACCTCGAGAATGAATCCGTGGGGTGAATCGTCTGGCGTGTTCAGAATGGTCTTCTCGGTATAAGACAGAAGATCGGGCGTCTTGCTATCAGCTAAAATATCGCTGTCCTCATCAATCCAATTGAAGTTATTCATGGGTAAATAGTCCTTCATAACGGTACCTATTGTAAACAATGAAAATAAGATTATAAGAACATTTTAGCTTATTAATAATCCATAAATTACCGTATAAATTATTTAGGTCGAGATATACGATGTAGTTACTAGGCTTGGATGGATCGTAGTTCGGCAAATCCTTGTTATTAGCCTCGGGAAAACGGTTGGAAATTAGACTCACACCGCCACGTATACCCCTTTCTTAACGTGAAAATTTGTAAATATAATAAATGAAAACATATTCAAATAAATTACCAATGAATAGATGCATATCCGGGTCTAAGAGCAAATCCAACTTTACATCCGTCATCAGCAGCGCAGCCTGCCAGCCAAGCCAGGTCCGGTATACGAGTGAGCGGGGTCCAATCGATAGAAATCGAGACACATTGTCCTGAATTCTTCGAACACACATGCTAGTTGTAATGTGTCAATTTGGACATATGTGTCAATTTGGACATATGTGTCATGTAGATCACCTGAAAATTATAAATATTAAAATATCATCCCCCCTTAACAGATAAAAATTACCTTAATTCCAAATTTCTCCCAGACTTCACGAACATGCTGGTAGCTTGCCTCAGAGATAGACTCATCAGTTAATGTATAGTTCAGTTTCCTCAAATCGTTCCATATAATCATATGGGAAAGGCAACTTCTTGAGAGCTAAATATACTTGATCGGGGTTATATGACGCGCTAAGGATCTTGAATTTATCAATTCCACCAGTAGCTAAATTTTGAACAAGGGTGTCCAGCGAAGCCCGCATAAATCGCATCGAATCTAGGAATTGTAATCTCCCAAACCCGAAACTGATATAGGTCTCGGTATTGTTAGGGATGACCGTTATTTTCTCCTCCTTGAAAAGACCAATCTTTTGGAGGATAAGATGGGAATCATACCTTTAAAGAGAAATAACAGTTAAAATGATCGCTGTTAAGAATGTGGAATTAACTTACCGAGATAAGTTGTGTAGAATCACGGGGATTTTCTTACCTAGTTGCATTTTGAGGTTGCAGCTATTGTGCGCCCGACCTCGGAAGCGGCTTAAAATCAGGGGAAATTAAATACGGAACAAAGAAATTAAGTAATAAATAAAATTTATCGGTCAGATGACAATGATCATTCACACCGTAGTCCTCAACAGTGAGAATTTTTCTGCAAATGTAGCAGTGGGTTGCCCTCTTACTAATTCCCAATTCGCTAGGGGTTAGATTCATTGGAATATTCTGTTCCAGGACCTCGGTTATGGTTTCCACCTCCATCATCAGACTCTCGATAAAAATTTGGACGGCGTCTAAACCTCGATACGTTACGGGCGCACTAGGCTCTCCTAAATATTATTGTTAGAAAGATAAGTTTTTACGATGAGAATTTAGTGACACACCATTTGGGCCTAACACAACGTAGCTGAATCCACAGGCGATGTGTTCCGTAAGTTTCGTGGTAGAAGAGATAGTCTCGTTGTTTGCACAAGTTTGATATCGATTTAAAATGCTCTCAAAATCAGCGTAAATTTTAAATGGACACTATAAATGATAACAACTAACATAAGTGAAATATTTTAAAAATAGATATATTTACTTTTTGCATCCATTCAAACTTGTCAAAAGATAGGACGGGGTTTTTGTGAGGCATTTTAATTCTTTGCGGATCATGGATTGAGCAATTTTTAACGTGCTCGGTGTGATTTCGTTTCGCGTTCAACCCCAAAAATCTGTGAAGACATCGTCTGCACACGTAAGTGCAACCGTTGTGAGATGTGAAGTGGGACAGAAGTCTACTGAGACTTCGGATGAGGCAATAATGTTTTTTTTCACCGTCAGATAAAAGAAGAAGGTCGATTTCCCTTTCTTCGATCACGCTCTCATCGCTAATATAGAGAGGAAAAACTTCCGTCTCCCAGGCATACACGTTATTCGAGTGACTGTTTTTCACCTCAAATTTCTTTAAGTTGTGAGAGTTGAGTGTGAAGGGAAAAGTAATGTCCGAGCAGTTTAGTTCATTCACGTACTGTTTATACTTTGAAACTTGATTCGCGTTTTGATCGACCGGATGAAGGTGGGCTAAGCATGCCCACTTAAAACACATTACATCGTCAGACTTTATATTGAGCACGCTATTTGTATCACGAATTCTATCGGGGGTTCTTATATAGGATCCGCCGACTAGGGGTAAATACTTTATAACATCCACTTGGAGATACAAAATACGGTCGATAACCCAATTCCTTCCTAATTCCTGGAATTCATGCATTTGATGCGTAATTTGTTGTACACATTCGTCCATCTGATTTTGAAACTGGTCTGCTAATAGAGTCGTTTGCGTTTTACTTCGGATGTACGGAATGTGTTCAACTTCATCACCGTTGTTCAGAACTTTAGCATAGCGAACTCGAATTAAAATATTCCACTTTATCCCTATTCTTTTTAGTAACTGTCCACTCAAATACTTAATCAAACTAAGGATAAGTGGCGTGATAAAAAGTTCGAAGTCAGATTGACAATCTTTAGGAGTATATCGAGCACTAAGAACCGCATCACCTAGGGCTAACATCTCCTCGGCACCGTCGGAAAAAGCATCCTCGGCGGAGGTAGGGGTTTCGATGATTCCTTCAGTTCTGCATAGTGTATACGAGAATGACGCCTCAGATTTCCTACACGCGCGAAACTTACCCCGCACGTATCACAGGTATATTTCACCCCATCATGCTGTTCGCGAGTATGCCTCGTTAACGTATATTTTCCTTTAAACTGTTTAGCACATACGCCACACGAAAACATAGTTTTAAATTATTATTTGTCTTACTAGATTGAAGCACAGAACAAACAATTACTTAGCTCACTAGATTGAACCTCAGAATGAAATAATTATGGTTCTTCAGGGTTTATATACCAGCCATGTTTTTCTTAAAACTTGAATTCACCCCATCAAAAGAACACTCCATTTCCTACAATCTACTCCGTGGGTAAAAATGTAAACTTTAGAAATTTTTTATGGAAGTGTAATTGAAATTGGCGTAGAAACTGAATTCCTACATTCTAATCTCGGAGCTAAAAATGTAGGTCTAAAAATTGAAGTACAAATTGAAATAGAAGATGAAGATTTTTCTTTTTATGTTTTTAAATTTACATGTATTTGTAAAAATCAATTGATGGGAGCACCAATAATCGATTGGAAGATCTCATCTAGATCTATCTGCCGCTGAAGTTCTGGCGTCTCGACAATGGGTTTGGTTTTTCTTTTTTTAGGTTCAGCCAACCCTGTCACCTTGGTCCTTTTTCGAGGGTTTACATCAAAAGATGATGGGGCGACTCGAAGGTTGTGGTGGTGCTTGGTAAGATCGGTGGATCTAGATCTTCCACCGTTAGGTAAGGTACGATTGACGGTTCAAGCGATGACGGCGGATTGACTGGCGATGGATTAGACGATGCGTCTGTTAACGGGGCGGCAACTTCAATACCGTGGAAGTCTAGAATATCGACGACCTCAGCTTCACCCTCCACTGGCAAGGGAATTTTTTGGACCTAAAAGAAGATATTCCAGTTACATAAGATTGAATTATAGTCATTTCGGAAAATATTGTCTTACCATGATGTACTGTTGACTTCTTTTTAGTCCATTTTTACGTTTTACCACTCTTTAGAGTGGAAAACGTATTGTTCCGATCTCTGTTGGCTGGACGGCTGGCTGGATATGTTGTGACTGGAAATGTTGTGACCTGATGAATTTTGACATAAATGAATATTTCGAATTCTAAATTTCCCGCGAATTTTCAACTCGAAATTCACCCGCAGTTTACGTTACACCTCAAAGGTGGCGTAACGTATTTTATTTCAATTGAAATTATTTTCCCGTCGGTGCCGGGCCTCGATCCTGCGATGTCCCAATCCATACGAGACGCCATTGAAGGCGCCCGCGCGTGCTACCACGAAGCTACGCTCGCTTAGTACAAAACCCGAGTTAAGTTAGACTGTAGAGTAGAGAGAGGTAGACGTATGTGGATCCCCACCCACCCTCCCCTTCCCGACGCGCGCCAACCAGCTGCAGCTGGATTTTGTAAGTGGGAGAGTAGAAAGCGTAGCGCGCGCGAAATATTTTTAGCAATTCATAATTTAAATCTATGAAACATACTCATTTAAAGTTAAATAATTATAATTAGCTAACATGATTATTATAATTAAAAAAAAAATATATTATTTAAGTAATAAATTTAAAGATAGTTGTTGAGAGATTCAATAGAGGGCAACATGAGATGTCATAAATACAGAGTCACCCAAACCCAAATTCATTTCAGTTCGGCTCTGCGTTAACACTGAACCAGCTCCGATTCCCCTTCATCGTGTGCCGACGTCATTTTGGTAGATATAGGGTCGTCGGTTTAACGTGTTGTTTACCCAGTTTTTAAGAATAAAACGGTTAGAATTTGTTCTTTGAAGAGTTGTAGAAGCTGCTCAAGTAAAACAGATAACGCGCTTCTTTCGAATACCAAGGAGAAGCATCGTACAAATTATCCGCTAAGCGACGTAACCTTTGGTTACAAAAGTTGGGCCTTGGACCTGAGTCCTTAAGAGAACAACCCTTCAATGTTCAATGCATTTCGTCTCGGGTAAGTAGAATGGTTTTATGATAATACCAATTTGTTGTTATAGATTATTAGCTTATTTTGAAACTCTTTGGTATTTCGTAATTTAGACTCTAAATCTGAAGCTGATGATGTATTGTTAGAAGAAGAGAGTTGCTCTGAAGCTGAAAATGAACCAGGGATAGGAAATGTTGGCCAGAGTTCACAGGATGTGTGATATTAGCATGTCAAATTTTTCTGTTGACAAATGTACCCAGACACGGCCAGAATTGAATGTAATGGACCGTAGCACCCAGTTTTATGTTAATTAATTACATTTAAGTTGCGGAAACTATTTTAATCAATATTTTCATAGCTTTTGTCGTCCATATCGGCAGAGTTTATTTGAAGGATTTCTGAAAATATAACCCTTAAAGGACGGCCAAACCTGAACCTAACCAAACCAAACCTTAACCTAACTTAACCTCAACCTAATCAAAATTTTAGAAAAGGGGCAATATTATTTCGGAACTTAAATGAAGATAACAAAATACAATATCTTGGAAAAGGCGTAATATTATTTGGGAAGTAAATGAAGATAAACAACAATATTATGGAAAAGGTGTGATATTATTTGGAAAACTAAAATAATCTAACCAAACCCAACCTATAACATGAAGGGTAAAATATTAAAAAACATGGAAAATATATATTTTAATTAGTTTCCGAACCTTAATTTTATCCAATTAGCCTATAATTAACTATGAATAAATGATATTTATTGAAAAAGTTAAAAAACTGTACTTAAAATGCGCGAGCTAAAGTAAAGTTTGGTAAAGACTGGTTGCCAACCCCAGAACGTATCAAACAAAAAGTATTAAATTATAATTTGGAATTTCAATTTTAATGAAACCTAGTTTTTAAAATACCCATTGAGAGTCTGTAACTAAACGTTAACGACCTCTAGTCTCTGCCAAGTGATTTAAATTTCAGACCTTCTTTGTGGGAAAGGGGGAATTCAATTAGCTAGATCTACTAAGCTTTGTCTATGAAGGGTTTTCCACACTAAGCCTGTGGCTAGTTTACAGGTGGGTCCCTTTACAATGCATAGAGGGGTGGTGGCTAACCCCTCTGCCACAGCTAACCTACAGCGCCCTATACTAACTATTGCCGTTAACCTCTGCAAGTTTTGATGGAAAGGAGAAACCGGGTTAGGCCGAGGAGGAAAACTCCTTTTAACCAGCGGGGAGAGAACTTGCAAACTCTACGCAGAAGGATTTTTTCCCAGATTTTCACCCGGTGCCACAGTCCGGGATCGAACCAGGGATCCTCTTGCTGCGAGGCGAAAGCGCTAACCGCTACGCCACCCCACCTCTTCAAGCTGACATCACATTTAAATTAAGTTATCATTCTAAAAACTTAGTTACTCAACTATAAATAAAAGGGTATTGGTGGTTAAAACAACGTTACTATGAATAAATCAAATAAAAATCTACAACTTAAGCTCCTCAAAAAATGAATATTAAGATAATAAGGGAGAATACATAGTTTACAGACTAGTAGGATTCATACTTTTTACACAAGGAGGCCTGACTCACTGGGTGAGTTTAAAGCTGGGCCTCCTCGCGTAAATGGTATGAATCCTCCTAGTCTGTAAACTATGCAACCTCAGCAAGATCAAATTTTCAAATCTAGCTATATAGCCAGCCATCTATTTTTAGCATTATAATTTAAATTAATTGATCGTGATGATTTAAAATTAAATAATTATATATTGCTAATGTATTTATTACTTAAGTAATTTTATTTAATTTAAATAGTAAATTTTATGATGGTAATTCTAATTAAGGGTTCCACGAGAGGGTAGAATTTTTTTTAAAATTCAGTAATGTTTTCACCAGGGATAAAGGAGGAGCGCGAGGATATTTGTTTTCACGCTTAGAGGATAGGCAACTCCCTATCTCCGACGGCAGCTTATTCGATATATAATCTGTTCCAGCTTTGGTTGTCAGCACGCGCAAACCCAAATTTTTATGTTGAAGCGGCTTAGTGGCGATCATTAACGTAGCTTTGTGCGTGTAGACAACAGACAAAGGAAATACTGATTTACATTATTTAAAACCTCGACATTTTAAATCCCGAAGATGAGTATTTTTTTGTCTGTTGTCTCGAAATATTTTCGTATGTTGTCAGCACGCAGAACCAAAGCTGTAACACATTAAATATCGAATAAGCTGCCGTCGAAGATAGGGAGTTGCCTATCCACTAAGCGTGAAAAAAAAAATTCCTCGCGCGCTTCCTTTATCCAGGTTTTCACTTTTGCGCGTTTTAGAGGTTCTGCAAAATATAGGTCCGACCCTGGCTGGCTGGCTGAGCGTCCCTTCAACCCCATTTCTAATTCTAAAACTGTTTTAAACCAAAAAAGATAAATGCTTTTATGCATATAAAATAGTTCTTAAATTAACTTTTTTTGGCGCAGATATTAGTGCCAAATATTATGAGATTTATGTAAGGTTTAGGCCGGGGTCACCTTACAATAAATTTAGCTAGCCTAGGCAAAACGTTTTATGGCCGGAGCCATCTTGTTTCTAATGTTGTCCAGATTATCGTAGTAAGGTAGATCCACCCTGATCTGACCGGCGGGTTCGTCAGGGAAAATCCCGTTGTGCCAGGATCCGTGGTATTTTTTTATTATAATTTCAAATACATTGAATTTTAATAACAAATTGGGTGCTATTAACCCTAATGTCGCGCTGTAGATAATTCTACAGATGGTGGGCTTGTTAGACTCCATGGTTTAATTCCGTATTTACTTTTATAATGATACTTCCCGACGGGTCGAGTTAGAATGATACTTTCCGTAAATCTGAAACGCTATTTATACCAATTCTATCAACACCACGTAATAAAACACACAAGTTTGAATTTAATTTTTATTTTCAAAATAAATGTCCGCACTAAATTTTTTCAACCATAAATTTAATCTGTAAGCTTTTGAAAGACAACAGTAATCTGTATTTCTATGGAAAATACAGTTCGATGGCGGAGGTTCTTTTGAAGGACCACTTAATTTAGAGCAGCCGAGAGTCTCGGCATTTCCCACGGTGCCACCGATGGATTTCGAGAGAAAGATCGACTTCTCTAACCCTTTCGTCCATAAGATATCAGCTTTCCCAGATACCTCACTTAAAATGTTGGCAAAGTCCTCGAATACGTATTCCCCGTCGTTCCAACTGAGAGTACAAATATTCCGCGAAACCCAACCATTTAATCGTCAGTCCTTCAAGCTTAGTTCGCCGAATGGGAACGGCGGCTTGAAAACGAACGTACCGTTTTCACCCGTTTCAACTATATAGTACGCTAATTCTTTTATTACATACTCATTATTAGCTCGAAAAAAACTAGCCTCTAGGACACATCTCTTCTCAGGCGAAATCTCCATCTTGAATCGTTCAATATCGTTGGTACAATGAATACGACTTGAAACTCACCCCTTTTATACCAGCGTTTTTGTTCACTTAAGTAATAAAGAGTAAGCTTAATCTTTCGAGGGGATAGCCCATGACGATGAAATCTTTACTTCCCATAACGAAAATGAGGTATTGAAAATCTCGGAGAAATTGTGCGATCGAGATGAACTGAATAACCGTATTCTCTCTCGTCAATAGCAAAGAGAAAGCTGAGTCTAAAGGAAAATAAGCCTGAACACCACATCAATAGAACACCTCAAAATTGAATCGACCGTCGAGTGTAGCCGCTTTAAAGAGAATTCTCTCCCGTCCTAT
This sequence comes from Phalangium opilio, assembly GCF_054372755.1. Classification (NCBI taxonomy): domain Eukaryota; kingdom Metazoa; phylum Arthropoda; class Arachnida; order Opiliones; family Phalangiidae; genus Phalangium; species Phalangium opilio. Next base: position 2,749,273 of record NW_028324204.1, read on the forward strand.
ATCTTAAGCCTAATCATGGGGAAACTAAACGAGCCGTCGACGGCACGGCCCATCTAATGAAAGCCTATACCTCACACGTTAATCTATAGAACCTCAAAAATTGAATCGACCCTCGCGTGTAGCCGCGATAAAGTGAAACCTCTCCCGTCCTATCTTAAGCATAACCACTTTGACGGGAAGATATAAACGGCTTCTTCCGGCGAATGACGAACAATCAACGGCATAGATTATCCGGTAAAAACCGTCGAGGTAAAACTCCATAGGATTAACATGGGATTTTTTCACCCCGTTATGGCTAACTCTCATTTTACCATTACTTAGAATTATAACCCTGTGAAGTATAAGTTATGAATGTTTTCAGAAAATTTTAGTCTTTTTAAATATACATGTAGGACTTTATAATTATAGTAAAGAGTTCCACTTTTCCCCGGTTGTTGTATCATAACGTGCTTGCCGTCAACAGCACCGCAACACATTGGGAAGTCCCACCGAGTTGAATATTCATTAGCAATTTTAATGTGTTTTCATTCGGTGCCTAAAACCAAGCACTCATTATTTTGTGTTGAAGTATGGTTTAGGTGTTTCCTATACCGGCAAGTATATTGGTTGCAAAGCTTCCCAAATTGCTGCACAAGTTTCCTTGATGATTCGTTGAGCGGTGGTTTTCCCAAGGCGGAATGCATATGTCATACTGACCAAACTAGCTCCAGATGCTAGGAATCTGTAAATAGCACGGAAAAGGGTTCATTGTCATAATTATATTTATATTAATAGTAAATAAATAAGAATAATAACCTTAATGTTTATGCTAATCTTTCTCCTGGTGAAATTTGTGAGCGTCCAGGAGGATACTTTTCCAATTTCTTCTCGACCACTTTCATAAGTTTGTCGAATAGACTAGGATTCATTCTTGTAAAATTTTGAACTTGGTCTCCTCATTTCTCCTCATGCATTTCAACTTAATTCCAACAATGTATCAAATTTTAAATGGGCAACACACTTGTATATGCTGTTATATTGTAAAGGCCTGATGTAAATGAGGCTTACCAGTGTCTCGAAGTATCCTTCAGTTTTCGTATTTCTCCAAATTGGATGCACCCACCAGCGTCTACGCATATAGCTTCGTTTTTTGTGTGAAATTAGTTGGTAATATAGCTGTATTAGCAAAAATTGTCTTTTTAAGAGCAACCGCCGTTTTCTTCCATTTAAGATCGCCTTTTTGTTTTCGCGCAGAATCCTTCCTGACGCTGGTCATGTGACCTCCAAATCCCGCGAGTTTTGGAAACGGGTGTAGGCTTGGACTTAGCCTGGCGCTAAAGTATTTGTCGTGCGCTGTGTAGGAGACTATATCGCGCGATTTTTGCAATGTCTCAAGCTCAATCTTTTTGTCTTTCAAGCGCGTTTGGAAACGCACTTTTACCAAGGTCTTCTTTCATGTTCATTTGTAATTCTAAGTTAGTGTTTAGCTTATCAATTCGCAAATCTTCTGCCACTTGTTTCACTTCTATGTTTTGTTCTGTAACAACTGCAATTTCTTTCCTCAATGCACCTAGCGTTTCAAAGATCAGAGGAGTTTTGTTGCGCTGTGATAATTCGCATTTTCTGTAGAAGATGATTTACTAGCTAGTAAATTTTTAAGTTGCGTTTTTTCTTCTGATAATGCGTTGTGCGTCGCTTTCATTGAATGAAGCTCCGATGTGAAGATTGTGGTAGTCATAAGAGTGTAATTTTTCAGATTTTACTTAAATGGTCTATAACAGCTTTACCCGCTGGTTTAACAGCGCTTTCCGTAATCTTTTTCGTACTTGCTTGGCTTCTATTTTCGGTTGTAACTAGTAATGGAGAGTTATATAAATTGGGCCTGTTCCCTGAGAGTTTTTGACTACATGCAACTTCTCACGGCTTATCCTGGGAGAACGTATGTCAAAACCCGCACTCTAAACTAGCGCTCATTTCAGTGTTAATCGTTCTAAAGCATTTAGAGTGTATCCTGTAACTACATTTTGTACATTGTACACTTTCTTGTTTCCCATAAATGTCACTTTTGCACTTAGGACAGGGATATTTATGCAGTGGCATATTGTTTAAGTTTTTATTTTGTTCCCATTTATTTTCAGGTGATATCCACTTGAATTAATAAACAATAGACAGGGAAATATTATGTAACAAACAATGGTGTTGATCTTCAGTTGGCGGCAGGACTCGCCAACAGGGCCAGCAGTGGAAATTGCAGCTATTGGCCTAGAGACTCGCAAGTGTAGCTGCCCTGTACAGTCCCAAAATAAACCTTCAGTGTATTTTCTCTTCTTTCAGGAACTAGGACTTCAATGGACAGCGGACAACCTTTAAGCGGCGCACATTTCCCGTACTTAAGCCTCAGTGGCGGGGTATATAAAACTTTTGGCAACACGGAGGAATTTAAACAAATCGACTGTCTCAAATGAAACTAGGCACTGTATTGACAAATAAGTTGTAATAATGTAATATTAAAAAATAATGAATGAATGATAGTTTATAATAATAACAATAAAAACCATGTCAGTTAATTTGGAATTATCCACACATTAATGTAATTTTTTAAATAATCATTTATGATGAAGGTTGAAAGAAGTATAGTGCTAACAAGTTAACACGAAAAATGTCTAATAATTTACGACGAAAATGGGATTTATTAGTTAGAATGACGACATCATTGGGCAAGGAATTCCAATCATCAATGACAGCACACGCAAAGTGTGTTTGTCGGAATGTAGTTAGCACCCTAGGTTTGACTAGTGAGTGACCACGTGTTCTTTTATTATTATGGCGGGTGAAAAATAATGAAAGATCTAAATCTAGGTTGTTACGTATAATATCAAAAACTAAGCATAGGTTATTAATTTTATGTCGTATAGTGATAGAGTCACTATATAGTAAAGAGAGACGTTGAGGAGCCGGGAGCTGTTTAATTTTATGAGGGACTTTTGAATATGCGTTTAGAGCCTTTTGCAAAGCCTGTAGTTCAGTTAAGAAATGCGGGGACCAAATGGGCGAACAGTAATCAATTATAGGAAGGACCATCTAGTTGTAGAGAGTTTAAATGAGAGGTATAGAATTAAAAATTAAATTACGATGAATTATACCCGTAAAGCTCTTAATACTTTAGGCAGTTTTATCGGAATGGGCTGCATTTTTGAGAAGGGGATCAATAAGGACACCTAAGTCCCTTTCACAAGTGGACATAGCTATAGTGGTGTTATTAATAGATTAATCGAACATGGGATTACGACGTCCAAGGTGAAGAGTTTCACACTAAGTAATGTTAAAAGCTAACCCATGGTCGTGACCCCACTGAACGACGGCATCAAGATCAAGTTGTAGGACAGTTCGATCAGTAGAATGACATACACGGCGATAAAGCTTAGCGTCATCGGCAAACAAGATGTTAATGTAAATGATTCAGCTTTGTACCGGCTGTCAAGAGTCGAAAAACTTCAGGATCTTCAGGATTTAAAATATCCGCGAGTTTTTTAGCTCGAGTGCACGGACCTCTAGGACGTGATAATTTACCTACAGCCTACTACACGTATTTAAAACTAAGACCTAGAGGTCCGTGCACTCGTGCAAAAAACTCGCCGATATTTTAAATCCTGAAGATCCTGAAGCTTTTTGTCTCTTGACAGCACGTACAAAGCTAGGTCTCTATGTAATCTAACTTTGCGCTTGCTGACAACCGACGCTGTAACAGAGTATATACAGATTACAAAATAAAAATTAAACTGTCTACTTGGCGACAGTCTCCTCATCATCCTCCATTTGGATAACGAGATCTTGGGGGGGGGCCTTCTGTGGCGCACCCTCACCCATACCAACGCCCTGAGGCGTTTCCTCCTTTTCTGCTTTTCCAATTAAATAAATAGGATATTAACTATGTCTAATGAATTTAGACTATCTGCTTGTAAGCCATTCATTTGGTCTAAAAATTATTAAAAAATGGAAGATTGTAACTGTAAAATTTAAATGTAGGAAAGGGGGCCTAATTTTCACGGCTCACAAAGAATTTAAATAAAAACTAGCAAATTAAGAAGTTCCCAGGTTCCCGTTTAAAGGACTTATTGTCCATGACCAATATTTACCAAGTAGTCCATTAGTGAAAGAAGAACGCAGCAAGTGATAGAAACAATAATACTGGTTTTATTTATGGAACAAAAACGCGTCTGTACTTGATCGCGAGTACAATACTGACTGCCGACAGACTACCGTTACAGACGGAGGCGGGGGTTTTTATGCCTACGAAAAATGTTTTTTATACATTGACAGCACTGGCGCTCAAGCCACTTCGGGACAATTTAGCATTATACAAAATTTAGTATGAAAATTACAAAATGAACAAAGCAGACGACGCGGTTTTTCCCCGGGAAGGAGATGCTTGGTGTGGACGGTTACAAGTTTAATACCATTTACACCAGAGAAGGAAAAGCGACCTGGAGGAAAATAAACAAAAGGTGTTTTTGTCTTCCAGGTAGCGTGGCCTCCTGGTGTAAATGGTATGAAACCTCCATTTATGAAAAGTATATATAGTTTGGGGAATGGGGACTAGAATTTTTATAGATAATGGTGCTAGAGAGGGGTGTAGACTCTGGACGCCCATCTGCAAGAGAGGATACTGTAGGCTTCTAAACTGTAGGCTGAGCTAAGAGATATAAGGGTATGACGTTTGCATTGGTAGTACTGCCATTACTCTATAGAAAAAGGCCCGGTGTTTACAGTTAACTAGTCATGACTCATGAGAGAGTAGAGGATGGAATAAAAAGTGTTATGCTGTTAGTCTTGGAACCACGGAGTTGTATCATTTCTGAAAATACATATCCGTGCTTGAAGTTTACTGACAGTACCAAGAGTAGGTTGTTCTTATTAATTGGCTGTAATTGCAAATAATTAAAAAATAATTATTAAGTACAAAACAGAAAACCGTTTTCCCAAAATTGACCACTTCTAAACAATATCGTACAACCAACGCGCTAACGGCTACTACAAACACTTATAGATTATACCAAAAGGAGATGATCTAAAAGGACATAGCTTTCCAGCCTAGGAATGAGGGTATTGTGTGTCAGGTTCTCTCTAAAGAACGTCTCATCTCGAGTGCTCCTAAAACTTGATATCCCAAGGCTAGGCCGAATGTATTTACTGTAGAGTAAATGGTAGTTGAACACCCAAAGTTTTTCTCTACTAACGTTTTTTCTCGGCGCCAACTAACATCAGCCACGAAAAGCTGGGTCTCACTAAAAAAATTCCACCCACCTTGCTTGAACTTACTCGGATAAATAAATGAGCCCCGCCTGTTTAACTTCACTCTCCACCGCTGTGGAGCGCTGCTTCAAAAGCTCGTTCTCGGTCGTGGCCAATATTTTAGAAATTTTATCTCTCCATTCACGGGAGCTCCGTTGGGAACTTTAAAAAGCTTAACGTCAGAACTTTCAGACCCAGAGGCTACGGCAAAAAATCTTACATAGGAACTTGGTGTAAGATTATTCTACTTGTGATTATACCTAAAACTGTCATACTAACTGTAACAGCTTCTAAAAAAGAATTACGTACCTTTGAGGAGGGCAGGGCAATTTCTAATAAAATACCCTTCCTTTTTGCAAAAGTAACAAATAGCAAACTCCAAATAATTTTATTGGTTTTACGTAAAATTATGAATCATAGTTCCATATCCGATGGCATCGTAAACTTTTTTCTTTTGTAGCGGAAGTGAATCCAACTCCTAGGAAAGATAATTTTATAAATCCGCAATTTTTTAAACGTCATTTGTATCTTAAATTAATTATTTTCATATACCAGAGATAGATTTATTTTTTTAAGAAGGAATGGGTAACAGGGTTATTCGGGTGCGTGTCCAAGTCCACGACCCTCTTACCCGTGACGGAGGGGTATGAAAGAAGAGGCTGGTCTTTTTTTAATTATACGTAGTTTTAATGAGCCAATAATATAATTTAATTTTTTGTTTACGTGTTGAAGGAAAGGGCTCTACACTGGGCTATGAGTCGGACTGAAGTAAAGGCCAAACGTAGTTCATTCCTACTTAAAAAAATAAATCTATCCCTGTATATACCTCAAGAAGTCCGAACTTGATACAAACTGGTTCCGTAAATCTATTAGAATAGAAAATAATGTTGAAAGGAACTAATATTCTCGGTAACGTTCAATAAGTACTCACTTGTACTTGAAGTATCTATCGGGAAACAGTTTTTCATATTTAGCAGTGGCGGCCGACATCTGTGAACTCCATCGCGCAATGAATGAATCGCTCGCGAAACTTACAGAAATGGGAAATTTAGTTTTTATAATTATTTATGTTGATCTTTTTAGGGAGATTAAAAATATACGCTTTTGAAAAATGAATTTTAGCTGTAGTGATCAAATTTTGCCAAAATTCATTGCCAAAGCGACGAAGCGTTGTTTCGTCTTGTGAACCAAGCGCTACGTGAATAGAGTTGTTTACGTAGTCGTTCTTTTTTAGAGCAATAACTCCAATTACCCGAAATCGTCATTATGACAAGAAATGTTTTGTAGAAAACACCCTTTATTATGTGTATTTACTAACTTCGCGTTTCGATTACTTTTGTGCTACAGACATGACTAGTTTTAGTATCCGACACGAAACGATAGACCCTTACAAAACTCTTCTTAAGAGTTCTAAAGCAATTTCTTTGAAACCCTACGGAGCTCTTTGGATCATTTTCTAAAGAAACGATTACCAAAGACTTCCTTGGAATTTCCTAAAGAATTCTAGAGATAAATTTCCAAAGAATGTCTTGGGAATAATTTTTAAAGAAATTCTTTAGGGATTCTACAGATAAATTTCCAAATAGGGTCTAAGGTTTCTTTTCCAAAGAAATGCTTTAGAAATTCTACAGATGAGTTTCCAAAGAAGGTCCAGGGTTTGTTTTCCAAAGAAAGTCTTTAGAAATTCTTGACATAAATTTCCAAAGAACTTATAGGGAATATTTTTCAACGAAATTCTTTAGGAATTCTTGAGATAAATTTCCAAAGAAGGTTTAGGGTTTATTTTCGAAAGAAATTCTTTAGAAATTCTTGAGATAAATTTCCAAAGAAAGTTTAGGATTAATTCCCCAAAGAAATACATTAGGAATTATTGAGATATATGTCCAGAGAAGCTCTAGAGTTTATTTTCCATAGAAATGCAACGAGAATTATAGTGATGAATTGCCAAAGAAGGTCTAGGGTTTAATTTTTTATGAAATTCGTTTAGAATTCTAGAGATAAACTTCCAAAGAAGATCTAGGGTTAATTTTCCAACGAAATTCGCTAAGAATTCTAGAGATGAATTTAAAAGGGCCAGATATACAATTGCAATGATGCTTTACATATAATTATCTCAAAAAAGTTTCACCAAGATTATTTAGCAAAAGTTTTACTATTCTGAGAGAGCGGTAGCTCTCATATAGGCCAGGACAGATAGGCCAAAAAAGGGCTTGACCCAGAACATTTTAACATAAAGATGGAAATTGGTACATGCGTTCTTTTTGACCCAACAAAAAATATACTAAAAGTCCCATGCTGTAGAGCGCGAGCATTTGCCGCCATCTTGGAAAATGGCCGCCGGGAATTACAGCTACAAAGTATTCCACGTTCTTCTTAAAAAATTATGAAAATTGGTACACATTATGAATGGAACCACATGAACATCATAGCAAACCTTTAGAGCTCTGTGTTCAATAGTTTGGTCGCCATATTGGAAAATGTCCGCCGTGAATGCTAGGTACAGTATTTTTCACCATGCTGTTGGAAAATTATGAAAATTGATAGGTTTGATAATCAGAGCTGTGTGAACCTCATAGTAAAATATTGAAGCCATTAGTCAGATAGTTTGGCCGCCATGTTGGAAAATGGCCGCCATCAATGCCATTTAGATACAGTATATGGTTCAAAAATTATGAATATTGGCAATTATTATGTTGAAGACCATCTAAATATCATACTTGAAGAATATTGAAGACGTGCTACTGATAGTTTGGGCCCCATTTTCGAAACTGACTGCTCGAAGTGCCAAATATATTACCGATGTATAAATTTTTTCGATATTTTTTTATTGAGTAGATGATTTTCATGAACGTATAAAACACCATTAAACTATTTTCGAGTCTATATTATCGACCCATTTTGAAAATTGGTCGCTGAAATATTACTATCCTAAAATCTGGAAAAAAAGAAAAGGAAAGCCATATTACTCGGATTTTGGTTAGGAAAAACCGTTTTATATGGGGTATATGCATTCTAGTGTCGTTAAGGAATAGATTTAAGACACATTTTTAGCATTTCGTTCATATTTCTCGTCATCCTGAAGATATTTTATTACGGCTAATACCTTGACAATGACCACACATTGCCCAGCAAGCTAATCCAGATCGTCTACATTCACAGTTCTTTATACAAGATGTTCTGCAGACTGCAGGTACAATTAATGAGTGTTATAAGATCATCTGATGCCGGAAAGAGAATGGTGTGAATGGGTCTTCGACTTAAGCGATCGCGAACCAGTCCCCACTGTTCGGTATTAAATCGTTTCCGAGCTATAGTTGGACTTGAAGATACGCTCGGAAAAATGCAGTTTTGCGGCGTCGGTTTTTGGATGAAGCTTAGCGAGATCAAATGAGGACTTGACAGTATGCGTGTCAACGGTTCCATTATACGTGTCAATTATCGCCCTAAAAAAAGCGAAAACGAATCTCTCTTCGGCAGCAGCTATGGCTTCCTTAGATGCAATATGGTCATTAAAAAGCGCAACAAATTTGTAAGATGTTGATTATCTGTCATTACTTTAAACCACGCCTTATCATAACCACACCCAGATACAGCACTTAAATGAAAGAAGTGTTCTCTTAACCTTTTTAACTCAAAGGACTTGTCGTGGCCCGAGTTCGGTGTGACGGTTTGGGAGTTCCTTGGGTTCGCCCTTGGTTCAGACCGTTCCTTGCCCCATTCCGTGGAGGTTTTGCTGGGCCGCTTCGCCCCCGCCCAGGTGTTGCCTTGGCTCGCCGCCGCTATTGGCAACCCTTTAGTGGTCACGAATACACTATGGCACTGTTGTGCTTGGAAAGAACTCCCCCGTCCCCTCGAGTCTTCTGCTGCCTTAATTCTTCCCTGTCACCGACCACCTCTAGACTGGGCTCGCCGCTGACGGTGTCAAGCTTCTGTCACCTGATCAAGTGGCGTTTGTCGGGCCCGCTGGCCGATCCCGTGTGCCATGACGGCGGTTCAGTAGGTTCAGTTTGGAATATGATGGGAAGGGGCGCTGATAAGACCCCCAGCTAGGTGTAGCGCCTAATTAAGGGTTCTGACATGCAATTATTATGAAAAGTGTTCAGGATGAGGATTAATATGTATGAAATGTTAGAGATTGGTCTAAATTCTAATCATAAACAACACAAGAATGTATAAACCCCATACAAAATCATATTCTCTAATCAACATGTTGAGAATAACAGCTTAGAATAACTTTTCTTTCTTTCAGAATTTAGGGCAATGATTTTCGTGTGGCCATTTTTAAAGATGGTGTCGATAATTTCGACTTCGAGATATCCATTTTTTTGTTTTTTATTACGTTAAAGAAAATCATCTATTCAAAATTGGAATTTCAAAAAGATATATATATTTGAAATATATTTAGCATTTCCAGCAGTCATTTTCGAAGATGGCGCCCAAACTACCAGTAGCACGTCCTCAATATTCAAGTATGATGTTTAGACGGTCTTCAACATAATTATTACCAATTTTCATAATTTCTGAACCATATACTGAATCTATATGACATTGATGGCAGCCATTTTCCAACATGGCGGCCAAACTATCGAATTAATGGCTTCAATATTTTACTATGAGGTTCACACAGCTCTGATTATCATGCCTATCAATTTTCATAATTTGTCAACAACATGGTGAAATATACTGTACCTAGCATTCATGGCGGTCATTTTCCAATATGGCGACCAAACTATTAAACACAGAGCTGTAAAATTTAGCCATGATGTTCATGTGGTTCCAATCATAATGTATACCTATTTTCATAATTTTTGAAGAGGAACGTGGAATACATTGTTGCTGGCTTTCCCGGCGGCCATTTTCCAAGATGGTGGCGAAAGCTCGCGCTCTACAGCAGGGGACTTTTAGTATATTTTTTGTTGGGTCAAAAACAACACACGTACCAATTTTCATCTTTATGTTCAAATGTTCTAGGTCTCCTGGGCTATTTTTTAGATAAGACTTCATACTGCTCTTTATGTATAATTTGTTTGGTTGTAGTTTTTTTTGTATTGCATTAACTGTTTTGAACAACTTCCATAGAACCACAATTCGGGCCCTTAATATGTGGTTAAAATTCCAAAGAGATTCATTAATTAGTTTATTTTATAAAAAATAAAGTTGCTAAGGGTGGTTTTCATTTCCACAAAATTAATCACACCTTTTTACGAAAAACATGATCTTTTCCAATAGATATAACATGGGAAATTTTTCGAAAAAAAACAAATCGGTTACTCGTGATTTAGAAAAACTATACGTTTTTTTAGTTTCGGGAACGGTCTTAAACGAAACTTTACACTATATATAACTATCTTAACCCAAAAATCGAATTAAATTTACAATTAATCATTAAATTAACAACGAAATACCGTAAATTAGCATTATACAGATAATACTATCCCTTTAAACTGAAACCTATCCCTTTAAAAACTGAAAAGAAATTCTTTCATACAAAAGAAAAGGAACTAGCCTCTCAATGTTGACACAAAACTTTCTAGAACTATCCTATACCACAGTATCCACAGTGCAAAATGAAATACCTAGCAACGAAAACTCTTTCCAAGAACCCAGAGAAATGTCACGCTTATTTAGACCCCAAGCAACAAGACCTTGAGTCACTATCCTGGTACCTGGCCCGAGAGACTTCTTGAACATTTTTTTTAACCCTTAAACTGACCAATCCGTATTGGGTCCCAAAACAAAAAGTTTTGCCTATTCGCTGTTAACATGAATCCGCCCGGCTACGTCATAAATATGGTCCACTATTTGCCAAACCGAAGTCAATCAACAAACGTCATTGTCCCAGAAATCCTTGCGAGAAACTAGAAGTTATATATACGAAGTCCCTTCTGTCCCACCCTCAGTCGATTCCTGAAATGCTTAACGAAACTCTGTCGGCTCATCTTTAAGATATTTTTAGAAGTCCGGAGTATTATTTTATATTGAACTTTTTTATTCATTTCCTACCTTTATTTTTTGGTCAAATTGAATGTTTATTTTCGGAAGAGAAAACTCGGAGATATATTTTATTTAAACCCCTAAAACCCCTAGAAGAAGAGAAGGAGCGCGAGTGCGCGAAATAAATCGAGGAAAGAAAATAATTAACCCTTAAATCGCGAAAAAGAAGAAAAAAGATCCAGATTTAAAACCCTTAAATCGTGAAAAAGAAAAAAAAAGATCCTGAACCCCTAAGATGAATATGAAAGAAAAACTTCTTGGCGTAAGAAATTAAAAACTTGATATTATTTTGATAAACAGGCTTGAAACTATGGTTAAAGAACTTAGATTATGGTTGACGGAATGATACAATTTTTCAATGTTAATTTTCTATTTTTGAACAATATAATTTTAGTTCATAACGATAAAATTTTACCCTAAATACCCTTAAATTTACATTTAAAACTTAAAGGCTGTAGGAGGTACTCCAATTGAGGAGACATTCAAAAGAGGTTATAAATTGCAAACCTCCCTTAGATGTAAGTTTAAAGTTTGCTTAAATTCTTATTTTGACCCCTATAAAAGTGTATGAAAATTTGTGAACAAGATTAAATATTATGTTGAATATTAAAAATTGGATTAGAATCTATTTCGACTCTCAATTGACACATACCATCAAAAACGCGGTCACTTTTGATTCAGAAATTTTATAAGCCCCCTCGTTCCCGTTAAAAGGCCTTACCTCTCCACAACTGAATGCATTCTAACATCTAGTCTAGCGTTAGCGAGGTTGAATCATAAGTGAAAAGAGGTACGTGTTTGTCTTATACTTTAACCCCTCTAATAAGAATCGAACACTCCACCTTAACCCCATAAAATCTTAAAGAGCATAAAGAAAAGGCTTATATATAATCTAGGATCAGTTTTTTGTTATTAAGAAGTATTAATTTAAAGTATGTTTAATTTTAAATTTTAAAAACTACCCCAATCTGCGATATTTAGCATGGATACACTGTTTTATTAGGAAATATCAGCGCGACAAATATTGGCCTTTTTTAAGGTATAGTTGCCTCATAATAATCCGATTGGTTCTTCTTAATGCCTGTTGGTTTGAATGGCCTAACGATGGTGAGATAAGACGGCTTTAATATTGCCACCGTGACGTTAACGAGGCCACTGCGGCGACGCCGTCAAAACACCCGGGTCGAAATTATCGCGGATATAGTCCAATTCATAGAACAAATAGCTAGCTTAATGGACATTTTAACTTTTCCCTGCTAATTAATCTGGTTTACCAATAAAAGATGATTAAACTAGTAATTAAACTAGACTCCCAATTAAAGATCAATAAACTAGATTACGAATTTAAGTATATAAAGTAGTTTACCAATTAAACGTACTTAAAACAGATTACCAATTAGAGGTAATTAAACTAGACTAGCAATTTGAGGTTATTAAACTAGATAACCAATTAGAGATAATTACACTAGATTACCAATCAAGGGTAAATAAACTAGATTCACGACGACTGGTAATTAAGCTACATTACCGACGACTGGTAATTAGGCTAGATTACCGACGACTGGTAATTAGGCTAGATTACCGACGACTGGTAATTAGGCTAGATTAACGACGACTGGTAATTAAGCTAGATTACCGACGACTGGTAATTAAGCTAGATTACCGACGACTGGTAATTAGGCTAGATTACCGACGACTGGTAATTAAGCTAGATTACCGACGACTGGTAATTAAGCTAGATTACCGACGACTGGTAATTAAGCTAGATTACCGACGACTGGTAATTAGGCTAGATTACCGGCGACTGGTAATTAAGCTAGATTACTGACGACTGGTAATTAAGCTAGATTACCGACGACTGGTAATTAAGCTAGATTACCGACGACTGGTAATTAAGCTAGATTACCGACGACTGGTAAATAAGCTAGATTACCGACGACTGGTAATTAAGCTAGATTACCGACGACTGGTAATTAAGCTAGATTACCGACGACTGGTAATTAAGCTAGATTACCGACGACTGGTAATTAAGCTAGATTACCGACGACTGGTAATTAAGCTAGATTACCGACGACTGGTAATTAAGCTAGATTACCGACGACCGGTAATTAAGCTAGATTACCGACGACCGGTAATTAAGCTAGATTACCGACGACCGGTAATTAAGCTAGATTACCGACGACCGGTATAAAAGCTAGATTACTGACGACCGGTAATTAAGCTAGATTACCGACGACCGGTAATTAAGCTAGATTACCGACGACCGGTAATTAAGCTAGATTACCGACGACCGGTAATTAAGCTAGATTACCGACGACCGGTAATTAAGCTAGATTACCGACGACCGGGAATTAAGCTAGATTACCGACGACTGGTAATTTAGCCGCATTACCGACGACTGGTAATTTAGCTGCATTACCGACGACTGGTAATTTAGCCGCATTATCGACGACTGGTGATTTAGTTGCATTATCGACCACTGGTAATTTAGCCGCATTATCGACGACTGGTAATTTAGCCGCATTATCGACGACTGGTAATTTAGCCGCATTATCGACGACTGGTAATTTAGCCGCATTACCGACTACTAGTAATTTAGCTAGATTATCGACGACTGGTAATTAAGAAGGAATACCGGCGACTGGTATTAAGCCGGATTACCGACGGCTGGCAATTAAGAAAGAATACCACGACTGGTAATTAAGCCGGATTACCGACGGCTGGCAATTAAGAAGGAATACCACGACTGGTAATTATGCCGGATTACCGACTACTAGTAATTTAGCTAGATTATCGACGACTGGTAATTAAGAAGGAATACCGACGGCTGGTAATTAAGCTAGATTACCGATGGACGCGCATCGTCCTAAGACTTTTTTCTCCTATATTTTCTAAACAATTTTATTTAATATGAAGACTGAAGTGACAGATATTAATAAAAACTGTCATTGTACACAAAGACCGGAAAGTGTAAAAGATAAGTCTACAATATTAACTGCCTGAAGTGACAGATATTCAAATTTTGACTTTTGAAGACATGATTATTAAACATCAATTATTTTAAAAAGTTCTTATCTTACTTTTTTCACCAAAATTTCATTTTCCCAAAATAATTTTCAGCAATATTTTCCCAAAATAATTTTCAGCAATATTTTCCCAAGTATTTTGTTCCCAATAGTAATTCAAGAAAAAAATGTCACCTAGAAGGGTTTAAGGGATACTAGCTTTTTACTTTCGACTAACATTTGATTCTAGGAGTTTCAAATGCTTGGATATCTGAAAAGATTTCTCTTGAAGAGTTTAAATTTTCATATTTTAAAATTGGATATATTGAGAAGCGGAAAATAACATGGGCCTTTTCATTGTGATTTAGTTATTTGTGTCGAAAAGATCTGTAGATTGATTGTGATCTTTGAGAGCTATACAGCACTTTAATATTTAATACTTTGAAAGCTTTACAATTGAAGAATTTGTTTTGTCAAGTTTCATACGGTTTATATTTTATCAGCTCTCAACGATTTTCTGTCCATTTTATTCTCTTTATCTGGCCTAATTCTCTACCTTATTGTAAATTTTTGATAAAAAATAATATGTAAACCCGTAGTATTTTTTAAATGACGCGCATGTTTCTTGTTAAAATACTTTACCGGGAAAAAAAGTAAGATAAGAATTTTTAGAAATAATTGATGTTGTGTAATCATGTCTGCAAAAGTGAAAATTTGAATATCTGTTACTTCAGGCAGTTAATACTGTAGCCTTATCTTTTACACTTTCCGGTCTTTGTGTACAATGACAGTTTTTATTATATGAACATTGACTTGATGGTTAAAAAATTGAAAACGTTACACGGAGGCTTGTCCCGTAGCAAAGGCTCAGCAAGTGATGAAATGGTTTGTTATTGTTGGGTGTATGGATATCGTAAAAGGCAATCTAATTGTAATACTATTTATCTCTCTAGTTCATTTCTTACAACTACACGTTCCGAGCCGCCGTACATAATGGCTTATTCGACTCCCTTTATCTTAATTGTAAACTTGGAAGCAACGCCCCCTTTGGTATATAATCCGCAAAGATAGAACATTTATGTCTACTGTATAAAAAACATTAAGACGCTAAAACATAACATCATTTCCTTTTTTATAATAATAGTATTAAGTTAATTATAGTTCCAGGATGTTGCGGAATGTTCTTTCTCTAGTAGACCTCCTTGGCTCAATACGTAGCGTATCCACAAGCGCGTGTTGCGACCCTTCGCTGTTTCGGGATTGATCGCGTGGATATATGACCTCTGCTTGTTTTGATGGACCAGGTGCCTTTCCTTGCAACTCTCTTTGAAGTGAACTGGAGCTTGTCGATGTGTTTTGTTGTTGTTGGTCATCTGGGGGTAGTGGTGCCGGCGTTTCTGTCGTGGCATCACTAAGTTCGTTAGCCTTTTGTTTTTTTAGGTGAATATTGATTAATCACGCGGGGTTTCCGGCCGCTTGCGACGAGTCCTGTTCCGTAGATCCTTCAGGCATTGGTGAAACGGGTGCCTTGGTGCTACTTGTGTCAACAATTGCAAGGAAGCGCAATTGGTTGCGGTGTCTTCGTATTGTCAGTCCTGACTTTGTTTGGACCTCGTACATCAAAAGACCAGGCTTCTTGGTCATGACACCTTGGATCCATTTGTCGCCTTGGCCGAAATTTCGTGCGTGTACGGGTTTTCCTAGGAGACCGAGTTTTTCTGTGTTGATTTTAGGGTATACGAGTTGCGATGGATGAAGTAAGTCCAGCCGTGTTAGCATTGGTCGATTGAGCATCATTACCTCTGGTGATGGTCCGCCGTTTACGGGCGTTATTCGATAGTTTATTAAGAAACGTGCTATGCGGAGTTCTAGCGATCCCGCTTTGTGTTTTTTAGACCCTCGTCGATAAGATTGAGCTCGTGGGTGGACCCGCCGGTGATTTTCCTCAATTTGGTTTTCACCGTGCATACCGATCTTTCCGCTTGGCCGTTTGAGGATGGCTGATACGGCGCTGTGGTGAGATTAAGAGAGGAATTATGCTAAAACGAGCCATGTGTTGTCTAAAGTGTTTTATAACTGTCGCTGATGATGTTGAACTAGTTATATCTACCTCTATCCATTTGGAATAAGAATCGACTGTGATCAGTAGGTATTTTTGCTCTATTGGTCCAGCAAAATCTATGTGGACCCTGCGCCAAGGTGCTGCGGCAGATGGCCATGGTGAGAATTGCTTCGGCGGCATTGGTGCGTGCTTCCTGCAGGTTTCGCAGAAGTTCGATGTTTCCTCTAAATCTTGATCAATGCCCGGCCACTAAACTTTTGCTCTGGCCAATTCTTTCATGAAACGCACTCTCTAGTGTGTACTGTGAAGTTTTTCCGTAATTTACCGTCTCAGAGCTGCGGGCACGATGACTCTGTTACCTATGAGTAAGATGCCATTGGCGGTTGATATGTCTGTTGAGCGTCTGTGATATTTCTTCAATTCCGGTGAAAGCGACTCGGTGTTGTCCGGCCATCCATGTTTGACGTGTTTGATAACCCTGGATAAAATCAGCTCGGAGTCCGTTTCTTTTCTCATTGCTTTGGTATCAATTGGGCTGCGGGTCGATAGCTTGGATTAGGAAAACTGTTTCGGTTGGTAGAGGAGGTTCAGTGTCTCGAGTGGGTAAGGGAAGCCTACTCAACGCATCTGCGTTGCCGTTCATTCTTCCTTTCTTGTACGTGATTCTATAATTGTAAGCAGATAGCATCAATGCCCACCTCTGCAGGCGGGCTGCGGCCATCGCATGAACGGGTTTATCTTCTGAGAAAATAACAGTGAGAGGCTTGTGGTCGGTGACAAGGGTGAAACGCTTGCCAAGTAGGTAGTCATGGAAATGTGTGTTGCCGAACATTATAGCTAATGCTTCGCGCTCAATTTGGGGGTAGTTCTTCTCGGCTTAGTATAAGGTATGTTACGCGAACGCGATGGGCCTTTCTACGTTGTCGATGCGATGCGATATGACGGCGCCGATGCCGACGGGTGAGGCGTCGCACGCTAGTATGACTTCTCGAACAGCACCAGCAAACCTGATGACTGTATGACTTTTTTCGCCTTGGCAAACGTGGCTTGGTGTCTTTGAGCCCATTGCCATTTCGTGGCGAAAGCATGGTAGCCGCACTAGCAACGAAGCTGGAGTAATAATTGATAAGTCCCAAGACTGATCTGAGCTCTTCAACATTTCGCGGTGCTGGGGCATCTCGGATGGCGGCAATCTTCTATTCTTGAGGGTGTAATCCGTCAGTGTCAAGGCGATAGCCCAAGAAATCAACAGACGTTTTCAAGAATTGGCACTTTTCTTGGTTAAGCTTGAGTCCGGCATCCTCAAATGTTGTAAAAGCCTTCCCCAGTTTGTTCAGCAGGTCATAATCGTCTCTTCCACCCACGAGGATATCGTCTTGGGAGGGAAGTAACATGGATGATCTTGCATTACGAGTTCCATATGCCTTTGGAAGATGGCTGAAGAAGCAGATACCCCAAAGGGAAGGCGGTTATAACGGTAGAGGCTTTTCGTGGTGATAATTATGACGTAGTTCTTTGACTCGTCGTCCAGTTCTAATTGATTGTACACGTTCCGCATATCGATTCGGGCGAACGTTTTGCAGCCCGCTAATTTGGAAAATATGTTGAACTTCAGTAGTGGATATATTTTCGTGTCAATTATCCTGTTGGTGGTAATTTTAAAGTCACCACATAGCCTCACGGTGTTGTTGTTCTTGCGGAGAAGCACAATGGGTGAAGCAAAATCCGCATACGCCACTGCGGTTATTATTCCCTCTGATTCCAGGTGAAAAGAGTTGCATATGTTTCTCCAGTAAATCCTTCAAGTGTTTTCGCTTGGTTCGATGCGCTGTACTACGAGGTGTGGGTTTGATGTGATGTTGAATTCCGAATATATCCAGTTTCGGCCCATTAAGCTGGGACGTTGGCCTCCCAACTATCACCAAAGGTAGTTGGAGCGTCTTGTCCTTGTACGTGACATCGACGGCAATGTGGCTTTTTATGTCCAAGGCGTGTCCCGTATAGGCGACTAAGTGTCCTGGCCCTCTTTGCAATGGTCGGTCATACTTCATTTGGGTTCTTAGTGTCACTTCGGACATGATGGTGTATCCTGATACGGTGTCGAGTTGGAACGATATCAGGTTATTGTTTACTGAACAGGTGATCTTTACCATTGGCGGTGGTCCAGTGATGCGTACTCTCGACCCGCGGGGCATGGACTGCTGACCTCTATCTTTTTCTGAGATGGCGTTTGCGAGATGTTATGTCGTGGGTGTCGGTTCAGGCTCTACGTGTATAGTGAATATGTCGTATTCAGGCGAGTGTGTAATTGGCCCGACGTTGTTAATGTTGTATGCTGCATCTGGCGTGTGCGCAATGTGGTTCGCGCTTGTAAGATATCGTCGCCATTCGGATCGTCCCCTTGTGGGGCGGGTCGTGCGGTGAATGACTTTTTTTCGGCATTCTTTCGATAAGTGACCAATGGTGTGGCAATCCCGACATTCGCACGTCTTATAAGGGCAGTCCCATTTTGAATGCCCTGGGCTCGTACATCTTATGCAAGGCTTGTGCTGGAAGTTTCCTGTACGACTTCCAGAGGATTTGTTTCTTGGGTGGGAAGCAATGTGCAATTCACGTGATCCGTAGTTCAGTTGAGTGGAGTTGGATATGCGGTTGACAGCTGTGTCGTCGGATGTTTGGCCTTTGATGACGCGGATGTCATTATGGATGGATTCTAGCGCTACCGCCTTGGCTGTGGCTTTGTCAAGGTCGATGTTTTCGATGTCTAATAGATATTTTTGCATGCAATCGTCGTTTATTCCGCAGACGAGACGGTCACGCAACATTCGGTTCAGCAATGTTCCAAAATTACAGAATTCTGACAGGTGGCGGATGGTGATTATATATTTAGTGACAGTTTTGCCTGGTTTTCTATCACGCTTGTAGAATTTAAAACTCTCGACTATTTCCTTCGGGACTCAAATTGGGCAGAGAGAATTGTCTAATGGTTGTACGTTTTCGTTTGTGGCTTGTCTGGTGCTACTATGGTCCGTAGTAGAGTCTATGTGGCGGTGGCGGTGGCGGTGCCGATGTCCGTCAGGAGGATTTCCCTTTTCTGTTCTTGGACATCTTGATTATGTGTGGCGTTGGCTTCGCTGGTGGGTTTTTCTTTCATTGCTCAACTCCCGGAAGACAACATCGTCCTCGCGGAGATCAAAACCATGTTCCAGATTCTCCGCGCGAATCCTCACTAAGTCCTTATGGACATCAGCAAGGATCCTATAAAAAATGTTTGAATATAGCCATTAAAGTTTTAAAAAATATAGAGACTTTACCTGAAGAGACTGCAATCATTTGGCGGATGTTCATTTACTCTCGGCGGGTTTTCCTGGGGTGGACGACGCTGTTGCCGCTCGTGAAAATTTTGTCTCGGGTCCTCCTCGTCGTCCGTGTACAAAAGAACATCGTCAATATGACTGTACGCCCTATTAAGTTCAAAAGTTAGTCTTTCCACGATTTCAGAAAAAAACAGTATGCTCACATGATAATGGTGGATGATGTTCTGGCCGAAGCTAAAGCGAGAATGATTTTAGTATTGGGAAACTCTCCGTATATATAGTATGGAGGGGGACCGTTGAAACCCAGACACTCTTCACCCCCCCTTATAATATACAAAAACGGTTTCTTACCTTTGGGGGCTAGGGGCGGGAAATTGAATAGCGCCCCCCCCCGAGACGCGGATATTTATGTTAGCGAAAAAGCCCTAGATTTACCATCTGTTGGGCGAGCACCCCGTAGGCGACTTTGTCGAGGAACAGTTTCGCCCGCCGTATGTCGTGCTCGGTTGCCGTCCGAACGGACGCGGCGTCAATCACGCCGTCAACATCAACCTCCCCTTCAGCTTCCCTGTATATTCGGGCTCTCCTTTTAAAAAACTTTAAGATGGCCGTATTGAGACTGTAAAGAAAAAAGAAATTAGAAATGGTCTTAAAAAAGAAAAAAACTATATAACTTACAAGCCGGAATAACAGTTAGCTATGTTTAAGGGCTGTTCCTCGACTAGGGGTGCCTCTTCTAGGGGTTCTACAGGGAATACCATGAAACCCAACAGGGTCTGACCCAGGGCTTCGATAACATAATTTGTCTCGACCGCGTACACTTGTTCGACGGCCGTGCATACTTCGTTGTTGGCAAGCCGTTCTTCTTCCTCGGCCGCCTGGTGGATCTGGGCTAAGATCCTGCTCAAATTTTACGGAGGAAATATAGCTACTAAAAAATAGGAGAAAACATGGAATGTTTACCGTTGGATGTTACAATCCAATGGCGTAGGATCTTCATCATCCTCATCCAATTCCTCATCAGAATTGGATTCATTCTCCCATTCCTCCTCCCCTCCCCCCACCACCACTTCCTCTAGTTCCGCTAACGGAAAAGGTTCTTCTTCTAAAGGTTCATCTGGGACAGGTGGGTTTAGAAATTCAAAGACCTCATCCCCAAACGGTAAAGGGTTGGGCGTCCTAAATACCAAAAAAACTTATTCTATGATTTCAGGAGAAAAAACATTATACTCACATGTTGAAAGTTTGGTGCAGGATTTAGTCTTAGTAGTAGTAGTTCGTCAGTGTTTAGGCTGAGAGTGATTTTTGTATTGGGTAAATTGCCGTATTTATAGTACCCATGGAGAAACCGGAGGGTACTTTTAGTCTCCGACGTTCTTTCTATATACCCCAATACAAAAACCTTATGATCTTTCCAATATTCAAAAGTTGTTATTGAAGCAAACGAGACGCCAAAATAATAAAAGTCTAGACCCTCTCACATTCCTAAAAAAAAAACAGAATTTGACCCCCGACTTCAAATGATTTCTAACGATAATAACACATTCCTAGCCGATTTCCATGTACCCTAGCCGCATGTCTTTCAATAAATTAATAAATAATACAAGTCTAGACCATCTCACATTCCTAAAAAAAAAACAGAATTTGACCCAGACTTCAAATGATTTCTAACGATAATAATAACACATTCCTAGCCGATTTCCATGTACCCTAGCCGCATGTCTTTCAATACATTAATAAATACAAGTCTAGACGCTGTCACATTCCTAAAAAAAACAGAATTTGACCCCGAATTCAAATGATTCCTAACGATAATAACACAATCCTAGCCGATTTCTTTGTAGACTAGTTATTGTTGTCCACAATGCTTTAGAAGCGTCTTGTTATGGTCTTATAAATATATATGCCTATCCAGATCAAATGACAAAAATTAAGTTTTAAAAAATTTATTTCAATACAAATTTACACCAGGCCAAAACGATTGACAACGCTTATACGTTTCTTTAAATAAGAAGTTTGAGACATTAATATATTAAATATATTATACGATTGAAAATCAAAACTTATTCCGCGTTCCTTTAATCTACTTTCAAAAGCCATTAATATTTTATACGGTGAAACGTACGAGCCAAAATATGATAGTACACGGTCAAAATTAATATGATCTTCAATTTCTTCGAAAGAAAAGAATTCACCGTAATCTATGTGTAATATTTTATATATGGTAATAAGTTCAGCGAAAATCAAATCGCCAAGTAATAAATAGACCTGTTCGTTCGATACAAGCTTTTTCACATGTTCATTGATATATGGCATTAATCGATTTAACTCGCTTGCTTCTGAAGCGTTCAATGTGAAGTCGATACTGTCTCCACCCCTGATATTCGTTTCCAGCTTTAGATTGTTAAAGGTTGCGTGTGCTGATGTCGAAGATAATGGAGTATCGGCTAAAATAGCGTCGTATGATGTGGGTTATTAGCAACTTGTCCATCCGCTAAGCGGACCAATTTTGGATGCAAAAGCTTGCCAGGTGTCAACAAAATAATTGCAAATATTAATTCAAATCATAACATTTATTTTTGGTTATAGGAATTAATACATATAAAACAAAAAGACAGTATATAAAACCTAGAACCATTTCAGGGAAGCTCTGACTTTATGTAGAAATATTAAGTGGTCATTGACCAGTTTTTTAATTAAAACCCTTGGGCTCTGCTGGTCAAATGGCCAGTTTAAAATTTTTCCTTATTTCTCGCCCTGGGTCCGTCGGAAGCGTTGGCATTGTGCCTATTACATCAGTTAAAATGTTTTCATATTTCTTATGAATAGTAGGACAAAGGGAAGACGTGGCGCTATAGGGGGAAGTGTCCAACGGCGGATCCCAAGGTGTATTTTCAGAGAATTTACTTCATTATTAATTACATTAATGTCACAGTTAATTTGGCAGCCCCCTTTTATGCTGACTAGGAAGAAAAAGAGAAGTACCAGCTTCTCGTCACCTCTTTTCCCCCAAGGGGCACTGAAGGAGGACCGTCAAAAGACGTGTAAACAATATTTTGAATATATAATTTGCATTAAGAAATTGTTTCTTTATTTTTTATTTTAATTTTTTCTGTATAAAATCATTGCACGAATAAAAATTATTGTCACAAAATATCGGACAGCCCCGTTCCCAGCATCAGCTCCAGCCGCAGCCCCAGCTCCAGCCGCAGCTCCAGCTCCAGCCGCAGCCCCAGCTCCAGCTCCAGCCGCAGCCCCAGCTCCAGCTCTAGCCGCAGCCCCAGCCCCAGACCCAGCTCTAGCCCCAGCCCCAGACCCAGCTCTAGCCCCAGCTCCAGACCCAGCTCTAGCCCCAGCTCCAGCCGCGGACCCAGCTCTAGCCCCAGCCGCGGACCCAGCTCTAGCTCCAGCCGCGGACCCAGCTCTAGCTCCAGCCGCGGACCCAGCTCTAGATCCAGCCGCGGACCCAGTTCTAGCCCCAGCTCCAGACCCAGATAAACTGAATTAAGTTTGACTGTGATTAATTTCCAATAATATCGCGAAGTTAGTAGTAGGGACTATACAGATAGCCACGGATCCAAGATGGCCGCCACCCCAAGATGGCGGCCAGACCCTCATCCACCAGACTCAAACCAAGCTTCCAACCAAAGATTAGGCTAAAATCTTACCTGACCAACCCTGCCTTCCACAATGCTATGCCTATTTAGAAGGATTTTTACACAGTTACCTCGTTTGAATTTCCCGCCATAAAAATAAACCTCTAGATATGTCTAAGAAACAAAAAAACAAATATACGAATAAAGATTTTTTTAATAACAAGTCCCAAATAATATATACAATAAAATAATAATAATAATAATAACAAGAATATATAAAAACAAAAAGGTCAATACTTTTTTTTGAGTTGGAAAGGGCTTAAAAATATTGATATTGTTTATCAGAGTCATCAAGAAAGTCAATACTTCTTTTCTTTGAGTTGGGGCGGGCTTGTTTACCCACAACGTAAAAAACATGTTACATGCTGAATCTTAAATTATTTACCGATACTTCCGGGGTAAACAAAACAGGTTGTTTTTTGGCACTTCTTGATCCTGAACCGTAGGTTTTATGCGCACGACTTTGTGGATGACATCGACCACCATCAGTAAGCTTTGTTCGTGCATTCTGGTGGCCGACGTCAAGGGGCGCGGCGTGAGATAAACGCTGCTGGATGAATTTTGATAAAAGACAAGCAGGGTAGTCGAGGATTGTTAGAAAACGACCTTTTCAAGTAAATCCGTCCATGGGTTCTCGAAGATCGTGGGCATTGCGACGAGGCCTGGTTGTTTTCGCCGCTTCTTGTTCCCGAAATGTATCTATCATTGAAGAGGGCCACTCTGATGTCGTGAAATAGTTAAGTTTGAGAAGGACATCGAAGTCAAGACCCTACGATGAGCCTCACTGAAGAGAACATGCTCCAACTGGTGCAGGGTACGCAGAACCTTATGCAGTGGCAGGGCTTGTGGGCTTGTACGGGCCATGTCACATAAAATTCTTCGTTGACCCTTTACCTCCCAAAGGAAGTTACATCCGAGCCACTGTGGGGCCTGGTCTTCTTGTCCAGGTCTGGTTGTTTGCGCCAATTCTTGGTCGCGAACAGTATCCAAACCCAATACTGATGGTTGTAGATGAGGACTTCTCCTTCATTGCGATAGTCAGTTGTATGAACGCAAATGACGCTGCAATGAAGTTAAAGTCCACAACCATCAGTAAACTCTCTTCATGCGACTTCACACAAATTTACGCAACTTTTTGTGTAGCCAAATGTACCGGCGAAGGATTATACAAAAACGTTACGTAAATCTAGCCCATGAATAGAATTTGGTCTCTTCCCAGGCCATTCCTGAGAAGAGACGAATGGAAAAATAGAATTTGGTCTCTTCTCACACAACAAAAGCTGTGTGAGTCCAGGAGCGTTGGAGAAAGACATCGTCGTAAAAATAGTACTCCACACGGTTAAACATGAGAGCGTAGTCAGGCAACTGATAACTTTCTTTTCGAAACACGGGGCTTATATACTAAAATACGAAGGGCAAATTTAATATTAAAAGAGGTCTCGAGGAAATGCTTTCAAGATAAAAAAATATTTTTTACCGACCACACCCTTTAACGTACTATTAAAGCCGCGTGTCTTATATAATAACTGCATCAAACAAGTTGAAAACCGGCTCGAACTAGTCAGGGCGTTGTCTTTTTTTATTGGAATCGGGTAAGGTCAATTACCCAACTACGTAGATGTTTCAAGGGTAACGACTTTAAAAGTTTAAGAATTTTAAAGTTTTGATGAAAATAAACGGCGTGTTTTTTAAGATTGCCAATGGCTCAATGGGTAAAGGCAGGGTTTACCCAAAAGGTGGCGAGTTCAAATCCCGGCCAGTCCACCGAGCCATTGGCAATCTTTTTTTATGTATAAAATAACGTTGGTCTAAGAAGTTGGGGTTAGTTGATAAACAGGCGTTAGTCATGAATGACGACTTTTTTTAACTTTAGCGTCTAATACGTGTCTAGATATATATCCAAACAATACCCAGTCAAGTTTTAAAAATTATTTGCATCAGCCGTTAAACTTGACTAGTGATTATGAAATTGGGTTGGCGGAAATCATATTTCCAAATCACTGGGTGAATATAAGCGAAGAGTTTAACAAGTTTGAAATTCAGGTCGTAAGTGACCCAAACCGTGACAACTATGCAGCTGTTAGAGATACCCGTTAATCGTTATACTAAAACCAAAGAGTACGAACTACCCCAAAATTTTGCCGAGCTGTTAAATGATGATGTAAACAGTCATCCGTATTTAAAAGGCAAATTATCTTTTAAATTAGTGAATAAATATAAAGACGCCCCGGAAAACAGTTAGATACAAACTTTCCCGTTTACCTGCAAGTTTTAGGAGAGGCGAACATACGGTTTAGAATACCAGATGGTTCACCTTTATCTACCTTATTCGAGTTTAAGGAGAATAATTACGAAGATGTTCCCTATATATCCAAATTTCCTGTATCAAAGCATGCTAAAAATATAAGTTTAAATTACACTAACAAATACGTGGAAATCGAAATTGATAATGTTGGAGATAGTTTTAAAAAAAAATTTGATTACAAGTACATTCCTAAGGCAGCCATTAAACGTAAAACAAACTATGAAGTTCCGCCAATAAGAAAAAAACCTCAACCAGAATATAGATATCTACCGCCATCTATACCTATTTTACCGCGAACTACCCCCTTTTTGCCGAGACCCATTGATCCAACTACGCCTGTAGTACCGGTGCAACCACAGCCATCCAAAATAACTCCTCCGCCACCATCACCCAAAATAACGCTTCCAAAACAAACCTTCCCACAGCCTGATCAGCCAAAACCCTACTATCCATCATTTTCGAAAACTGACCCACCTAAAACGACCACTTCTCCATCAACTAACCCAACCCCTCCAAGTTCGACTAAACCGGTACCTCCAAGTTCGGATAAACTAATACCTCCAAGCTCGACTAATTCAGCCCCTACTACAACGATTAAACCAGCATCTACCACAACAACTAAGCCAACATCTACCACAACAACTAACCCAACATCTACCACAACAACTAACCCAACATCTACCACAACAACTAACCCAACATCTACCACAACAACTAACCCAACATCTACTACTACAACAACAACAACTAGGCCAACCCCGTCTACTTCAGATCCCTCAAAGATTCTGACTACAGAGCCACCAAAGGCTGAACTACCAAAGGCAAAGCCGGAGACAACGAAGTCTGAACTACCAAAACCAAAGGCTGAACAACCAAAGTCAAAGCCGGAGACAACGAAGTTCGAACTACCAAAACCAAAGGCTGGACTACCAAAGTCGAAGCCGGAGCCAGATCCCCTGAAACTTCCAGATCACCCGAAGAATCCAACTCCAGACCCATTAAAGCCTGATCTACCGAAACCCGATCTATCAAAAACCACTACCTTTGAACCACTTACGCCTACCCCCTCGCCAACGGAGGTTGAGGAATTATATATATTTCCAGACCCATCAAAACCTGACTTACCGAAACCCGACCTATCGAAACCCGACCCATCAAAGCCTGACCTCTCAAAATCTCCAGACTCTACAACATCCTCTACTTTTGAGCTACCCATATTACCGACCCCCTCCCCACCACCGGTTGATGAAAAACCCTTGTTTCCGCAACCGGTTGATCCGCCAGAGAAAAAACCCGAGCCAATTATCTCTGAAAAGCCCAAGCCAATTAACCCTGAAGATTATGACAATTACACAGTATTGTTCTTACCGCAAACTTTTAAAGCCAGTAAAACGCCAGAGAAAAACGCCGAAGGGCTTTATCGAGCCGTAGCCAACACTTTAGAAAAATTAGTATTTAAAAAAATTCAAGTAACATATCACACAGTAGATAATTGGGGTGATGCTATCGTGTATAATTTCAAAACACCGGAATGGGGGGAGATTAAATTTTCTCCCCAAGTAGCTAAATTGCTTGACGCTGACCCCGATAGATATTATTCCAGACGACACCAGCTTGGTCCCTTGAGCATGACGTTAGAAGAATATACCATAGACAAAGACAATGCATACATAGAATATCGAGTCAATAGAACCATAAAGCGCTATACCCCTGGGAAGAACCCTGGCCTTATTTCTTTTTTAAAGTGTCAGGCGAGTTAAGATCGACAGATGATTATAAGATCTATGATGATATTGCCGAAAACCTCCAAATAACTGCGCGCAATTATGATCCTTTAAGATTGAAACACGCCGAATTTAGCGTTATTAAGCAAGGAGCGGAACGTTACTTTAGAGTCTATTGTCCGGCAAAAATTGAAATGCTATTCCCAAAGGAATTGCGGGATATATTAAATTTAGAAGCTGAATACGTTGGTGGGACGTTTCTATCCACTAAACCTTTAGAGCGTAATTTCACACATTTCAAAACAACTAATGACACATACGTAAATTATCGCGTTCATGACTCCCTAATGTATCTATTTACTAAGACTAGTTTCACAAGAATCAAAATACCCGCGGGCGAATATACCTGTGATTATACCGCGACAGGAGCGGTAATCCCCTTCTCTTTACATTTAAAAATTATAAACCAGTTATTCGGTGTTCAAGAATATATGCCTCGCCAGTATTTTAAAATGTACATTCTCAAAACGGCGGTGGAAGATAGATTTTATGTTCGTCTCGAAATAGAACCAGGTGTTCGCGTATCAATAGCTGGACCAATGGCCCAGTTATTTAACATTCCCGAAGAGGGAGAATTTTTTAAACACAGTCATTCGGGAGTAGCTCTGGTAAATCCTCGATTAAGATCAATGACCCTGACAGCGAATAATAATTTTTGGACTAGCGAATACGATGTTGACAAATTTCCAGAAGACCCAAATATGGCTGACCAACCTTATATTTCTGGGTACCAAGCCAGACGAGTTGATTATTTCGCATGCGAGATTCCTCCCGAGGTATATATTAGCGATGTTTTAAGTGCTATGAGCGAAGCCATGTCGCCGACGCATAGAAAAAGTCTAAAATTTACGCAGAATGTAGACGGAACCGTGACGGTTTCAAAACTGAACGATACGGTTTCTATCCTGTTTCCCAAAACAACACCCGGACGAGGTATCGGGAGATTGTTAGGTTTTAGTAGTAATCAGTTGGATCGGTATATTAATAACGAGACGTCGGATTACCCCGCGGATATCATGAGAGGCGTCGATGACATGTTTGTTTATACCAATATTATTCGTCAACAAGTAGTGGGTGGGGGGCAAGCCCCTCTGTTACGCTTCATAAAAATGCCAGCTTTTTCGTTGCTAGACGAGGAGAATGAAGAAATTTTTAATAACATCGACTTTTATCCAATTTCAACCAGCGATATACAAGAAATTGAAATTGAACTGAAATCCGATTACGGGGAAAATATCCCGTTTAATTTAGGCAAAGTATATATTAAACTGTTTTTTAGGCGTCGACGTCAATAGAACTTGAGCGATGGTACCTCATAGATATACTTTGTATTTCCAAAGAGGATCGTCTCTTCCAGCTTTACACGCAAACGTTTTCCAATCGGGGGGTCGTTTTAGTGTTGGCGGTATCTTCAATTCTTTATTGCGCAAAATTACACCCTTTATTAGGCCGGCCATTAGTACTTTAGCGTCCGAAGCTGTTGGATTAACGAGCAAGTAATCAGCCATGCCCAAAACCCTAGAATATCACCTCGAGAATCGATTAAATGAAATGTCAAACAATCTATAAATTCCCTACTACATTAAGGCGTGGACCGGTTTGTCAACACTCAGAGCGGGAGGGGTCGAAAATGAAAAGGACTGCTAAAACAAGCCCGAGCAAACGTCTTAAGCGACGCACTAAACGCGATTTTCTAGACTAAACATGTCGACCTACGAAAGTGTTCTCTCTGATTTTGAGGTATTTGAAAAGCCAGTGGTGAATAATAATATTGTTGGGACTAAAACGACTGCTCATTATCCAATTGCCCCACTAGCAAATGCTAAATACGTAGAATTTATCATTCCTCCCTCTAACAATTATCATGATTTGACTAAAACTCTTTTGAGATTAAAATTTCGCGTTTTACACGAGGACGGCACTGCCGTTCCAGATGCGGAAAGTCTCGGTATCAAATTTAATAATTGCCTCGCTATTTTGTCAAGTAGAATTAATTCTCAATGGCGTCGCTGTCCAGCAACCTAAAAATTTGTACCCATATATGGCTTATTTTAAAATACTTTTAAATTACGGACAAACGGCGGCCAACTCCTGGTTAACTTCTATGCTATATTATTTGGATACCATTATCGATCCGGCTACGGCTTTGGAAGACGCCAATATTAACAAGGAGGATAATGTTATTGGTCGTCGTGCTAAACGCGTGGCAAAATCAAAGGCGTGCGATGTAATTGGCGAATTATTTCTGGATATGTTTAAAACGCCCAAATTCTTGCTAGATAATATCGAGGTGCGAATTAGACTTCATCGAAGCTCCACGGATTTCGCTATTATTCACAATGAAGCGGGCAAAAAGTATAAGATTGATTTAACGGAATGCACCTTGTTTACGCGCGAAATTGAGGTTAATCCCGAACTGCAGCTAGCTCACGCGCAGATGTTAAATTCGGGAATAAACGCTCGCTACGAAATAACTCTATTGTTATGAAAAATTTCTTAATAACCACCGGAACGCAAGATTTTATTAGTGACAGCTTGTTTACCGGGCAATTACCCTCGCGAACTGTCGTGGCTTTCGTTACTAATAAAAAATTTGTAGGGGAAGCAACTTCTAACCCCCTGGATCTCCAACACTTCAAGCTCGATTTCATGAAATTCTCAAAACTATCCTGATATCCCCTTTACGCCTAATTTTGACGACAATCAATACGCTATATGTTACAATTCTTTATTCGAGGGGCTCGAAATATTAGGTCTTGACAGAGGAAATATTATTTCTTACGATTTATATAAGAAAGGCTTTTTTGTCGTTGTTTCTGATTTGAGTGGAGAACACCTCGCTTCGTTAGGTCTAAATTCCATGCCCCAGACTGGTAACTTGCGATTATCGTTAAGATTTAGCTCTCCACTAACCGAAAACGTCACGTGCATTGTCATGGCCGAATTTCCAAACAACCAATTAATTATATCTAAAAACAGAGAAATTATTTATAATCACCCCAACGTATAAAAGGATAAAACTTTATAAATACAATATCAGTCGCGCGTCAATATGCATCAAGTACACACCGTCACGCCAAAGCTCGACATTTGCGTCATTGAGTCAATTGAACCTAAAATTTTAATTCAAAGATCGGATACGCGTACAAAAACTATATTAAAACGTAACGCTTGGTACGCTTTGTTTCGGTTTCAAAATGAACTCACGTCCTTTTTTGACGGAAAAATACCTCGTTATCATATTTGGTTGCCCGTCAAAGAGAGCATCAAGCTGGAATGCTTCGTCAACTCGAAAGATGAGCGTCTAATCGATCTTCAATACTATGAACGAGGCAGCGGCAGTCGTTATTTCCTCAACTTTAGTACCAGCGAAGGATTCAGCCTGAACAAAACAGGATGGCAGACATTGATTGATTTAAAACCGCTGATTGACGAGGCTCTCAAGGCTAAAGGGATAGCTGTCTGTCGCATGCGCGAATTAATTTTAAACGAGCTCACCACCACTTTGTTTGACGTCACTTCCACTTGCGCCAACGTCGAGTGTCGAAAACAAATATGCCACTCTCAAAGCTGCTCGGAATTTGACACAAATTTCAGCGATCGAGTCGAACGTAATTTGCACGAAGCGTTGCCTCAACTGGATCGAGAGAAAATTTTGCATCAATTTGGGACTGACCATGGATGGATTGAAGATCAAGAGGATATTTACGCTTATTTTGTCAACAGTTTTGCCGATTTAAAGAATGCCTTGATATTTGGCTATTAAAAATGTACTGATATATAGTATTTGTTTAACTGATATTGTTTTTTATAAAATACCTTTGTGTGTATTAAATAAAGTTTTTTATTGGGACACCATTTTGTCGTTATTTACACTTGTTAAGATATGGACGCTAAAATTAGAAAAATGTATTACGATGTGACTAACCCAGCCGCCTATGGATCGCTAGCGAGGCTACAAAAGGCCTTACCGGACGTGCCAAAACCAAAATTAATCGCCTTTCTCGAGAAAAAACCCGCCTACACGAAACATCGATTTCGGCGCTTTCGATTCAAAACCAATCAGGTGTACGCCTCAAGTATCGATGACGTTTTTCAAGCTGATCTGTTGGATTTACCGAAATTAAAACGTTTTAATAAAAATGTTCGTTATGTTTTGTGCGTCACTGACGTCTTAAGTCGCTATGGATGGACAGTACCTCTTAGAAACAAAACATCTGGCGAGGTTATCGAAGCTTTTAAAAAAATATTTCGAGAGAGGATCCCTTTAAAAATCTACACCGATTTTGGTGGAGAATTTAGTTCGCGCAACTTTGATTCCTTCTTGAAACGTCACAATGTGCAAATACATTTTGGCCGGAGTCAGCATAAGGCCAGTCTAGCTGAACGTTTTATTAGAACAATCAAAGAACAAATTGCCCGGGTTATTACGGCCACGGGGAATAAAAATTACGTTAAATATTTACCTTTAATTACTCGAGCTTATAATGAACGGGTTCATTCAACAATTGGAATTGCACCGGCTCATGTTAATATAGATAACGAATCAATCATTTGGAATAAATTGTACGGGAAATCTAACGGAATTAATCGATACGCACCGACCTTTAAAGTTCGTGACCACGTGCGTCTCTCTATAGCTAGTCGGGTATTTAGAAAAACCAGCTCGGGAGGCACTTTTACTGACGAAATATTTCGAGTTGTTCACGTTATACCAAGGTCACCACCCGTCTATCGCGTAGCGGATTTAAAGGGAGAGCAGATTCTAGGCGTCTTTTACGTTGCTGAACTACAAAAAGTCTCGTTACCTGAGACGGGAGTTGTCAAGACTAAATTATGAACACTTCGCAATTAAACGCTCTTTTAACTTGCGATAAAAGAACGCGACCCTACTATTTAGGATGCTTTCCAGTAGATAAACTCCCCCAGCATCCTAAAAGACCCAAATTTTGCTTCATATTCAATAATGAACCCTCTGGCAAGGCTGGACAGCATTGGATAGCGTGCTTTTCTAACAATGACACTGTGGAAGTGTTTTGCACGTACGGAAATTCACCACGATACTATAAAGTTAATATAAAACGATACGGGAAACGAGTTGTTTACAATAAACAACAAATTCATCATCCATTCTTTCAACTGTGTGGTCTGCACGCCGTCATGTTTTTAACCCTCCGCTGCCAGGGCGTGGCTAGAAAGACGATATTAGATGCCATCTATGACCAGAATCTTAAACTTAACGACTATGTTGCTTTAATATATTTATGTTTACATTTCAAACAAGTTGGGAAACCAAAATATTACCTCTCCGAGTCGCGGAAAAGACTAGTATAGGACTCAATATCGAAATACTAGAGCAACATTTTTTCGCTTTGTTTTGTCTAACGAGGCTTAAGTCATTGAATTGTTATCTCTACATTGTCAAAATATATAATCATCCGCTAATCCTAGGTTTCAAATCATTATTTACAAGAATATATAAGTTCTATGTTAAATTTTATTCTCTGATACATACCACTAACCCGATAACGATTATCCCTTTCACTGATCTAATTGCTACCATGATGCTTTCTTTTATTATAAAATCTAAATCTGATTATTTAAACGTGTATTTAACTTTCGGCTCACTCTGAACCGTTAATGTCCCTTCATTACAGACACGATAATCAAAACCCAAAGTTTACTCCACCTCAGGTCTCAATTATTTACTCTTTGTCTCACTAAGCCTATTGCGGATCAGACTTGATTTACCCGACAGAATCCAGGCCTTAGCTTTCGTCTTGAAATAACTAAACCAAGGATTATTCTATATACAGATGTTTAGCTTAAGTAATATATAAACAGCCATTTCAAATAATAATATTAAAAAACATCCTTGGAATATCAAAAATTCTGCTTCCACTAATGGGTTTATACTCCTTGTTACTGTTGTATAGAGTAATCATGATAAAAGCTTAAAAAATTACGAGAGGACAGACCTTTTTTATCCCTTTGTTCTATTCTTAATAAGAATATAAAACATTTATTTTGTATCAAAAAATATTTTTTGGTGCTAAGATTGCTTTAAAAAAATCCAAACGGTTAGGCATTGGTAAAAAAGAGAAATGATATTTTTCAAATCTAATGAGATAACGCCCACCTAGTTGAAAATTGCCCTTTTTTATCCGCGGGAGCCATTCTTGATGAGAATTTCGATGCTAGTAGGTTGTCAATTAAACTACCGGTATATTATTGTTGTTGGAAATTGGATATTAAGTCAAATTAGGTGGTTGTAAAGAGCCAGCAGGTTTTTGCCACTTCTTCTTGTGAGTATTTGATTTTTGTATGTAAAATGGAGGAAGATAATGTTGAGAATAAGGATGAAATGCGGAAGCGCAAAGCGCGGGAAAGGATGAGGGCAAAAAGGTCGACGTGTTCATTGGATACTTAAGGTTATATAATCTTCTCGACACGGAGAGGTAATATATTGGTTTTCCCAACTTGTTTGACTTAATATTACATTTTTTATTAATCAATATCACGCCATTTATGATGTCGACCCCTCCGTTCGTTAGATGGAACTACTGGGCCGAGATTTTGAAGTTCGTCTTTCTTTTTCCGAGGTTTTTTCTATTTTTACTTTTTCTTCTGTTTAGCGGAGGCCGTCTCAAACAGGTTTTCTATGTCCGTTAAATTGTCCGCTTCCGCTTCCGCTTGATTCTCTTGTTCATCGGCAATTTCTTCTTGAAAAGCGTCGTCCGGATTTGCATAACCGACAGCCCCTTCTGTTTCGTCCTCTTTTTTCGGCGTAAAAAATGTCTTTTGCAAACGATTTTCCAAAACTTCAGCTTGCCGTTTTACCAGGTCGCCAACATAGGTTGGTCCATATTGCTGGTAAAAATCTTCTTGTGTTGGTGTCCCAACAGCCGTTTCGCTTTTAAAAACCTTTTGTCGAGGCTCGGTTCGTTTAGGCGTAGTGAAAAAACTGCCCGACGTGCTTGTTGTCGGTGATGACGTGGCAGAGCTCGGCCATGAAAATTGTTTTTTTCGTTTTGGCGTTTTAGGTGTGACCGATAATGTCAACACGGTGCTAGTCGCCATTGCAGGTGTTACGACTTCAAATTTAGGTAAAGGAATTTCTTACTCGATACTTAAATATTTCTTAAAGGCGTCTAAATATTTATATAATTTATCGTAGGCATTCAATGGCGATTTTAAAATATCCTCAATCTCTCGGTCCAAGGCGGAATGTTCTTGGGCAGCTGTTGAAGTTACGGCGGTAGCCGGTACAAGTACCATTTGTTTCATAGTTTAGCAGCTATGGCTTGGACAATTGAAGGCAAGATTGCTGCAAGCAACGTCGTAACAAAACCACCTGATTGCTGAAGGAGCAACTTTTTTTGCTTTTCTGCGACAAGGTACTTGATCCGAGTTGTCTAATAATTTTCTTGTACTTTGCTAGCCTCTTCTTACGGTCTTTACTCAAATAAATGCCCCCGCCCTTTAAATTCTTACAAATTGTCTGAATGATCTTTAATTGAGGCGCGCCACTATTGTTTAAGAGGGTTCGCCGTTGTTTACAGCTAGTTTGACGCAAACTCTGTAAATAAGGGACAAATGTGGCAAACTTTGCTGAGGGACGGGCTACGACGAGTCGGGAGCGTTTTTCTGATCGACGTTTAACGCGCGGGGCCATTATTCAAATGACAATTAAATTTAATCGACATACACATACATAGGCGATTCGTGAGGTAGAACACGCGACCTTAATCGTAAATTTTCCGGAGTTTCTTGTTTTAAATCAATTAACAAATAGCTATAGGGTTCTCTAGTGGCTAGTCTGTACGCGTCCGTAATACGCTTCGGGTTTTCTGGACTTATTTGTTGCGCTAAATACCTAATAGAGGCAACATCTCGAGGATTTTTCATTATTATAAAATAGGAAGAGTTTTGAGAAATTATCCGCGATTGGCTACCCTTGGGAAACAGTTGTTGAGTAATAATAATGACAGTATACCCTAAATGATGCGACGTCACGCACACTAAATCGGCAATATGAGCTTGCTTAAATAATTGACTAGCTAAATCGTCTAGTATCAAGTAGGAATCGCGATGCGTTTCCCAAAAATCTGGATCGGCGGTTGGCAAGCCTTGAATAAATTGAATTCCCGGAATCAATTGTTTCAATTTTTCGTAGTTTGGTTGCCAGGCGGCGTAGCAATAAATAACCTTTTTATGCGGCGGGTCAAACATAAGCTGATGATTTTGCAATAAGTTACTTAAAAGACAACTCTTCCCCGCTTGCGTTGGTCCTACAATTAGAAACTGGGCGGGTGTTTGGAACTTTAAAGAATGCGAGACTGACTCGGTCGGATTCATTTCGAATAATAAACATTTTATTAACGTTGATATGTTATTTATAATCATTAAACAACATATATTTAAACAAATAAACAAAAGAATAAACAAAAATATTATAAACAAAAATACAATAAACCCAAATACCCTTAATAAACACAATTAAAAAAATATAAAATATTTAAACAATATAAACAAAACCCTTGTAACCTTCCGTAGTAATTAGGGAACCTCCTGAGTTTCTACTCCAGGGGTGTACAATTACAAAGAGGATTAACACCCCGTGCTACCTCTGACCTTTCCCGTACTATATAAGCATCGACTGCTTGTCATTATTATGTCAGTCATTCTCCACTACTAGAATGTAGTAGTATGCTCGAGCATAGGGCGTCTTGCCCTGGTATTGGACTTCATCGTTAATAGTAATTATTATTTAATTCTTTAATTGTAATAATGCAAGTGGCATTTAGTTATCTTTAGTACTAATTTAGTTTGTTTAATAAAGTATGAATTAACCTAAGGAACCAGTGTAGTTACTCTTAGTATTAGCCAAGGCTTTTATGGCCACGTGCAGATGGGGCGAGTTTATAAATCTCGTAAGCGTGGTTACATAAATGGCGAGCTTGCCAGGACACGAAGAGTCCTAGTCAATTCAGATTTTGCTTTGGCTATGCTAAGCCTTAGAGTGATCGTAGTTAGAAGTAATTAATTGTTAGAAAAAAAGTTAGGGTAGTGACTTTGCGGATTGGGGTCTACCGGTATAAGCACTATTGAGGAGCCTTCCTTTACAATCCCTTCTATTGGAATTCCCTAATTGTTTTCAGATGGGGTAGGAAGATCAGGACTAGTCTTTCATGAGATTCATACGGGAAATAGTCCGCCCATGGAATCTCAGCCTTATCGTGTAAATGATCAGAGGAACAGAGTAATCGAACAACATGTTAGGGACATGTTACAACAATTCACTACGATCACGATGTTCAAGTCATACTCAACCTTCTTCAGAAGCCAGTTTAATTACTTGGCTTATCTCAATGGGACACTCCCTAAAGAGAAGACATTACAGTCAGCAATCAACGCCTACAGAGGACGATTCTGAGTCAAGTTCTTCAACGAACGGTGGAACCGCGGACCACCCTCCTGCGGAGACTTCCTCAACTAAATCGTCTGATACGGCAGCTTCAGATCTGACTAGCCTCATCCAGGACGCTTAAGACGTATCTAACCCGGGAGGACGAAAGCTAGGACGAGCCAACCGTTGCCATAGTTCCTACTTTCATCAATTTCCTTTAACTTTTAAATAATTAACCTAGTACGATAGTTAACTGGAATCTTTTAATTATCTGTTACATTATTTAAAGTTAATTACTATTATTATGTTATGTTTAATTTAGAAAATTTATGTATTTGAATTTTTGCCGATGAAGTCCAAATCTTGTCGTCTGGGGGGATGTAACCTTCCGTAGTAATTAGGAAACCTCCTGAGTTTCTACTCCAGGGGTGTACGGTTAAATAGAGGATTAACACCCCGTGTTACCTCTGACCTTTCCCGTACTATATAAGCATCGACTGCTTGTCATTATTATGTCAGTCATTCTCCACTACTAGAATGTAGTAGTATGCTCGAGCATAGGGCGTCTTGCCCTGGTATTGGACTTCATCGTTAATAGTAATTATTATTTTATTCTTTAATTGTAATAATGCAAGTGGCATTTAGTTATCATTTAGTACTAATTTAGTTTGTTTAATAAAGTATGAATTAACTTAAAGAACCAGTGTAGTTACTCTAAGTATTAGCCAAGGCTTTTATGGCCACGTGCAAATGGGGCGAGTTTATAAATCTCGTAAGCGTGGTTACACGCTTTTACCCAAAAATCCCCTATTAATTAATTGTTTTTTAAAAAAATTATTTCAAAGTCCGTAATCCGTTGCCGAAACCGTTGGGCATTCAGGAGGTCAAAGTTTACGCGAGACTCGGAGGGTAGGACGCACTACAGTAGAAAACACGACGGATTGATGCGCACACGCACTTTTTCGTTTCCCGACCGCTCTTCGTTGGTGGCTGGGCACGTTTGGATCAGAGGGTCGCAAACATCCGTGCCCTCGTTGGTCGGGAAGTCGGGAAACCCCTGACGCAGTGGTTTGTTGTTGCACGGTTTTTTGGAAACCATCGGACACGATGGACTGTGCTTCCGATGTTCCCTCGATGGATGGTCCGTGCAACGCCACTGGTACAAGGCAATACCGCAAAAGGCGCAGCGCGTCGTCTGTGTTTCTACATCTGCAAGATAGAAACCGTCTTTGGCCAGGGCTTCGATAGGAACGCACGATTTCCACAAGCCCTCAAAAGTATGTCTCCGCCTAGCCTCGTAATTCATGCGCAAGAGATGTTGAAGCGGATGTTGCCTCTTTGAAACCGTAAGGTCGACTGGTTGTCAAATCGGCGTTCAACAATCTCTTATTCGACGTTTGGCGAAATCTTTTGGTAATTTTAACGGCCTCTAGCTGCAGCTTGTATTTGTCCCGTTTAAAATTAAAAGGGACATTGACTATAACTTCCTTTTCCGGATTCATCGCCACACTTTCAAAGGTTTCAAAGTCAAGTTTTTCAAGATTTTCTCGATTTAACGTCAACCCTTTAATTTTCTTGACTTCTTTTCCTTTCCTAGTGCGAAACGAGTAACTTTTGGCACCGGTACTACAAAAGGAAGTTAAATAATCACCGCCGAGTTCGTCAGCCCAGCAACCAATATGATTGCCAGTTGGAATGTCAAACTCTCCCGGTAGATGGCGGTAGATTATGGAGTCGGTGTCACAATTCAAGGCTGCGCGGTCCAATTGAAGCAGCATCTTGTTCAATTCGAGTCGCCCGTAGCAAGAAACGAAGCTCCCCACAATGGCCGACCCCAGTTTTTAGTCCGAAACGTAATCGCTTTTGGCTTTGTACGATAAGAGAGCGATCGACTCCGTAACTGGCCGTAAGTCGACTAATTCCAGAGTGTAATCGCTCGCGTATCGTATCAATTCGTAATAATTGTTGATAAAGATGCTGCGAATCTTTCCCATATTTAGAGCCATGCGACCCCAGAGAGAATTTAAATTAATTTT
Organism: Phalangium opilio; assembly: GCF_054372755.1. NCBI lineage: Eukaryota > Metazoa > Arthropoda > Arachnida > Opiliones > Phalangiidae > Phalangium > Phalangium opilio. The sequence goes on from NW_028324204.1 coordinate 2,788,112, forward strand.
AGCGATATTACGCAGGGAAGGATTTGATTGAATATCCGTTACGGTCAGAGAAAGCTTCTCATTCGTGTTTATATCGGCGATATACGCTTCTTTTTGCAGAGGTGTTTGCGCGTGAGCGGGAAATCCGGAATTCTTCACCTTCAAGGCGATAAAATCAGTCATGTACTGCGCGAAGAAGTATTCCGTTTTTGGATAATGGTAAACTTCGAATATATCGAGGAGTTTATAACCATGCTCCATAGCGGCATAGACTTCTACCGTTGGCCAGATTGATTCGAAAGCCCGTTCATTGACAGTGTAATCGCAGATTTCCGCTCGCAATTCTAAACACGTGCAACAGAGGGCGTAGGCTAATTTACCACCGCTGCGAAAAGGAATTAAGGGAATGTGGAGATCTTGAGGGGCCAGCAGACGACAACTCATAACGCCAAAATACCAGCCTGGCGATTTGTCAAAATCTCTGTTATAGATTATGGGGTGGCCGCTAGGGTACGGACAATCGCGACAAACTTTCGGGTACAAAGAAATAATATCCTTGTAGAAAATTTTCTCCTCACCTTGCACGTGGCAGTTAAGAACAAAATTTTCCGTTCGTCCCCCATAGAGAGCGCTACGGGCTGATATTTGAGGTCGAAAAGTTAAACTTTTGCAGAAAGCCTTTGCTTCGGCGTTTTCTTTTAAAAGCTTAGCAAATTGACACTCAAAGATGGAGGTATATTCATAACCGACCATCTTCTCTTTAATAAACAACTCTCTATCTAGAGTCCGCTCGTACAGAAATCTGTTGCTGGCTTTGAGTTGGGTATTGTAGGCATTAAGTTTTTGGCATGGACAACCGTGAAAGTAGCAACCGTGAAAATCGTAGATTTTGGGCGGAGTTTCGCTATAGCCGTCGACTAAATAGCGACCCACGCGATATTCACCGCCATAGCTTAGAACCGTTCGCAATTTTATATTTTCCGTTTTCTCCACCCAAGCGAGATATTTTAAGCTAATCTGACTGTGATTAAATTTTGCGTTATAGCCGTTAGAAGGAACAATACCCATGCTGTAAGGTTTATAGTAATTGTTAAGATCAATAGTGGTTAAAGCACCCGCCAAAGTGATATTTTTTAAGCAAAAGGGGTCTAATTTTGTTAGATCAACGTAAATTTTTCTAAAAGCTTCGACGCCTTGTCTTAAGACTCGGACATATTGAATGCAATATTTAATAAGCTCCTCTTTGATGTTGTAAATAGATCCTTCCATTGACGCGTACCAAGTTTGAAAATCTCGATAATCATTGGCTTTCATTTGAGCTACGTTAAAGTACGAAGCTTCAGGGATGACGCCAATGTAATTAAGATTTTCTTCGGTATGAAAATCAAATGGAAAGAATCCTTTCGCTACATCGCCGAGGCTAAACATGCTGGTGAAATTACGCAAAGGTTGACTAATGTAATTAAAGCTATCGAGGAATCTAATTTGAGGTCCCTCAAGATGAATCATTAAAATTTTACTGCCGTCAAAAATAACGTCAGGGGTGACGTGTCTATGAACTAAAGCGTTGAGAATTAAGAAGTAATGAGTAACGACTTGATTGTTAGTAAAGCGCGGTTGGTACGTTTTACGTTTTTGTCCAGTCAAAACTACCTGCTCTACGCTAAATAAATCATTTAAAAATTGCTCGACGCAATTAGCGCCGTAAAAAATTTTAGTTTCAAAGCCAGCTTCAGTTTCTACGTCGCAAACTTATAAAATGGGGACGTGGATATTATTTCTAAGAATAGTCTCAATGTCGTAATAAATAAACCGCGAGGCCTTCATTTTGGTTTCCAAAGGCATAACAAAATGTTCACCTGGCGGATGAACTATTTTACATTGAGAGCATTCGGGATTGCAGTCGTGATTGTCACCCATAAGCCGCCCGCATTCTAAACATCGTTTTTGACTCGCGCAGGTGCCATTAAGTAAATGAGTTTCGTAGCAGGGGCCAGGGAAAAGTAGCGGTGGCATTCGTCGCAACGTTTTAAAACGTCCTCGTTGGTTAAATTAAAAGCTTCTCCTTGGCACCGAAAACATATATAGGGTTTTGTATCCTCGGGGCATTTATGCTCTTTTAACAATTCGTATTTGTAAAAAGATTTCAAGCATAAATCGCAAGAAATACAACCGCCCATTATGCCGTGCCAAGTTTTTGCGGGGTGGATATGGTCGCCAATTTTTAATAGATAGATAAATTTAGGGGCTTGGGGGCCTTTGAAAAATATGGTAAAATTATTCGCAGCATCAACTATCACGATCCGATAATGGGGAGCTAAATAATTTTGAAATTTTTGAATATCTTCTAGAGTAACGAAACCTTCGGGGACGCCCACTTTTCGGTGCAAGATTTTCACAATATTACCCACAAGGGTGCTATCGCGTTTCAGCTTTTTGAAATTGTTCTGGTTAAAGGGCAAACCTTGCTTAATTTGTTGATAAAATTGGCGATCGGCCAGCTCTTTACCCAGAACTAAACTCCGAGCAAAACAAAGATTATCATTGTTTTCCATAAAAATAAATTGGTTATTTTGTTTTACGAAATAATCCAAATTAACCAAAGTTCTATTTTTAATGGATTTATAATAAGTCCCTATATTCGCATCGAGGTTTAAAAAAATTATATCAAACTGAAAATCTTCCCCATTAAAGACAAAGTCCCGACTAGATTGCGTTACTCTATAGATTGTGCGCATAATTCGCTTACTGGTGAATTTGTCAATTTTTATAAATTTAATATTAACGGGGGTCGTCAATCCGGGGGAGCTTAAAACAAATCGAACCCGATTATACCCGGGGTTCTCGGTTACTAATTTGCATATAACTTCGTCGAGAATTTTTCGAAAAATTCGAAAAAAATCTCTTGTTGGGATGTCATCCAAATTTTTAAAAGCTATACGCAAATCGATTTGTTTACAGTGCCACTTGCGACTCGTTTTGTCAGTCTGCCGCTTAATTGTGTAGAAACGGTTTACCTGCGCGTTTTTCTCTTCCTCACTACCCTCCGAGTCGCACCGCTGCTGCTGCTCATTTTTTAAATCTCTATCAGAAATAAAAAGAAATTAGAAAAAAATTTGGTTTGTAAATTTATTGTTAATAAGATACTTACTTTGCTGGGCGGCTGCTGCGTGGCCTCAGCGTCACCCTTTACGTCTTCCACCAAACGGTGGAATGCGTTCAGCAGCTTAATGCCGTCCCGGCTTTTAGCGTCAATGACTCGCTTGAGTCGTTTATGGGAACACTCCCAGAGCTTGTCTGCCTGGGCGTCCTTAATGTCTTTGAATTTGTAGACGCTAACGTCTACAAAATAATCCCCCTTTCGCGCTGGTATTTTTGTCTCGAAGTACTTGCCGTCGCTCCTCAGCCGGTACGACCCCTCAATTTCGTGGATTCCGACGACGTGCTTTTGCAGCACCTCCTGGACGAACGTCTCGTCGTCGGAATCGATCAGCACTTCTACAGGTTCCGGTTTTAAGAACTGATGTATTTTGTGGTGGCCACTACTGGATCCTTGTCGAGCACCGGGAGACGTTGGCGGTGAATCAATAAGTGACTGGGAGAGGGACTGTGATTCCTGATACTCTTTCATTGTTGATAGTTCGATTGTGAAAATCCAATGCCCATGCTCGAGCTTTTATACCAAAATCTCAGGGCCATTTTTTTAGAATACAGGCCCAGACATGGTTTTTTATAACACAACCTTATTCTATTCTTATTAAGAGTTTAAAAAAATATAATTATGTCTGATACGCTATTTTTTAATTTAACCTAAAATACATTTTTTAATTGCGGAGTTGATACTAAAGATTAAAGAGGACATTAATATATCTATCTATATAAAAAATAACCACTATAGTTTAATATTAATATACATTTATTTAGATATAAATCATGTTAAAAAAACAATTTCCGTCCCTCCCAAAGTAATTACTTTTAACCTTCACTAATAAATTGTTTTTCTTATATAAAGCGATCTCGTGAGAATTATTCAAATTTAATTATTCGAAACACGCCTAAACAAGCTTTTGCATAAAAATAATATTTCTCCCCTTAGGCATCTATCAAAGTAACTCCTTTTTAACCTTCGCTAAAGGATTTTTTTATATAACACGATCTCGTTTGAATTATTTAAAACATGCCTAAACAACTTTTTTGCATACGAAAAAAAACTTAGACCTCGGAGAGATTTCTAATTTCCATGCCTATATATCTAATTAACTTTTTGCTATTTATTGAATTTTAAGAATCTTGAAAGTATTGGCTAGACACTATTAGATTTGACCTCGCTAATTTAGTATATAAGCACTGTGTTTCAAAATGAAAGTTATCAGTTGTTTAACAACGTTATCTTTCTAAAGACTTAAAAAGTACCTCTTTAAAATGTCTTTTTCCAACGCATCTCGTTTACCCTGCCTGCCTGTCATCAAAATCCATCCGGCAGCGCTTACTCCCCGTCGTGCCACTCCCCAGTCGGCCGGACTGGACTTATATTGTCCAGTTGATACCGTAGTTGAACCTCACGATATCAAAATTTTGTCAACTGGGTTAGGCGTTATGCTGCCGGCGGACAGCTACGGCCGCATTGTTGGCCGTAGCAGCTTGACGGCCCAAGGGCTGTTTGTCGCCGAGGGGACGATAGGTATGTTTATTAGTTATTTTATAATGCCCAAAAGTATAATATTTCTTTAGAATAATAGACGCCGACTATCGGGGACCCCTAAAAGTGGTCATTGCCAACGTCGGGGACACCGCCTACACTGTTCGGCATGGCGATAGAGTCGCCCAATTGATAGTTACCCCGGTTATATTGCTAAGACCGGTGGAAGCGGCGGTTAATATTTTCAAGTTTTTTAATTTAGGTTTCAACATGTAACTTATTTTTATGTTGTTTCTAGAGTCTGACCCCTACATCACGCGGCAGTGGGGGGTTCGGCTCGACCGGTGTTTAATCTTTTTAAATGGTGGTGGGTTTTTCATATAAATATTTGTTATTTTATATTTTATTGTATATATTATATGTTATTAAAAATCTTTATTCGTATATTTGTTATTCTTTTCAGACTTATAATTATAGGCTTATTTTCTAGTCCCCTCTTAATTAACCTATCCAATGATATTATCTCTTTACTTACGCTCCGCCTAATGTGACAAGTAGGATCCAATTAAAACTGCCGTTTAACTCTCTAGTATGTTACATATAGCATGTACTAGCAATTTAAATATCATTTGCTATCATAGCCCTCGCAATATGTTGTGCCTCATTTTCTTTTTTGTTTACGGGTTAATAGTCAACGTTTTGTTAACTCTTTACGAAATTGAGCGGCGAAGCAGAAAACAATTAGAAAATAAACCCAAACGTCCCTCCGCCGATTGCACTTCCGAGTCAAATATCGATACAGGGTCAACGTGAAAAATGAACTCTTTAAAACATGTTTGTTTATCCTTGCTGGTTGTTGATTATTTTGTAATATATATTCTGTATTTATTTATTACGCATATCTGTACATCTTATAAAAAGTAAATATTTGATGTCTTAAAATCTGTTTTTATTAACTTTAGGCCTACAGAAAGCTGGAGTGGTTAAAGGGTAACACCCATTGCTAGCAAGCCAGGGATGACGTCAAGGTTGACTATAGTTTTAGTTTTGGTCTGAGTTAAGAAGATGATGTCATGAGGGGTTGAAACTAATATGCAGGAGCTCGGGCTAGTCCGGACTTGTTTGAAAAAGTTTGGTTTGAGTTTGATGGATGAGGGTCTGTCCGCCATCTTGGGGTGGCGGCCATCTTGGATCCGTGGCTATCTGTATAGTCCCTACTACTGAAGTTGTCTATAAGAATTTAATAACTTATATTCACGATTTCAATTTAAAGAATGGCTGGTGCTAGAATGTCTATTCAAGTACAGCCCTACCAATTTGAGCCACAGTTCACTGATAAAGAATTGGCCCAGAGGGAAAGACTTGATGAAGAAAATATTGAACACAGGCAAGGGGGTTCAAACGTCAATGTGACCCAAATTAAGGACAATTGTTCTTGCACTGAATGCATACCCCAGTGGCTGCAAGAAGGCGCTGAAGATTTAGAAGACGTAAATGACCATATAAGGCAACAACATTATATCGGAGAAAATGATGTTCAAAATGGAATTGTTTGTTGTAAACAAATTCCCGAAGTTACAAAATTTTTAAACGAAAATGAACCTGACAGTGAAGTGGAGGAAGGAGATAATATCGCAGCGTGTGTCACCAAACACAGCCTATTTAAGCATTCATGTTTACGGCTTAGGGCTTTAGAAGGCGCGTTTAGAGGATATTTTCATTTGAAAAGGGGTGGGGCAGCTCCCAGAAGATTCACTAATAGGTATATGTAAAATTCAGCGTTTCTAATCGATAATTAAAATTTTAAATCGGTATGTATAGATATACAGCATACCGCAGTTTTACACACATGGTGCATAATAAGCTGGGGTTCAGAAATAGGAGAGTAATCCCGATTTGTACTCTTTTAAGAATTAGAAAAAATTTTCAAGAGAACAACGCAAACAACTATATTGGCTATAAAGCCGCATGGTAGTTTATATAATGATTAGTAACCTGAACATTCATAAAAAATTTGAGATAATTACTAAATGTAATTGAACTAAGTAGTGATGATTCTCCATGTTTTTACCAGAGGGAACTACGGGTATTATTCAGCAAAAACAAAACAATTTTTTTTGTTTTGCTGAATATTACCATGGCCTTTTCCTTAGTTAAATCAAAGTGGTATATAGTGAAAAACATTTCAAATAATTAGTCACAAACAAAAACATTTCAAATAATTAGTCACAAACAAAAAACATTTCAAATAATTAGTCACAAACAAAAAACATTTCAAATAATTAGTCACAAACAAAAACATTTCAAATAATTAGTCACAAACAAAAACATTTCAAATAACTAGTCACAAACAAAAACATTTCAAATAATTAGTCAAAAATATTTTAAATAATTAGTCAAAAATATTTTTAAAATTAGTCAAAAATATTTTTAATAATTAGTCATAAATATTTTTAATAATTAGTCATAAATATTTTTAAAAATTAGTCATAAATATTTTTAATAATTAGTCAAAAATATTTTTAATAATTAGTCAAAAATATTTTTAATAATTAGTCAAAAATATTTTTAATAATTAGTCAAAAATATTTTTAATAATTAGTCAAAAATATTTTTAATAATTAGTCAAAAATATTTTTAATAATTAGTCAAAAGTCAAAACTTAATCAAAAATATTTTAAAAAGTAGAAATATTTAAAAATTTATTGAAAAATGTTTCAAAACCTAGAAATATTTCAATTTTAGTCTAAGTAGTCAAAAGTATTTTTAAATTCGTGAAAAATATGTAGAAGTATAATTCTAAAATTCAGTCAAGTCAAATTTTAGAAATATTCACTAAAACGTTTGAAGAAACATTTAAATTAGAAGGTTATCTCTTCAGTATTGAAGTTCCTAGTTGATGGTTATTTTCAAACAAGAATGTGATGCATAGTTTTTCAGTCTCATTGTTAAAAAAAATATTAAAATTTAAGTTTTACAACTGCAATCTTCTTCTTTTTGCTGCACTAACGAGTACAGATTTTTCTGGACGAGGTATTGGGGCTGTATTTGTCGAAAATTTCCTTTCTCTATCCTCTTTGATCTTATTACTATCCAGTTGACTTTCTAAAATATTACTAATTAGATCAAAAACGTACGAATATGATTTTGGTTCCTTGTAGGGTCTGGCGTGCCATTCTCCCGTTGCTTTCGAATAATAATAAACAAAATCGTCCCTATTTTGATTCTCACTTGCAATTTGATAACGAAAGCTTCTATCACTATTGAAATTGTGATCGAGAATTGTTAGTATTGTTCTAGCTTCCATGGCTTCATAGTCGAAATCTCTTAGCTTAGGACAATACTTATTCATCAAACTATGATAATTTTCCAATGCTGATGTATGGAAGAACTCATTTATTTGCCTTAAATCTTTGACTAGTCGTTGCTCTTTCATTACTGTTGATAAAGCAACAAGAGTAGCACTGCTTGGCTTCATCCATTTTTTACGACGAATAGCTTCAGAAGATAGTTTATCGTGAACGCACTTTTTGTATTTGCAATTTTTACGAAAATGTGTCGATTGGATATGTGAAATACCATCGAATTCCACATATCGATTAATAAGTTGGGATCCTTATTGCAGTTTTCCGCGCAATACCACAAGTGACGGGAAATAGATTTCAGCCAAGGTTGAAGTTCTTTATGGTCTTTATTTGCAGCTAGTTTGGCCAATTTTATTCTAACAGATTTTGCTAAATGCCAAACATCAAACTGGTGAACCATTTTAGGCCACGATTTCCTTAAGTACGCTCTGACTTGGATGTGCCTATCCATAGTCAATCGATTTATTTCAATTTTTTAATTTTGGAATTTATTTAAGCAACGCTTTAATGCTTCCAGTTCCATATTTGTTGATTTGTAATCTACTTCTGTTTTTAGTACAATTTCAAAATGGACGCACTTGTCAGTATCTTGATCCATGAGAGTATAGAAACAAAATTTCGCAGAGTGACCTGGGGAATCGCAACGCCCATCAGCCGATAGATTCATTTCATTTTTTTTCTTTATATCAGCGATGATATTTTCTTATTCCTCTTCCCACGCATGCTTTATTCCGGGAATTACAAGTTGACGTTGGTATTTGAAGTAGGTTGTTTTGCCGATTCCTTTGATACCCATGAACTTGAAGAAAAAATCCAGCTGTTGAAATACGAGACCTGTAAGCAACGTGCAAGCTGCAATAAGGAGATTTCCAACAGGCATTTTCCCCAGGATTGGTTGGCTTTTCCAGGAGTTTTCATGGCCATTTATACACTCATAAAAAACTAACAACTGGCTACCTTCACTTTCAGATTTTCTAATTGTACTTATATCAATTATACTATTGCACGATTCTTCTTGGCATTTTGCACGCCAATCAAAAACTGGCAATCAAAAACTATATATTTCTTTTCCTTGACAAATCTTGTTGGTAGTGGAATTTCAGATTCAACAGTGGATTCAATGGTCATATCACTCTCTGAGACATCCATACTGGGTTCATACATGGACCCGGTAGCATTGAAACCATCATCAGTTGGTGTCATAGGAATTGTGGAACTATTTGGCGTTTTAATTTCTGTTTCATTGAGCTCAAAGTTTGAAGCTCTTTTAGGAGTATCAATTATACCAGAAATGGGGGAAATTGAACTTGTTTCTAAAAAGCTTTTAGTCACTGAAGTAGTTGCTGCCGCTGGAGTTGAATGCAAAATTATATCCCGATCGTGTTTGACTGTGTAGGTATGGTCTCTCGTTATAACCTGCACATTGAAATCTTTTTGGGTTTCCATCTCCTTTCGAATATCCTCCTCTGTACATGTCTCAGTTCCTATTTCTGTAAAGTTTTTTACGCATTCAACTTGAACTGCTATGGAACTTGTTTCAATATCTACTTGAGTTGAAACAGATGTTGATGCGCATTTTGAACTCAAAAGTGTTTCCTGGAATACCTGAGCTGCATTTACCTTCTACCTCTTCTACACTTTGCAAATTGGCGGAATGTGATGGCAAATTTAGAGTTGGATATGCCTCAGGATGCAATTTCTTATGTATTTTCCAGTTCATTAGGCGCTGTTTTAAATCTGATTCAAAGCATTCTTCAGCGAAATGAACTTCACAAACTCTATATGCGTGATCTTTTAAACTTGTTTGTGTTTCATTTGTTAAATGACCAGATTTAAATTCTTGAAAAGCTTCGTTATACATTTTTTTACATCTTCCCTTGCGTATTTAATCCATTTCTTAACTCGTTCGAGATCATTTATGAAGTTGGGAACTCGGAAAAAACTAAACGGGCTCTTGCCTAATATATTTTTACATCCTGAGATTATACAATACCCCATTTTACACGTAGTACTGTTTATCTTTGAAAATTAAAACTTCATAATTTCACTCAACGTTAAGCCTTGCATCGGTTGTGTGTTGATAGCGAGCAGACGTTTGCAATGTTTGGCCACGTGACTAAAACGCGGCGCGAAGATTGGTTTTCAATTTTATCTAATAGACGAAGAGAAACCAGGAACATCACTTCTTGGTTTCAATTTTTAAAAATGGATTCGCGGTATTCGTGGAGTTTAGGTTGCTTTAATTACCCATAATTCGTAATTTTGGGTAAGCGAAATTTTTTTAACATTTTTCTCATCTTAATTAAACTATACTCTTTCGTTTAGGACCAAATTTTAGGAAAGGTGTTCTTTTCCTTTAACATACCTTATTTCCTATTTTATTAATGCATTGGCCAGCTTGAATAAGAATTATTTCCCTCATAATTTTACAAACTATTTTATCTTTAACGATAAAATTCGGTAACGTTCAACGGTGATGAAACTAGGGCTGCGTTCAGCAGAGCTCACCAAACAAGACAGCGGATTTTGGGAAACTTTTACCGGTGAGCTCTGTCGTCATAATGACGTCACAGCTTGCTGAACGCTTTTTCTAAGTCATCGGTGTTTTAATAATGACGAAAGCGCAATAAAGCGTTCAAGGTACCAAGGCTTAACAAAACTTGTATGAAAACCTATTTATAGAGATAAATAAGAACAACTTAATAATTAAAATTAGAAAGACTAACATATCTATTAAAATTCTCGCGTGATCAGCAAGTTTCACGGCAATTAAATAGGTAGTCCCACCAGAATCTGAAAGAGCTATTTGTAATAATTCTTCCATGTTTTTTCGCAAAGCTGAGAACTACGCGTTTTACGTCACGCGATCCAAAAAACCGACTATTTTCTTTGGTGACCGCGCTGGCTCAGCGCTGAGCAGCGTGACGTCAAAGTCCAAAAACAAAATCCGTTCAATAGGACACAGCTAAAAGCGCTGACTTAGCGCTGAGTCCGCTGAGCTCTGCTGAACGCGGCGTTGGTCTGGGAACTGCAGGTACCAGTCTTGGAAATAAGGATTTTTTTGAAACTAGTCATGTTACCTGAACTCTAACTTTAATTATATTAGTTTCGGGATTGTCTTAGTAACAGTAGGACTAATATTATAGAAAATAACTGAAACTGAAACTAAAACTAACGAAGTGTCAATCGAAAACGAAATCACGAAAAGTTCGACTGATTTTACGTCTCATGAAAGTGAAATTGAAAGTGTTAAAACTTCTATGGATTTTCCTTACGAAAGTTGTTTATATCATCTCAAATCTTATCGGTACTCTATTTTAATTAATCAGAAGTAGTTCGTTAATTAGTAACGTAAATAAAATGAAAAAAAAAACAAAAATTGCCCCCAGATTAAGCCCTCATTGCCAAATTGAAGGATACTCAAACAGATTTTATAGTAAAATTAATCCACGTGAATACATTTGCAAATACGGTGCATCCGGCAAATGCAATGATGAAGGGTGCCAATATCAACATATTACTAACGAACAAAGAATATGTCAAATTGAATTACTCGTGGATATTGTTTCGTACTGCCCTGAATTAACTGGTGTTCGCAAAAATGATTCACCGTCTGTTACTCAAGCTAAAATTGGTAAGGATAAGTGTGAAACTTGATTCGTGCATACAGGGAGCCTAGCGGTTCTGTAATTCCTATAAAATCCTATATATTTGAACCTGTCCTATGTTATTATTCTATAATTTCATGAAAGGTCCTATAATCTATATCTATATAAATCAAAGCCCTGACTGACTGACAGACTGACTGATAATCAACGCCCAGCCCAAACCGCTTGCCCTAGAAGGCTGAAAATTTGCAGGAACGTTACTCATAAGTAGTAGGCGCGTACTAAGAAAGATTTTTCCAATCCGCCGCCATCTTAAAAAATGGCGCCCAGAAATGTAAAAAATATTCTCTATGTAATGAAGTACTCGCGTTTCAACCGATTTCACAAATATTTAGTACACTGGTTTGCTTTAACCTCAAGACGGGCTAAATGGTCTTTCGGGTTCGATTTTTTGCCATCTTTTAAAATGGCGCCCAGAAATGTAAGAAAATATTCTCTAGGCAATAAAATCCGCGCGTTTCAACCGATTTCACAAATATTTAGTACACTGGTTTCCTTTAACCTATAGACGGGCTGAATGGTATTTTGGGTTCTATTTGTTGCCATCTTTTAAATGGCGGCCGGAAATTAAAAACCCTTCTTTATGGAATAATGTCCGCGTGAAAAGTAATTAAAAAAATTGACGGGCTGACGGGCAACGCCGAGTGACTTCGCTCCTAGGGTGCTACAAAAATATTAGTCATCAGAAAAATCTACACATTCTATATATCATTTTAGATGGAAGTTCTTATTACACGCGAGCGACGCCGCGGGTAACGGCTAGTGTCCTATATATTTGACTTAGTCCAATTAAGCTTGCGTATAGTTTAACATCAAATTAATCAAAATTTAGTTGGCTCTTTTATCGAGGTGACATTTGACTAGATCTATTTGACCGAAATTGCGGAGTTTGCTCAGGCTTTCTAAATTATATTATATCAGGGATAGATTTAATTTTAGAAGTAGGAATGGAGAACGGTTAGTATTTACTTCAGTGCTTCTCGTAGCCCAGTATAGAGCCCCTCCCTCCAACACGTAACGAAAAGTTTAAATTATCTTATTGGCTGCTCACTTAAACCACGTTTTGATGACGTTGCTGACGGGGACGGCAAAAAATACGTAATTCCTTTTTACCTCTGTCGCTATGACCCGCCTCTTCTTTCATACCCCCCTCCCGTCCCGTGGAAGGGGGTCCGGGACTTCGATGCGCGCCCACATTACTCTGTTCTCCATCCCTACGTCTAAAATTAAATCCATCCCTGATTATATTATTTAATTAAGTTCCTCTGAATTTTCAAAGTAAAATCAAATTTGTTATTTTTTTTCGTAGATTTTTCTACATAGTTTAAACCAAAATAGTCTTATATATAAGCATGCATTTTCATTCCTACATTTTCCTATAAAACACATGCTTTTTTTCTCCAATAAAACCTATTTTTCCTATAAGGAATTTAAACTTTTGCTGGGCTCCCTGCTACGTATGTTTTAACTTATTATCTCCCTTTAGCCCAATTTTGCAAGAAGATTAAGAAAACCCTTAAAGTCAGTGGCAATAACCAAATGACAAAACTAAAGCAATTGTACACAGCTGTTCTTTGCGAAATTTCACTGAAACGGAAACTAGGTATATAGGTTATTTTGCACCATGACCCCAACCCAGCCTAACCAGATATCGAACCTGACTGCTTTCAACTTGCAGAAGCACCATACTTTGCGTCGAAAGTTCTGGCTAGAAAATTTATACCAACTTACTTCGACAGACTCAAAAAGAATGTTATGCCCCTATGATACTTGATGGTAAAAATCTGGCTCTGGAGCAGCAGAACCATTTTTGGAGAGACATAGATGAGGCAACTAACGTTCAAAACCATTATGTTGAAAAGAGATATTTTGAAGTTGACAAAAATGATAATAATGTTGACTCTTTGGAAAAATTGGTTCATTCGGAACCCAATAATATTGAAGTGTGGTTGAAATTGGCCAAATGTCACATGAGCCAGCCAAACTAAAGAGTATGTTCCTAAAAATACAGGGTTGCCACGGGTCAGGAAAACCTGGAAAAGTCACGGAATTTAAAAATGGGCCGGAAAGGTCAGGTAATTTTAAAAATTTCAGCAAAGTCAGGGAATTTTATTTTAGTGGGTAAAATTTCTGGGGATGTCTTTATTTTAAAATCTCAGAAAAAGGTCAGGGAAAAAATTTCAGAAAAGGTCAGGGATAAAATTTCAGAAAAAGGTCAGGGAAAAAATTTCAGAAAAAAGTTCAGGGAAAAAATTTCAGAAAAAGGTCAGGGAAAAATTTCAGAAAAAGGTCAGGGAAAAATTTTAGAAAAAGGTCAGGGAAAAAATCTCAGAAAAAGGTCAGGGAAAAAATTTCAGAAAAGGTCAGGGATAAAATTTCAGAAAAAGGTCAGGGAAAAAATTTCAGAAAAAAGTTCAGGGAAAAAATTTCAGAAAAAGGTCAGGGAAAAATTTCAGAAAAAGGTCAGGGAAAAATTTTAGAAAAAGGTCAGGGAAAAAATCTCAGAAAAAGGTCAGCGAAAAAATCTCAGAAAAAGGTCAGGGAAAAAATCTCAGAAAAAGGTCAGGGAAAAAATCCCAGAAAAAGGTCAGGGAAAAAATCTCAGAAAAAGGTCAGGGAAAAAATCTGAGAAAAAGGTCAGGGAAAAATCTGAGATAAAGGTCAGGGAAAAATTTTCAGAAAAAGGTCAGGGAAAAACTTTCAGAAAAAGGTGAGGGAAAAAAATTGAGAAAAAGGTCAGGGAAAAATTTGAGAAAAAGGTCAGGGAAAAAATTTCAGAAAAAGGTCAGGCAAAAAATCTCAGAAAAAGGTCAGGGAAAAATCTCAGAAAAATGTCAGGGAAAAAATTTCAGAAAAAGGTCAGGGAAAAATCTCAGTAAAAGGTCAAGGAAAAAATCTCAGAAAAAGGTCAGGGAAAACCTGGAAAAGTCAGACAATTTGGTTCTGAAAATTCAGAGGCAACCCTGAAATATATTCGTTTCATGCGAAATGATCGACACTTCAATTTATCGTAGGAATAACAATAATCGCTTGAACAAAGCGTTGGACGCAATGTCTAGAGCGTTAGAAGCTGACCAAGAAGATAAACGTCTATGGAAATACTACTTAAAGCTCTTCTCACTTCATCCCGATAACGCCGACGATATTGAATCGATGTTCGAACAGGCTTTAGACTCTGTTAATTCCTACAGCATTTGATATCGATATTTAGAACTTAGCAAATCGTTCGAATCAAAAAGCAAAATTTGCATCGATATTTTTAATCATTTGATAGTGTCTTCATCATCCTCGGAAGAGAACAGCGTTTCATCTGCAAAATCTCATCAGTTTTTAGAGATTTTATTTAACCTCTTACAATTGCAATTGTTGGTGGAGAATTCTGATAAAGCTCTTCATATTTTGAAAGTTAGTGTTCCTGTAGAGCGTTTTTCCAGTGTATATTGCACTTTATTCATATTCTCTGATTTCCTGTTATTGCCGCGGATTACTCGTGATGCCTGTTTAAATCCATTATTCCGGTGGTTTTTTGGTGATTATTTCTATTTCATTGATTTTAATTTTTATTTTGGATTTTCGAATTCCTCGATTGATTATGTGTGATTATTTCACGAAAGGAGTGATTACCGAGGTGATTACATATGAATACTAGAAAATCATGTGATTATTTCTGATTTTCTCAAGATTTCACGTAATTTTCAGTGATTATTGGAGATTTCTGATTACCTTTATTTACCCACAAGAATGATTTTGATTACTGATGATTTTCTAAGTATTCTAGAAATCAAGTAATCGATTTCTGCGGTTTTGTACACCCGATTATTCAAGTGACTAACCCCTCGTTCTCTTGCAATGTTTGAGGTCAATTTGTATCTCTTCTGTACTAATTCTGGGCACACTAATTATATTTACTCACATTGAAAATATGGGGTTTTTCAAATACTTTTAACAAAAGCCTGAAAATATATGAATAAGACTTGGCTTCGTAAACTTGAATAGTAAACCATGCTTTACTACGTTTGCTGTAGCATTTAGAAAACCTGTAAATCAAGAGAGATAACATATTCACAATAGAACTATCACTTTTGAAAGAGTAGTTGTTGTTATAAATATAAGCAAACTATTTTGTTCGAATTTAATTTTATGTAAGTTCCGGAGCGAGCTACGCGAATTTTGGGGCTCTGATAAAATCCTAGGCAACACATTTTCTGGTCACCCTGATACTGTTATCCAGACTTTCAACTTCCCTTCAAAATATTTTTCCCTGACCATTCCAGTTGGTTTATGATCCGGTTCATGTTTATACATGACGCGAAATCAAAGCACATACAATCCACGCGGATATCTCCTCGAAAAATGCTTACTGCTGTGATCCATCTTTTGATCTGGCTTTAGCACGGCCAGTATGGTGATTGCGATCAATTGCTGCTAACTTAACTCTCATGTCATATATTTTATAGCTATAATATTGATAGATAATTATATTTCACAAATACATCTAATTTAATTATGTTACCCTTACCTGAAAGCAAAACGTTTACTTGCGTATTTTAGTATCATACTATGATACGTTTCCAGAAATCCATTGTGCCTACAACAGTATATGAAATTTTACATACAATGATATGTAACAGAAAGTTTTTTTTTTCCACAAAACTTACCTAAAATTTGCGTAATAACTTAAGTTATTTAGAACATATTTCTGTGTCACAATAGTCCTAATTTCTTTAAATTGTTCACATTTGGATTCTAACCATTGGTGCTGTTCAATTTGTTCAGGTGTTAGATCCTCATGCATACAACAAGTGGGGGCACCAAATCCCAATGGCAAATTCCATTCATGGATGTTACAGATGTGTTTCAATAAGGACAGCCACAAATAACGCATCGCACTAACGTCTCCATTACATTCCCGTGCACAAAACCAAAAGTGGTTTCGGATTAATGGTGCCCAATGGGCCATTGACACAAAACCTTTCTTCTTGGATTTCTCCATTAGTTTCTTAAGCAGATTTTTAGACGCATGCCATATATCCCAGGAATGTTTTACATTCTTGTATATTCCAGCCCTTGTTGCTAAATATAAATTCAGTAATAGTTAACTAAAAAAGCCAAAGAAAACTAAATTCCAAAAATAAATACCTAATAATTTTTTTATTTGGCAATGCGCGTCAGTTACTATCTCCACCAAAAACGGATTTATGGGATAAGAACGTCGGAGTTAGCGAATTCACTCCCCATCCTCGCATACTTTATTGAGAAACTTCGTCTGCTTATATTTTGATTCCACCCACAAATTCTGTATATATAGCTACTTCTAGAGATCGAATTTGTGGGTGGAGTCAAAATATAAGCAGACGAAGTTTCTCAATAAAGTATGCGAGGATGGTACTAGAGGCTAAAGCTACGATCCGACGTTCTTATCCCATAAATCCGTTTTTGTCTCCACCACTTTCGTGTTTGATTTTTGACCTAATTCATGAACTTCCGCAGCTGCTAGTTCGAAACCCATAATTTCCATGTTGACACTCTTCCCATCTGCATGCCTTACATCCCGAGTTTTAACTGACAGTATTTTATGTGTTTCCGTATCAGCCATTGTATAACTGAGATACATAGAAGAATGTCCCGGGGAATCATTTCTGCCGTGTCCAGCCACAATAAGGTTCTTATTGGCCAGTTCCTCAAATGTTTCCTTCTGGGTCTCAATCCAAAACTCATCCACTGCAGGACTTATAAAATGATCTTGGTAGCTAAAAGATAAGATATATGTATGAATAACTATAAGTAGGAAACCATATTGTGGATTTTCTAGTGACATAGGTACATCCCAAAAATATGTATGTCAGAATGCAAGGTAAATTAATATCGTTTCCATTGTCATTTCCCATGTAGCAGTTTTATTAGAGTTATAATTTCGAGGGGTTCAACATTTGCACCAAATCGCATACGCTTCTCGCAAAATCGCGAAATCTTTGATGAAATTACGAAACCAAAGATGAAATCACGAAATCAAAAATGAAATCACGAAATCAAAGATGAAATCACGACATCAAAGATGAAATCACGAAATCAAAGATGAAATCACGAAATCAAAGATGAAATCACGAAATCAAAGATGAAATCACGAAATCAAAGATGAAATCATGCAATCAAAGATGAAATCACGAAATCAAAGGTGATATAACGAAATCAAAGATGAAATCACGAAATCAAAGATGAAATCACGAAATAAAAGATGAGATCACGAAATCAAAGATGAAATCACGAAATCAAAGAAGAAATCACGAAATCTTTGGCGAAATCGCGAAATCCAGTACGCTTTTTTGGGAATGTCGGACCCCTCGGATAATCTATTGTGTATGATTGCATATAGGTCTAAAACTAATAATTGCCACTTTTGCCAAATTATATACTTAGAGCCACTTGAGTTTTCAAGAGCTCCCAAAGAACCAAGGCCAAACCTCATTCAGTAACAATTAATTTATTTCAAAAGTTATTGGACTAAAGTTGGAATTCATAAACGTCGGACGCAACACAATTTAGTATAGGCAAAGGCAGGGCGTCGTGCGCAAACTTCCGCCTTTTGCGCACGACGCACTGCCTTTGCCTGTACTAAATTGCGTTGCGTCCGACGTTTATGAATTCCACCTCAAAACTCTTCTGAAAGTAACTTAGATTAATTTACCACTAATAATTCTTTTATAATCATGGGCTGAAACATCAATAATGTGTCTAGATTTATAACTACGCAATAAAGTAACGTTTACTTAGCTCGCCTGAAAACTTCAGTCGGCATTCAAATCCAACGCGCCTCCCTCCCGCCCATTTACTTCGTTGACTTTCCCAAGATAAAATTCCAAAAAAAAAACTAGGCTGAGTTTTTCTCTCTTGAACGCAGCCACGGTACTGTCTTTCCCCATTTAGCACTAACCCCCCCTCCCGTATAGACAGCCAGCCTACAGTCTATGTCGCGCATGCATTCACTTATAGAGACTATAGGGTACGATGTTTTCTATAAGAACCCTGGGCAGAGCGCGCGTCTGGGGATGGTTGGGACCCGTCACGTGTGGGAGAAGCCCTCTAGTCGACCGGGATCTGCTTCGTTTTTTCATTTCTCCTTTATAACACTGAGTCTCCCCTTCGGATGACTCACAGCAAGGAAGAAAAGATATTCCCACTCTAACCTTGAAGGAGAGAAGAATGGAGTGGAAACCCCCATACCTATAGCGTTGCCTGTGTACCCCCACCTACGGCACCGTAGTCCTCCCAGCATCCTCGGCGGTTAGGTAGGGTCGTACTGGACGAAATTGTAAAGGGCGCTCCCTCTATCTTAAAAATAGAAGCTAGTTCTCATACAAATAAAATGGCGCTACGCGGCAGCGCTTAGCAATCGCCATCCGAAGGGTAGGGGCGTGCGTGAGGTACATTGGGGGAGATACGGTGCCGCAGGTCGCCCATCATTATTGCCAATCCATCTCAACTCCCTTATACCTGCTCTAACCATTCCGCTGTTGCATAGCCCAATCGATCACACAACCTGCTCGCTTTATAAAAGCGGGAAATTCAAATGAGGCTAAAATTATGGAAGGCCATGAGGTTTTTTGGGCAATATCTTCTGTTCTATTGATTTAAATTACATGAAAATTTAATGGCAGGTCTGTTTCAACGTATCGAAATATATCCAAAAATCCAAAATAATGATAGTTTCAGTGAAAACACTCGAATTTCATTCAGAGACACTGGTTCGAACGAAATTGGAAGTAAATAGTTATTGAAAATATTTTCAAGACTTTATTTATATGATAAATACGTTGAAACTAAACTCTCGATGTTATTTGTATCACGAGAAAATAGGATATTACCAAAATAGAAATATAATTAAAAAGAAAAAGAAAAGAAGCATAAGAAATATTATTTTTGCGACCATATTGGAAGTTGGTCAGCCAATATTGATGTCACGTCCCCGTACCTCCACCAATCTCAGTAGCTCTCAATAGCGTCGGTAGCGCGATCAAGTGAGCTAAAGACTGTAGCTAGGGTAGGGCTCGGGGATCGGTTAACTATTATTCAAACATATTAACATACCAAAATTTGTTAAACGAAGATTATATAAAAGTATTTCGTCTCGATTTGTTTTGAAAAAAGGTGGAGTGATGCAATTATTAATCAATGATATCCTCTTCAATGTTTTTGCAAATTGGTTCGGAGGAAACGAGAACAACAGTTTCGGGTGAAAGGTCTACGTTTGAACAAACGCTAGCACTAGGATTAACGTATCCCGGACTGACAACGCAAGAAAACGTTGCGAATTTAAAATCTTCTGACACGACTACAATTTCGGCTACGGTTTGAATTTCTAACAACGCGG
Source organism: Phalangium opilio (assembly GCF_054372755.1). NCBI lineage: Eukaryota > Metazoa > Arthropoda > Arachnida > Opiliones > Phalangiidae > Phalangium > Phalangium opilio. Next base: position 2,808,131 of record NW_028324204.1, read on the forward strand.
AAGCGATGGGAAGTAGTTCAACCAAGTCAGGCCTTCTTTCTCCTAGGCTCAACATTTCTTCACTTTGAACAAGATTTGCGCGCATTTGGTCGTGGTATTAAACATACATCACTCGATTTGTCCGTGGAAGGATCAACAACGGTAGAAGTTCTAAGAATCGAGCTATTATTTGCAATGTTATTTTCACAAACAATGATGTGCTTATTAATAAGGGTTTTTTCACATATGCTGTCACTCTCCTTCACCAAATATTGCCGCTTCTGGGGTTGGCGTCTCCACTGTATAAATCCAAGTAGACCGCCCGGGTGTACTTGTGGATGGGGAACAGGGAACAAGCGTAGCCCACACCGACACACCCGATGTCCCTTTTCGGCAACATCACGTGGCCTTTGTAAATATGATATCGGAAAACTTGGATTACTTTGAAACAGTGATTGGACTCGTGTTTTTTACAGTGAAGGAAGTTGCCTCTTCAAAATTGGAGATGCACTATCTGAGAAGAAAAGTGCCAATGAAAATGTCGAAGACGATTGTAAATTGGGAAACATTTTGCAACTATCACCATCGTCCGTTGAACCATCGTTATTCTTATTGATACCACAACCGCCAATCTTGCTAACATTTTCTGACATTCTCAAACGATACTTCGACAAGGAAAGTTTCCATTTAGGCGCTGTTGAGACACTAGGCACGGTCGTCCTACTAACGGGACTCTTAGGAGTAGGTGGAGACGAACGAGGCCTATTTAACTGAATGCTTACTACAGATATTACTGTATGTTCATTAATATTTTCACAGTGCATCCGCAATATACTGTTGGAGATAGATCATAAGCCTTTCCCCTTTAAAATCCCCAATTAATGAAATATATCATTTTAACACAATTTTTCCCTTTTCACTCTAAGTGCGTTCATAAACACGTGCGTTGTACATTCGCATTGCACAGTTATAGACAAATCATAATCCCACACTTTGAAAATCAAAAATCCCTTTTTCACTCTCCCTTTAAAAAGACGAACCAAAAACGTTGTCAGGCGACTCAAAATGTTAGACAATGTGCCTTCCAAAACTGGAGGTCTAGAGAGCAAGCTTAATCTCTGCGTTGGATCTCGAGTAATTGTTAGGAGAAACATAAATTTTGAAGAAGGTGTTATTAACGGCACCGTGGGCATGATTCCAAAATAACGACAGTGGGAACATTACTGGTACCCGTAGCAGGGTAGATGGGGAACCAAGCGACGAGAAAAATAAGCCCGACTTTTTAGTCGAGAAAATGAGCGTCAAGTTCTTGCTAATGACCAATTTATACGTGAAACGAACGCAATTTCCGGTAATTTTGGCATACGTCATTACTATACACAAAGCCAGGGAATGAGTTTAAAATGCGTAATTATGGATTTGGGATCAAATTTATTTGGAACTGGCATGGCGTACGTTGCTCTATCGCGAGTGACTTCCTTGGTAGGTCTTCATCTCTTGCAATTAGACCAGGATAAAATTATGGCAGATGGACGAGCCATTGCGGAGTATAACAGGCTGCGTCAAAAACACAGACCTGATCTTCCACTTATAGAAATAGTGGGGTAGGAAGCAAAGAGAGGTACAAAAAGGCCAAAGTCGAAGAGTATTTTAGAAGGTGAAGGAGAGCGATCTGATGAAACGGCAAAAGAAAGACCAAATAAAAAGATTACACAGAAAAAACAACGTATAGGTTTTGAGCACATCCATTTGATTTAAACATGCTGAAAATCTAAACCCCTAGATTTGACGTGCGAAAACTAAACACCAACTAGTATCAATGGGTTTAATAGCTAAACATATGAAAACTAAACACATCAACGCAGTGAAAGTCTTTTGAAAACACTTTTAAAATTTAAACATATAGTAAAATGGGCATAAACCGAAACGCCAGGGTTTAAACGTGTTCAAAACAGTCTCTAAGTGCATACGATATAAACATAGTGACGTCATGTGATTAACGCGAGCGCATAAGGAAGAAAAATAAATCGTGTTTTTCGGTGAATCAGTTTTAACCCCTTCTCATACAGTTAAGCCGTTCGGCAGAAATTTCGGGCAGTGTTGCCAATGTGAGGAATACATCTCTTTTCGATCGTTTTTCGACCTGTTTTATAAACTTGAAGCATTAAAGTACTTTTTGTAAAAACCAGTCGAATTTGAGGAATTTTCAATAAGGACGGGAAAATTAATATTTCAGTATTTAAACTAGAAGTAGTGACGGATGAAGTGGCAACCCCATCCTATATCGTATTAACGTTGCCTCTGTGCCACACTTACGGCACTGAAGTCCTCCCACCATCCTCAGCGTTTAGGTCATACAGTATGCGGAATCGTAAAGGACGCCACCCGAGGGGGCCGTCATTACTCATGAGAGCGTACGAGATTTGAAATCTTTCTCGATTTTGATGATTTCAAAGATTTAAGAATTATTTGACTGATTTGCTGATTTGGAGCCGATTTGAATGATTTGGGAGTGATTTTCACGATTTTACGATGATTTCGATTCGATTTATGTGATTTGAAGGATTTGGAAATGATTTGAACGATTTGTACGATTTGAATGACTGCCCCAGTAGCACAAGCCTTCCGCATAACAGTCGGTTAAAGGTCGAATAGTCGGTTTACGGTCCAGTCGGCTGTACCATGCTTATTCCGACACTTTTCCGACTCATAAAGCCGACTACTTCTTATAGTTGGCAATGCCGATATCTATCTGACAGTTGGAATTGAGATGGTTTAAAGTAGGCTTGCCTACCGTCTAGAAAATTCCAACTTATTTTTTGCCAATTGATTACCGACTTTCTTGCGCTAGTCGGTATGGTGACGTTTAAGAAGAGTAAATTTAAAAGCAAAGTTATTCTTAGGCCGTTTAGTAACCGACATTTATCCGACAGTTGGAACTGTGGTGGTTTGAAGTAGGCTTGGCTACCGTCTAGAAAATTCCAACTTATTTTTTGCCAATTGATTACCGGACTCTCTCGCGCTAGTCGGTATGGTGACGTTTAAGAAGAGTAAATTTAAAAGTAAAGTTATTCTTAGGCCGTTTAGTTACCGACATTTTTCCGACAGTTGGAACTGAGATGGTTAAAGTAGGCTTGCCTACCGTCTAGAAATTTCCAACACATTTTTTGCCAATTGATTACCAACTCCCTCGCGCTAGTCGGAATTGTGACGTTTAAGAAGGGTAAATTTAAAAGCAAAGTTATTCTTAGGCCGTTTAGTAACCGACATTTATCCGACAGTTGGAACTGTGGTGGTTTGAAGTAGGCTTGCCTACCGTCTAAAAATTTCCAACACATTTTTTGCCAATTGATTACCAACTCCCTCGCGCTAGTCGGAATTGTGACGTTTAAAAAGGGTAAATTTAAAAGCAAAGTTATTCTTAGGCCGTTTAGTAACCGACATTTATCCGACAGTTGGAACTGTGGTGGTTTGAAGTAGGCTTGCCTACCGTCTAAAAATTTCCAACACATTTTTTGCCAATTGATTACCAACTCCCTCGCGCTAGTCGGTATTGTGACGTTTAAGAAGAGTAAATTTAAAAGCAAAGTTATTCTTAGGCCGTTTAGTAACCGACATTTATCCGACAGTTGGAACTGTGGTGGTTTGAAGTAGGCTTGCTTACCGTCTAGAAATTTCGACTCACAAGCAGATGTTGATAATATTATATTTTTGGCAACACTAGAAACATAACGTTACAAAAAACTGCAAAGCAAGAAAACACATCTGATTTTCTAGTTTGAATTTTCCCTCCTGTAATTTCTCGGGTCAGGTGACACGCCTCTGTTCCATTGGCGTAACTAAGGTAACGCCATGCACGTCATTATCGAAGAGGGCGCTGCTAGTGCGAAAGAAAGTCAGCCTTTCCAGTATCTCTGACGCGGCTGGGTCGTTAGAATGTATAAGCGATATTTTTGTAGTTGAAAATGATTATTTCTAGGCTTGCTAACTTTTAACTTCATCGCTTAGGTTCTTTGTCACACTATATAAACTAGAAACGTCTTCGTTTGTCACGTAAGGTGTGAATTTTGTTATTGAATTATCAATTTATCTACCTCTTAGATTCAGTTTTATGCATAAGCCTATGCTTTTTACCTAGCTTCTCATCTGCTGGGAACCACACCCCTATAAAGTGAAACCAAAACTTAAACGTTTTAGTATACCTTCAGTTTCTTTGTTTTAATATAACAGAAGCAAGTGTTTTGGGGCGCTTGGAGTTCAAAAACCTTATATATTAAGTATTTTAAAGATTTTTGGTAGTGAAAATTATACTGAATTCCAAAATAGATCTCAATATGTTTTAGTTACAGAATTTTAATGCGGTTTCAAACATTTTAAGAGAAAAATGTGTGAAATAATACCCTTTAGAATTGTATGTTTTCTTTTTTCTTAAAAAATGTGTAAGTGTATATTTTTCATTAATATTTCTGTAATTTAATAGATAGCAACTGACCACATCGAAGTTATTAACAATGAATAATAATAAATGCTTTAATTGATTAATAAAAAGTGTCTTTGTACACAAAGCGCAAAAAAGTAAGAGATAAGTGTAGAAAATTAATTGTTTGAAGTAACAGATATTCAAATTTTCATTTTTGAAGACGTGATTATAAAACATCAATTATTTTAAAAAATTTCTTATCTTAGTTTTTTTCACCAAAAATTCTTTAAGTAATATATTTTATCCTTAAACATGTGCATCATTTTAAAAATAGAAAACGTATGCATTTTATTTTTTTTTTAAATTTAGAGATAGTTTGAGTATTCGGGCCTATAAAGAGAATAAAATGGACAGAAAATCGTTCATAGCAGACAAAATAAAATAAGCATGAAAACTAAACAAAACGTGTTCGTTAATTTTAAAGTTTTCGAGTTTTCAAAAATTGACGTGTTGTATCTTTCTCAAAAGATCACGATCAAGCTACATATCCTTTTGACTCTAATAACTACATCACAGTCAAAGGGCGAATGTAATTTTCGGTTCGCAATATTTTCAATTTTAAAATAAAAAAATAAATTCTTTTAGCTCTATTTTTCAGATATCCGAGTATTGGAACTTTCTCGAAGCAAATGTTTCAAGAAAATAAACAGTAGTATCAAGGTAGTTTCTCTGAAATTTTTGTGAAAAAAACTAAGATAAGAAATTTTTTAAAATAATTGATGTTTTATAATCACGTCTTCAAAAATGAAAATTTGAATATCTGGTTCTTCAAACAATTAATTTTCTACACTTATCTCTTACTTTTTTGCGTCTTTGTGTACAAAGACACTTTTTATTAATATCTGTCACTTCAGTCTTAATATGAGTTAAAACTGTTTAGAAACTAGTATTTTAAAACTTATACTGAAAAAGCAGGCGCTCCATTTAAGTCTTGTGGTGTTGCTCGTTTATTAGTTACCGCGTTTGAACTAACAAGGCCCTAACCATCTATTATAGAAGTATTAATCTTGATTGCTTCAACGCCCAGTCCAACTCAAATTGCCTTCCCGTCGTTTTCACGTGCAAAGCACAGTGGATGCAATAATACAAATAGATTCCGAAGACTTAGGCTAAAAAATTATTTCGTAGACCTGTGTACAAAAACAATCTATACACCTGTGCACAAACATATTCCATAGACCTGTGCTGGGTGACCACATATCCTAAATTTTTTCTATTTTCGGATGTCTTCCTATAATTTCGATAATTTCGATAATTTTCCTATATTTTCCTATTTTTTGAAATTGTAGATATTGTAGTACCTACAAGCACCCACAAGTACCCACAAGCACCCACAAGCACCCACAAGAACCCACAAGTACCTACAAGCACCCACTAGTACCTACAAGTACCTACAAGCACCTAATAGCACCCACAAGTACCCTAAGTACCTACAAGTACCTACAAGCACCCACTAGTACCTACAAGCACCCACAAGTACCTACAAGTACCTAAAAGCACCCACAAGTACCTACAAGTACCTACAAGTACCTTAAAGCACCCACAAGTACCCACAAGTACCCACAAGCGACCACAACTACCCACATGTACCTACAAGCACCCACAAGTACCTACAAGCACCCACAAGTACCTACAAGTACCCACAAGTACCTACAAGTACCTACAAGAACCCACAAGTACCTTCAAGCACCCACAAGTACCTTCAAGCACCCACAAGTACCTTCAAGCACCCACAAGTACCTTCAAGCACCCACAAGTACCTACAAGTACCCACAAGTACCTACAAGCACCTACAAGTACCTACAAGCACCCACTAGTACCTACAAGCACCCACTAGTACCTACAAGCACCCACTAGTACCTACAAGCACCCACTAGTACCTACAAGCACCCACTAGTACCTACAAGCACCCACTAGTACCTACAAGCACCCACTAGTACCTACAAGCACCCACTAGTACCTACAAGCACCCACTAGTACCTACAAGCACCCACTAGTACCCACAAGCACCCACAAGTACCCACAAGCACCCACAAGTTCCCACAAGCACCCACAAGTACCCACAAGTACCTACAAGCACCCACAAGTACCTACAAGTACCTACAAGAACCCACAAGTACCCACAAGTTCCTAAAAGCACCCACAAGTACCTACAAGGACCCACAAGTACCCACAAGCACCCACAAGTACCCACAAGCACCCACAAGTACCCACATGCACCCACAAGCACCCACAAGTACCCACAAGCACCCACAAGTACCTACAAGCACCCACAAGTACCTACAAGCAAACACAAGTACCTACAAGCACCCACAAGTACCTACAAGCACCCACAAGTACCTACAAGCACCCACAAGTACCTACAAGCACCCACAAGAACCTACAAGCACCCACTAGTACCTACAAGCACCCACAAGTACCTACAAGCACCCACAAGTACCTACAAGCACCCACAAGTACCTACAAGCACCCACAAGTACCTACAAGCACCCACAAGTACCTACAAGCACCCACAAGTACCCACAAGCACCCACAAGTACCTACAAGCAACCACAAGTACCTACAAGCCCCCACAAGTACCTACAAGCACCCACAAGTACCTACAAGCACCCACAAGTACCTACAAGCACCCACAAGTACCTACGAGCACCCACAAGTACCCTTTAGTACCTTCAAGCACCCACAAGTACCCACAAGTACCAACAAGCACCCACAAGTACCTACAAGCACCCACAAGTACCTACAAGCACCCACAAGTACCTACAAGCAACCACAAGTACCTACAAGCACCCACAAGCACCCACAAGCACCCACAAGCACCCACAAGCACCCACAAGTACCTACAAGCACCCACTAGTACCTACAAGTACCTACAAGCACCTAATAGCACCCACAAGTACCCTAAGTACCTACAAGTACCTACAAGCACCCACTAGTACCTACAAGCACCCACAAGTACCTACAAGTACCTAAAAGCACCCACAAGTACCTACAAGTACCTACAAGTACCTTAAAGCACCCACAAGTACCCACAAGTACCCACAAGCGACCACAACTACCCACATGTACCTACAAGCACCCACAAGTACCTACAAGCACCCACAAGTACCTACAAGTACCCGCAAGTACCTACAAGTACCTACAAGGACCCACAAGTACCTTCAAGCACCCACAAGTACCTTCAAGCACCCACAAGTACCTTCAAGCACCCACAAGTACCCACAAGTACCTACAAGTACCCACAAGTACCTACAAGCACCCACAAGTACCTACAAGCACCCACTAGTACCTACAAGCACCCACTAGTACCTACAAGCACCCACTAGTACCTACAAGCACCCACTAGTACCTACAAGCACCCACTAGTACCTACAAGCACCCACTAGTACCTACAAGCACCCACTAGTACCTACAAGCACCCACTAGTACCTACAAGCACCCACTAGTACCTACAAGCACCCACTAGTACCTACAAGCACCCACTAGTACCTACAAGCACCCACTAGTACCCACAAGCACCCACAAGTACCCACAAGCACCCACAAGTTCCCACAAGCACCCACAAGTACCCACAAGTACCCACAAGCACCCACAAGTACCTACAAGTACCTACAAGAACCCACAAGTACCCACAAGTTCCTAAAAGCACCCACAAGTACCTACAAGCACCCACAAGTACCCACAAGCACCCACAAGTACCCACAAGCACCCACAAGTACCCACATGCACCCACAAGCACCCACAAGTACCCACAAGCACCCACAAGTATCCACAAGTACCTACAAGTACCTACAAGAACCCACAAGTACTTTCAAGCACCCACAAGTACCTACAAGCACCCACAAGTACCTACAAGCACCCACAAGTACCTACAAGCACCCACAAGTACCTACAAGCACCCACAAGTACCTACAAGCACCCACAAGTACCTACAAGCACCCACAAGTACCTACAAGCACCCACAAGAACCTACAAGCACCCACTAGTACCTACAAGCACCCACAAGTACCTACAAGCACCCACAAGTACCTACAAGCACCCACAAGTACCTACAAGCACCCACAAGTACCTACAAGCACCCACAAGTACCTACAAGCACCCACAAGTACCCACAAGCACCCACAAGTACCTACAAGCAACCACAAGTACCTACAAGCACCCACAAGTACCTACAAGCACCCACAAGTACCTACAAGCACCCACAAGTACCTACGAGCACCCACAAGTACCCTTTAGTACCTTCAAGCACCCACAAGTACCCACAAGTACCAACAAGCACCCACAAGTACCTACAAGCACCCACAAGTACCTACAAGCACCCACAAGTACCTACAAGCAACCACAAGTACCTACAAGCACCCACAAGTACCTACAAGCACCCACAAGTACCTACAAGCACCCACAAGTACCTACGAGCACCCACAAGTACCCTTTAGTACCTTCAAGCACCCACAAGTACCCACAAGTACCAACAAGCACCCACAAGTACCTACAAGCACCCACAAGTACCTACAAGCACCCACAAGTACCTACAAGCATCCACAAGTACCTATAAGCACCCACAAGCACCCACAAGTACCTACAAGCACCCACAAGTAGCTACAAGCACCCACAAGTACCTACAAGCACCCACAAGCACCCACAAGTTCCCACAAGCACCCACAAGTACCTACAAGTACCTACAAGAACCCACAAGTACCCACAAGTTCCTAAAAGCACCCACAAGTACCTACAAGCACCCACAAGTACCCACAAGCACCCACAAGTACCCACAAGTACCCACAAGCACCCACAAGTACCCACAAGTACCTACAAGTACCTACAAGAACCCACAAGTACCTTCAAGCACCCACAAGTACCTACAAGCACCCACAAGTACCTACAAGCACCCACAAGTACCTACAAGCACCCACAAGTACCTACAAGCACCCACAAGTACCTACAAGCACCCACAAGTACCTACAAGCACCCACAAGAACCTACAAGCACCCACTAGTACCTACAAGCACCCACAAGTACCTACAAGCACCCACAAGTACCTACAAGCACCCACAAGTACCCACTAGTACCTTCAAGCACCCACAAGTACCCACAAGTACCAACAAGCACCCACTAGTACCTACAAGCACCCACTAGTACCTACAAGCACCCACTAGTACCTACAAGCACCCACTAGTACCCACAAGCACCCACAAGTACCCACAAGCACCCACAAGTTCCCACAAGCACCCACAAGTACCCACAAGTACCTACAAGCACCCACAAGTACCTACAAGTACCTACAAGAACCCACAAGTACCCACAAGTTCCTAAAAGCACCCACAAGTACCTACAAGGACCCACAAGTACCCACAAGCACCCACAAGTACCCACAAGCACCCACAAGTACCCACATGCACCCACAAGCACCCACAAGTACCCACAAGCACCCACAAGTACCTACAAGCACCCACAAGTACCTACAAGCAAACACAAGTACCTACAAGCACCCACAAGTACCTACAAGCACCCACAAGTACCTACAAGCACCCACAAGTACCTACAAGCACCCACAAGAACCTACAAGCACCCACTAGTACCTACAAGCACCCACAAGTACCTACAAGCACCCACAAGTACCTACAAGCACCCACAAGTACCTACAAGCACCCACAAGTACCTACAAGCACCCACAAGTACCCACAAGCACCCACAAGTACCTACAAGCAACCACAAGTACCTACAAGCAACCACAAGTACCTACAAGCCCCCACAAGTACCTACAAGCACCCACAAGTACCTACAAGCACCCACAAGTACCTACAAGCACCCACAAGTACCTACGAGCACCCACAAGTACCCTTTAGTACCTTCAAGCACCCACAAGTACCCACAAGTACCAACAAGCACCCACAAGTACCTACAAGCACCCACAAGTACCTACAAGCACCCACAAGTACCTACAAGCAACCACAAGTACCTACAAGCACCCACAAGCACCCACAAGCACCCACAAGCACCCACAAGTACCTACAAGCACCCACTAGTACCTACAAGTACCTACAAGCACCTAATAGCACCCACAAGTACCCTAAGTACCTACAAGTACCTACAAGCACCCACTAGTACCTACAAGCACCCACAAGTACCTACAAGTACCTAAAAGCACCCACAAGTACCTACAAGTACCTACAAGTACCTTAAAGCACCCACAAGTACCCACAAGCGACCACAACTACCCACAAGTACCTACAAGCACCCACAAGTACCTACAAGCACCCACAAGTACCTACAAGTACCCACAAGTACCTACAAGTACCTACAAGGACCCACAAGTACCTTCAAGCACCCACAAGTACCTTCAAGCACCCACAAGTACCTTCAAGCACCCACAAGTACCCACAAGTACCCACAAGTACCCACAAGTACCTACAAGCACCCACAAGTACCTACAAGCACCCACTAGTACCTACAAGCACCCACTAGTACCTACAAGCACCCACTAGTACCTACAAGCACCCACTAGTACCTACAAGCACCCACTAGTACCTACAAGCACCCACTAGTACCTACAAGCACCCACTAGTACCTACAAGCACCCACTAGTACCTACAAGCACCCACTAGTACCTACAAGCACCCACTAGTACCTACAAGCACCCACTAGTACCTACAAGCACCCACTAGTACCTTCAAGCACCCACTAGTACCCACAAGCACCCACAAGTACCCACAAGCACCCACAAGTTCCCACAAGCACCCACAAGTACCCACAAGTACCTACAAGCACCCACAAGTACCTACAAGTACCTACAAGAACCCACAAGTACCCACAAGTTCCTAAAAGCACCCACAAGTACCTACAAGCACCCACAAGTACCCACAAGCACCCACAAGTACCCACAAGCACCCACAAGTACCCACATGCACCCACAAGCACCCACAAGTATCCACAAGTACCTACAAGTACCTACAAGAACCCACAAGTACTTTCAAGCACCCACAAGTACCTACAAGCACCCACAAGTACCTACAAGCACCCACAAGTACCTACAAGCACCCACAAGTACCTACAAGCACCCACAAGTACCTACAAGCACCCACAAGTACCTACAAGCACCCACAAGTACCTACAAGCACCCACAAGAACCTACAAGCACCCACTAGTACCTACAAGCACCCACAAGTACCTACAAGCACCCACAAGTACCTACAAGCACCCACAAGTACCTACAAGCACCCACAAGTACCTACAAGCACCCACAAGTACCTACAAGCACCCACAAGTACCTACAAGCACCCACAAGTACCTACAAGCACCCACAAGTACCCACAAGCACCCACAAGTACCTACAAGCAACCACAAGTACCTACAAGCACCCACAAGTACCTACAAGCACCCACAAGTACCTACAAGCACCCACAAGTACCCACAAGCACCCACAAGTACCTACAAGCAACCACAAGTACCTACAAGCACCCACAAGTACCTACAAGCACCCACAAGTACCTACAAGCACCCACAAGTACCTACGAGCACCCACAAGTACCCTTTAGTACCTTCAAGCACCCACAAGTACCCACAAGTACCAACAAGCACCCACAAGTACCTACAAGCACCCACAAGTACCTACAAGCACCCACAAGTACCTACAAGCAACCACAAGTACCTACAAGCACCCACAAGTACCTACAAGCACCCACAAGTACCTACAAGCACCCACAAGTACCTACGAGCACCCACAAGTACCCTTTAGTACCTTCAAGCACCCACAAGTACCCACAAGTACCAACAAGCACCCACAAGTACCTACAAGCACCCACAAGTACCTACAAGCACCCACAAGTACCTACAAGCATCCACAAGTACCTATAAGCACCCACAAGCACCCACAAGTACCTACAAGCACCCACAAGTAGCTACAAGCACCCACAAGTACCTACAAGCACCCACAAGCACCCACAAGTTCCCACAAGCACCCACAAGTACCTACAAGTACCTACAAGAACCCACAAGTACCCACAAGTTCCTAAAAGCACCCACAAGTACCTACAAGCACCCACAAGTACCCACAAGCACCCACAAGTACCCACAAGTACCCACAAGCACCCACAAGTACCCACAAGTACCTACAAGTACCTACAAGAACCCACAAGTACCTTCAAGCACCCACAAGTACCTACAAGCACCCACAAGTACCTACAAGCACCCACAAGTACCTACAAGCACCCACAAGTACCTACAAGCACCCACAAGTACCTACAAGCACCCACAAGTACCTACAAGCACCCACAAGTACCTACAAGCACCCACAAGAACCTACAAGCACCCACTAGTACCTACAAGCACCCACAAGTACCTACAAGCACCCACAAGTACCTACAAGCACCCACAAGTACCCACTAGTACCTTCAAGCACCCACAAGTACCCACAAGTACCAACAAGCACCCACAAGTACCTACAAGTACCCACAAGTACCTACAAGCACCCACAAGTACCTACAAGAACCCACTAGTACCTACAAGCACCCACAAGTACCTACAAGCAACCACAAGTACCTACAAGCACCCACAAGTACCTACAAGCACCCACAAGTACCTACAAGCCCCCACAAGTACCTACAAGCACCCACAAGTACCTACAAGCACCCACAAGAACCTACAAGCACCCACTAGTACCTACAAGCACCCACAAGTACCTACAAGCACCCACAAGTACCTACAAGCACCCACAAGTACCTACAAGCACCCACAAGTACCTACAAGCACCCACAAGTACCTACAAGCACCCACAAGTACCCACTAGTACCTTCAAGCACCCACAAGTACCCACAAGTACCAACAAGCACCCACAAGTACCTACAAGTACCCACAAGTACCTACAAGCACCCACAAGTACCTACAAGAACCCACTAGTACCTACAAGCACCCACAAGTACCTACAAGCAACCACAAGTACCTACAAGCACCCACAAGTACCTACAAGCACCCACAAGTACCTACAAGCCCCCACAAGTACCTACAAGCACCCACAAGTACCCACTAGTACCTTCAAGCACCCACAAGTACCCACAAGTACCAACAAGCACCCACAAGTACCTACAAGCACCCACAAGTACCTACAAGCACCCACAAGTACCTACAAGCATCCACAAGTACCTACAAGCACCCACAAGCACCCACAAGTACCTACAAGCACCCACAAGTAGCTACAAGCACCCACAAGTACCTACAAGCACCCACAAGTACCTACGAGCACCCACAAGTACCCACAAGTACCTACAAGTACCTACAAGAACCCACAAGTACCTTCAAACACCCACAAGTACCTACAAGCACCCACAAGTACCTACAAGCACCCACAAGTACCTACAAGCACCCACAAGTACCTACAAGCACCCACAAGTACCTACAAGCACCCACAAGTACCTACAAGCACCCACAAGTACCTACAAGCACCCACAAGAACCTACAAGCACCCACTAGTACCTACAAGCACCCACAAGTACCTACAAGCACCCACAAGTACCTACAAGCACCCACAAGTACCCACTAGTACCTTCAAGCACCCACAAGTACCCACAAGTACCAACAAGCACCCACAAGTACCTACAAGTACCCACAAGTACCTACAAGCACCCACAAGTACCTACAAGAACCCACTAGTACCTACAAGCACCCACAAGTACCTACAAGCAACCACAAGTACCTACAAGCACCCACAAGTACCTACAAGCACCCACAAGTACCTACAAGCCCCCACAAGTACCTACAAGCACCCACAAGTACCTACAAGCACCCACAAGAACCTACAAGCACCCACTAGTACCTACAAGCACCCACAAGTACCTACAAGCACCCACAAGTACCTACAAGCACCCACAAGTACCTACAAGCACCCACAAGTACCTACAAGCACCCACAAGTACCTACAAGCACCCACAAGTACCCACTAGTACCTTCAAGCACCCACAAGTACCCACAAGTACCAACAAGCACCCACAAGTACCTACAAGTACCCACAAGTACCTACAAGCACCCACAAGTACCTACAAGAACCCACTAGTACCTACAAGCACCCACAAGTACCTACAAGCAACCACAAGTACCTACAAGCACCCACAAGTACCTACAAGCACCCACAAGTACCTACAAGCCCCCACAAGTACCTACAAGCACCCACAAGTACCCACTAGTACCTTCAAGCACCCACAAGTACCCACAAGTACCAACAAGCACCCACAAGTACCTACAAGCACCCACAAGTACCTACAAGCACCCACAAGTACCTACAAGCATCCACAAGTACCTACAAGCACCCACAAGCACCCACAAGTACCTACAAGCACCCACAAGTAGCTACAAGCACCCACAAGTACCTACAAGCACCCACAAGTACCTACAAGTACCCACAAGTACCAAAGGCAGTTGGTAACATAATTTATTAGTGTGGGGGACCTTTTCCAAGTTAACTTGTTAGCTCACACAAAGCTAGGTTCCCTTGTTTTTCAACCACCACGAAATTTGAACCAAATAGCTTTAAAAGTGCTAACATCATAGACTGACTCTTTACACTGCATAAATATCGCAGATTGGAATGGTTTTGAAAATTTAAATTTAAACATACTTAGACTTAATTATAGTCAATGAAAATTGCTTAGCGGAATGTTAGGTGTTGTACCGTCCATTTAAAACCGTTTTCAAGTCTAACAAACTTGTAGTTTTTCTAATATCGGGGCCACAGGATCGTTTTTTTCAGAAAATTTCCCATGTTATTTCTATGGGAAAAATTCCTGTTTTTCAACAAAAGATGTGATGAATTTTATGGAAATGAAAACCACCCTTAGCAACTTTATTTTTTATAAAATTAACTAATTAATGGATCTTTTTGAAATTTTAACCACATATTGTGGGCCAGAATTGTAGTTCTGTGGAATTTTTTCAATACAGTTAATCAGCGACCCCCTCACCAATCTCGTGGTTGTATTTGTAAGACGTAACACGTCGATAGCCTTTTCCCCGGTCCTATCTAAACTACTAGGTTATAACGAGGATCTTATGCCCCTTATTTGCCCTCCCGATCAATCTGAGATAAATTTAAGAAGCGACGTGCCCGCCAGATTAAATTACTTTATAACGGATCAGCTATTTGTCTATTCCGATATAGTAAGCAATGAACTAGTAGGCGATACGATAGCGCCATTACTTCGTATTGTCGTTGTTGAAGATAAACCCCATGGCTCTATAGTCACTAAAACGTTCGATTCACCTCACTATGTTAAAGTTGCTAAACGTTATTTCGAGACGTTAGAAATAGATATAAGGACGAGTTTAGGTCAACCGACGGCATTCGAGTTCGGACAGACAACCTGTAAACTACATTTTAGACCATGCCCAAACCAGACGTCTTAGGTCATCGTTGCGAGTACCGGTCGTATTACCTTGACCAGGTGGGTGGAGGAGTTTCGAGCGTTTTTTCTGGTAGACCACATCAAAAAGGCCACGGGGTAGGGAGCTTGCTCAAGGGCTTGTTTAGATAGGCCAGACCGTTATTAGTTAAAGGCGCTAAATATCTAGGTGTTAAAGCCGCTACGACGGGGTATAAAATATTAGGCGATGTAGCCGAAGGACAGAATAAAAAATCGGCTGCCAAGCGTCGATTTAACGAGACTATGGACAATATCATCAACCCTCAGAAAGGGTCGGGCGTTATAAAGAGGCTCAAGCTGAAAAGACTCTCAGTTACTCTCAAGGGAGCAAAGAAGAAACCACGAGACATTTTCTCGCGATAAAAATGCTCTCCGTTCGAGCCCTGAAGAGTGAACTCGATATTTTTGCTTCAACACCTACCCAGACAAGTATAGAACACGGACAATGGACCTGGTATAAACCTCTATCAGCGCTCAATGACAGCTCTACCGTCGAATACCACATCCCCGGAAACGGGGATTATTACATGGATTTATCCCAAACAATGCATTACACCCGGTTAAGTGTGACCAAAGATGACGGCGGGATTCTACCGGACGACGCTGTGGTGGCTCTCGTAAATAACGCGGCTCACTCCTTATGGCGAAATTGTGAAATCTATTTTGGTTCCACCCTCGTAACGCCGGCGGCAAACAACTACTCATTTCGCGCTTACATCGAATCCCTTCTAAACTATGGACTAGCCGCTAAAAACACGCATTTGTCTTGCGCTGGTTGGGCTAAAGACGAGGCGGGTAAGATGGATGATCTAACCGGCAGCGGTTTCCTTGTCAGAAAGAAAGCCGTCGAAAAATCTGTGGATATCGAATTTTACTGTCCCGTATTTAGCGATGTGTTTAATATACCCGAATATCTGGTGAATGCTGTGGATGTTAATATAAGCTTCTCGAGAAACAAAGACGAATTTGTGCTGATGTTTAAACAGACCGCGACCCTCAAGGGTTGCAAAATATTGCTTAAAGAAGATGGGATAAATGTACGCAAGGTTAAACTGGCACCTAAAATATTATTGGCGCATGAAGCTGCTCTCGCTAGAGGTGCTGCCCAGTATAATTTTACGCGTACCGAGATAAAAACGAAAACTTTGTCAGCGTACACGCAGAGTCAGAGTTTCGACCATATATATCTAGGTGCCCTCCTTACTCGCGTCATAATCGGTCTAGTTTCCAACAAGGCGTTCAAGGGTAGCTACACCCATAACCCCTTTAACTTTAAAAATTACAATTTGAATCATTTAGCTTTGTATGTGGATAACGATCAGATACCTTCTAAAGCCTTAACACCGAATTTTACTAAAAAATTGTTTATGAGAAAGTACCACACCTTGTTTTCAGGGTGTAACATTCATTATAAGGACGATGGTAACGATATATCCCCTTTCGAGTACGCTAACGGGTACACCTTATATGCCTTCGATTTAACCCCTGATATTTCGGCTAGTGATTCCAACTTCTGGAATATTGTTAAACAAGGTCAATTACGATTGGATCTAGGTTTTGCGACCGCCTTACCCGAAGCTGTTGTTTGCATCGTTTACGCCGAGTTTCAAAGCCTAATTCAAGTTGATAAAAATAGAAACGTGATTGTCGATTATTAATGTCAGCAACAAACACAGTAGATTTAAATTACGCCGCCCTATCAAAAACCCCGAGTTTTTTGGGCGTTTTTGCTTCGGATAGGCTACCTCATAAGGTTTCCCAATATCCCATGTCTCTCATCATAAACTTTGACCAGCCCAATAGAAGGGGGTCGCACTGGGTTTCCATCTATATAGACGCCCTACGTGTCGGTTATTATTTCGATAGCTACGGCTTACCACCATATTTTATACCTAGTGTAAGATTATTTTTATTGGAACATTGTAAGAAATGGTCATATGGGGGGAGACAGCTACAAAGTCTAGATAGTAAAGTTTGCGGTCAATACAGTGCCTTGTATATTATACATAGAAGTTCGAAGAAAAGTACGAAAAGCTTTTTGGATGGGTTTTCCCGGAGGCAGCGACAAAATGATCTGAAGATCGCGAAGCGCTTCAATAATCATATAATAAGACTAAAAAGGAGTATGAATCATATCTAAAGTGTATATAATAAGACTGAAAAAGAGTATGAATCATATCTAAAGTGTATAAAATAAAACTGAAAAGGAGTATGAATCATATCTAAAGTGTAAAATATTTAAGCAATTTTTCAAAATAAAGTTTATTTTCAATTTTCGTGGTCATCTTCTGACTCTAGAGCACGCCTATATTACATTCACTATATCTAGGTTTTCTACGGATAAAAACGCCAGCGATAATATGATAAAATAATTTATGTATAAAAAATTTTCAATAAAATTATAATTTCAAGTTTATCACGGTTTTATATTTAATTCTTTACATTTTTGGTTAAATTTTTCGATAAAGAAATGCCCATATGCCAGGGTGCGCACTCCTCCTGGGAGGATATATTTTTTGTTATCACAAGCGGATAACTTCTTTTTGGTTTGGTGAACTGTACGCAGATTGTGTTTAGTGCTCACAATCCTTTTCATACTGCACGTCGTTTCTTCTTCGCCAAATAAACATTTCCGATAATCAGCATGATGAATTGATCGTTTGACGACGCGGCGACAGATTCCCTTTGCGGTTTTCTATTCACCGTTTTCTGATAGAATAGAATAAAGCTTAGGTCTTAACCCTACAAATTCTAATAAGGGTAGAGGTGTAAACATGATTAAGAAAATAATTTTTTCGGAAATATTACCCTTTATTATCACTCCATCCATCTCATCTTTCATCTTACCCAGGACCTTCTTATTCACATCGCTGAAAAGAGGGTGCGATTTCGGATAACCGGAGAAATCAAACCGATCTGCGTGCTCCTTAAAGTCAGCGTATACGTCTAAGGTCTTTATGTCGTACATTAAGCTATCTATGAATTGAAGATAAAGTTAGTGGGGGTAGGAGGGGGGATTTAAGATAAATTAACAAACCAGTATTAGTAAATTGAAGAATGGCCTTATCTCCGTATTTCTCTCTAATAAAATCGTAGTGAAATCGATATAGAAATAATTTGGAAAGATCTAATATTGAGAAGCCAGTGTAGATGGGTCGATTTAGGGTTAAAGTTTTCTTAACCATCTGGATTCCGACCAATTCATTATGATGCATAATGAATTTTTGGAACGCTGGTGATGATGCCTTTTTAACCGCTCTTTCCTCGGTTTGTACGAGATGGAAATCTATTCGATTCCGTAGATTTTCCATGGTCTTACCAAAAACGCTGTTAGACGTCCAATTAATAACAAAGATAATGAATATTGATCAGCCTTTTGGTACCTATTGCTCATCAGTTTAAAATAGTCGCGCTGGAATGAATTAGTAGCGTTTTTCCGTTTCTCCATATTGAAATCTATGTAAGGGCTTAACCAAGGGCCTTGGTTAAACCATAATATTTTATGTACTCTGGTTAATTTTAGACCCTTCGAAAGGTAATATTTTAGATTCCTATAGTGTATGACGTAGTTGCATTTGTTATCCAGACTAGGTACGAGTTTAGGTAGAGTGTCTTTCAGGGGGAGACCATTCTTTTCCATCAATGATTTATAGTATGAGGAAAACTCATCGGTGGTTATTTCCCTCGTCTCTGGTGCTAGCGGATAGCAATTATGGGAACGGTGTAATTCCTTGGGGTATTCCAAATTCACCTCGAGAATGAATCCGTGGGGTGAATCGTCTGGCGTGTTCAGAATGGTCTTCTCGGTATAAGACAGAAGATCGGGCGTCTTGCTATCAGCTAAAATATCGCTGTCCTCATCAATCCAATTGAAGTTATTCATGGGTAAATAGTCCTTCATAACGGTACCTATTGTAAACAATGAAAATAAGATTATAAGAACATTTTAGCTTATTAATAATCCATAAATTACCGTATAAATTATTTAGGTCAAGATATACGATGTAGTTACTAGGCTTGGATGGATCGTAGTTCGGCAAATCCTTGTTATTAGCCTCGGGAAAACGGTTGGAAATTAGACTCACACCGCCACGTATACCCCTTTCTTAACGTGAAAATTTGTAAATATAATAAATGAAAACATATTCAAATAAATTACCAATGAATAGATGCATATCCGGGTCTAAGAGCAAATCCAACTTTACATCCGTCATCAGCAGCGCAGCCTGCCAGCCAAGCCAGGTCCGGTATACGAGTGAGCGGGGTCCAATCGATAGAAATCGAGACACATTGTCCTGAATTTTTCGAACACACATGCTAGTTGTAATGTGTCAATTTGGACATATGTGTCAATTTGGACATATGTGTCATGTAGATCACCTGAAAATTATAAATATTAAAATATCATCCCCCTTAACAGATAAAAATTACCTTAATTCCAAATTTCTCCCAGACTTCACGAGCATGCTGGTAGCTTGCCTCAGAGATAGACTCATCAGTTAATGTATAGTTCAGTTTCCTCAAATCGTTCCATATAATCATATGGGAAAGGCAACTTCTTGAGAGCTAAATATACTTGATCGGGGTTATATGACGCGCTAAGGATCTTGAATTTATCAATTCCACCAGTAGCTAAATTTTGAACAAGGGTGTCCAGCGAAGCCCGCATAAATCGCATCGAATCTAGGAATTGTAATCTCCCAAACCCGAAACTGATATAGGTCTCGGTATTGTTAGGGATGACCGTTATTTTCTCCTCCTTGAAAAGACCAATCTTTTGGAGGATAAGATGGGAATCGTACCTTTAAAGAGAAATAACAGTTAAAATGATCGCTGTTAAGAATGTGGAATTAACTTACCGAGATAAGTTGTGTAGAATCACGGGGATTTTCTTACCTAGTTGCATTTTGAGGTTGCAGGTATTGTGCGTCCGACCTCGGAATCGGCCAAAAATCAGGGGAAATTAAATACGGAACAAAGAAATTAAGTAATAAATAAAACTTATCGGTCAGATGACAATGATCATTCACACCGTAGTCCTCAACAGTGAGAATTTTTCTGCAAATGTAGCAGTGGGTTGCCCTCTTACTAATTCCCAATTCGCTAGGGGTTAGATTCATTGGAATATTCTGTTCCAGGACCTCGGTTATGGTTTCCACCTCCATCATCAGACTCTCGATAAAAATTTGGACGGCGTCTAAACCTCGATACGTTACGGGCGCACTAGGCTCTCCTAAATATTATTCTTAGAAAGATAAGTTTTTACGATGAGAATTTAGTGACACACCATTTGGGCCTAACACAATGTAGCTGAATCCACAGGCGATGTGTTTCGTAAGTTTCGTGGTAGAAGAGATAGTCTCGTTGTTTGTACAAGTTTGATATCGATTTAAAATGCTCTCAAAATCAGCGTAAATTTTAAATGGACACTATAAATGATAACAACTAACATAAGTGAAATATTTTAAAAATAGATATATTTACTTTTTGCATCCATTCAAACTTGTCAAAAGATAGGACGGGGTTTTTGTGAGGCATTTTAATTCTTTGCGGATCATGGATTGAGCAATTTTTAACGTGCTCGGTGTGATTTCGTTTCGCGTTCAACCCCAAAAATCTGTGAAGACATCGTCTGCACACGTAAGTGCAACCGTTGTGAGATGTGAAGTGGGACAGAAGTCTACTGAGATTTCGGATGAGGCAATAATGTTTTTTTTCACCGTCAGATAAAAGAAGAAGGTCGATTTCCCTTTCTTCGATCACGCTCTCATCGCTAATATAGAGAGGAAAAACTTCCGTCTCCCAGGCATACACGTTAGTCGAGAGACTGTTTTTCACCTCAAATTTCTTTAAGTTGTGAGAGTTGAGTGTGAAGGGAAAACTAATGTCCGAGCAGTTTAGTTCATTCACGTACTGTTTCCCTTACAAAAATCTTCTTAAGAACTCTTAAGAAAATTCCTTGGGAAATTGCTTTGGAAATCCTTAAGGCGTTCTTTTGGAAATTGGGGAATATTGGCCTCTTTTTCTTTGGAAATTACTTTGGAAATATCTTTGGAATTTTCTTGGGAAATATCTTTGGAATTTTCTTGGGAAATATCTTTGGAATTTTCTTGAGAAATATCTTGAGAAATATCTTTGGAATTTTCTTGGGAAATATCTTTGGAATTTTCTTGGGAAACCTCTTTGGAATTTCCTTGGGAAATGTCTTTGGAATTTCCTTGGGAAATGTCTTAGGAATTTCCTTGGGAAATATCTTTGGAATTTCTTTGGGAAATGCCTTAGGAATTTCCTTGGGAAATATCTTTGGAATTTTCTTGGGAAATATCTTTGGAATTTTCTTGGGAAATATCTTTGGAATTTACTCGGGAAATATCTTTGGAATTTACTTGGGAAAGGTCTTGGGAATTTACTTGGAAATGTCTTTGGAAATATCTATGGAATTGTCTTGGGGAACATATAGAGAAGGTTACGGGGTAAATTAATTTAGTCCCTAGAAACGAGGACAGTTCTCACATGCAGAACCATATCCCAATACTGGGAGTGCAGTTCTTATATGCTGAATTACACCCCTTACAGCGAGGGAAGTTCTCGCATGCAGTGTGAAATTGCTTATATAGTCAGACTTTAAAACCTCCGTAAACGGCGGAAAGTTTAAACCTTGTGCAATTGTAGGGTACTAAGTGGGTTTTGGAGGCTTTAATGGCCAAGCAGTAGATCCAGACGTTGTTGTTAAATTTAATGATGTATATTCATTGAGAGTTTTGTGAGTACCAGAAACGCGTTTAACCTAATTATCTCTACAATATTTCTAAAAAAATATTTATTTTGGACTCTAATTACGCTCGAAATAAAGATAAAACATGCCATAAGAGAATTAAGCAACAATTCCGACTGCCAGCTTAGATTCCATGTAAATCTAAACAACGATTTTAATTACTCTTACTTTACTTTTAATCTATTTTATCCTTTACATAAACACCTCACGGATTATTAAAGGCAAAAAATAAGAAAAAATATGTAAATATAACATTTCATTTCAGCGCTTGCTGAGCCTTAGCTACGGAACAAGCCTTCGTGAAACGAACTTTTTAAATTTTTTAACCATTAAGTTAAGGAAAACTTTAGCTAAACAATTTGGGTAAAAATATTTTGAGATAATTATACGTAAAGCATAATTGCAATATATCTGGCCCTTTGAAATTCATCTCTAAAATTCTTAACTAATTTCGTTGGAAAATAAACCCTAGACCTTCTTTGGAAATATATCTCTTGAATTCCAAACGAATTTCTTTGGAAAATAAACCCTAGATCTTCTTTGGAAATTTAGCTCTAGAGTTCCTAAAGAATTCCTTTAGAAAATAATCCCTAGACATTCTTAGGAAATTTATCTCTAAAATTCCTTAAGAATTTCTTTGGAAAAATAATCCCAAGACATTCTTAGGAAATTTATCTCTAGAATTCCTTAGGAATTTCTTTAGAAAATAAACCTTATACATTCTTTGGAGATTTGTCTTTAGAATGTCTAAAGAATTTCTTTAGAAAATAATCCCAAGACATTCTTAATAAATATATCTCTAGAATTCCTAAAGATTTCTTTAGAAAATAATCCCAAGACATTCTTTGGAAATTTATCTCTAGAATTCCAAAAGAATTTCTTTGGAAAATAATCCCAAGACATTCTTAGGAAATTTATCTCTAGAATTCCTTAAGAATTTCTTTAGAAAATAAACCTTATACATTCTTTGGAAATTTTTCTTTAGAATTCCTAAAGAATTTCTTTGGAAAATAATCCCAAGACATTCTTTGGAAATTTATCTTTAGAATTCCTAAAGAATGTCTTTGGAAAATAATCCCAAGACATTCTTTGGAAATTTATCTCAAGAATTCTTTAGGAAATTCCAAGGAAGTCTTTGGAAATAGTTTCTTTAGAAAATGATCCCAAGGGCTCCGTAGGGTTCCAAAGAAATTCCTTTAGAACTCTTAAGAAGATTTTTGTAAGGGTATACTTTGAAACTTGATTCGCGTTTTGATCGACCGGATGAAGGTGGGCTAAGCATGCCCACTTAAAACACATTACATCGTCAGACTTTATATTGAGCACGCTATTTGTATCACGAATTCTATCGGGGGTTCTTATATAGGATCCGCCGACTAGGGGTAAATACTTTATAACATCCACTTGGAGATACAAAATACGGTCGATAACCCAATTCCTTCCTAATTCCTGGAATTCATGCATTTGATGCGTAATTTGTTGTACACATTCGTCCATCTGATTTTGAAACTGGTCTGCTAATAGAGTCGTTTGCGTTTTACTTCGGATGTACGGAATGTGTTCAACTTCATCACCGTTGTTCAGAACTTTAGCATAGCGAACTCGAATTAAAATATTCCACTTTATCCCTATTCTTTTTAGTAACTGTCCACTCAAATACTTAATCAAACTAAGGATAAGTGGCGTGATAAAAAGTTCGAAGTCAGATTGACAATCTTTAGGAGTATATCGAGCACTAAGAACCGCATCACCTAGGGCTAACATCTCCTCGGCACCGTCGGAAAAAGCATCCTCGGCGGAGGTAGGGGTTTCGATGATTCCTTCAGTTCTGCATAGTGTATACGAGAATGACGCCTCAGATTTCCTACACGCGCGAAACTTACCCCGCACGTATCACAGGTATATTTCACCCCATCATGCTGTTCGCGAGTATGCCTCGTTAACGTATATTTTCCTTTAAACTGTTTAGCACATACGCCACACGAAAACATAGTTTTAAATTATTATTTGTCTTACTAGATTGAAGCACAGAATAAACAATTACTTAGCTCACTAGATTGAACCTCAGAATGAAATAATTATGGTTCTTCAGGGTTTATATACCAGCCATGTTTTTCTTAAAACTTGAATTCACCCCATCAAAAGAACACTCCATTTCCTACAATCTACTCCGTGGGTAAAAATGTAAACTTTAGAAATTTTTTATGGAAGTGTAATTGAAATTGGCGTAGAAACTGAATTCCTACATTCTAATCTCGAAGCTAAAAATGTAGGTCTAAAAATTGAAGTACAAATTGAAATAGAAGATGAAGATTTTTCTTTTTATGTTTTTAAATTTACATGTATTTGTAAAAATCAATTGATGGGAGCACCAATAATCGATTGGAAGATCTCATCTAGATCTATCTGCCGCTGAAGTTCTGGCGTCTCGACAATGGGTTTGGTTTTTCTTTTTTTAGGTTCAGCCAACCCTGTCACCTTGGTCCTTTTTCGAGGGTTTACATCAAAAGATGATGGGGCGACTCGAAGGTTGTGGTGGTGCTTGGTAAGATCGGTGGATCTAGATCTTCCACCGTTAGGTAAGGTACGATTGACGGTTCAAGCGATGACGGCGGATTGACTGGCGATGGATTAGACGATGCGTCTGTTAACGGGGCGGCAACTTCAATACCGTGGAAGTCTAGAATATCGACGACCTCAGCTTCACCCTCCACTGGCAAGGGAATTTTTTGGACCTAAAAGAAGATATTCCAGTTACACAAGATCGAATTATAGTCATTTCGGAAAATATTGTCTTACCATGATGTACTGTTGACTTCTTTTTAGTCCATTTTTACGTTTTACTACTCTTTAGAGTGGAAAACGTATTGTTCCGATCTCTGTTGGCTGGACGGCTGGCTGGATATGTTGTGACTGGAAATGTTGTGACCTGATGAATTTTGACATAAATGAATATTTCGAATTCTAAATTTCCCGCGAATTTTCAACTCGAAATTCACCCGCAGTTTACGTTACACCTCAAAGGTGGCGTAACGTATTTTATTTCAATTGAAATTATTTTCCCGTCGGTGCCGGGCCTCGATCCTGCGATGTCCCAATCCATACGAGACGCCATTGAAGGCGCCCGCGCGTGATACCACGAAGCTACGCTCGCTTAGTACAAAACCCGAGTTAAGTTAGACTGTAGAGTAGAGAGAGGTAGACGTATGTGGATCCCCACCCACCCCACCCTCCCCTTCCCGACGCGCGCCAACCAGCTGCAGCTGGATTTTGTAAGTGGGAGAGTAGAAAGCGTAGCGCGCGTTTGTAAGCGGGAGAGTAGAGAGCGTAGCGCGCGTTTGTAAGCGGGAGAGGAGAGAGAGTAGAGAGCGTAGCGCGCGCGAAATATTTTTAGCAATTCATAATTTAAATCTATGAAACATACTCATTTAAAGTTAAATAATTATAATTAGCTAACATGATTATTATAATTAAAAAAAAATTATATTATTTAAGTAATAAATTTAAAGATAGTTGTTGAGAGATTCAATAGAGGGCAACATGAGATGTCATAAATACAGAGTCACCCAAACCCAAATTCATTTCAGTTCGGCTCTGCGTTAACACTGAACCAGCTCCGAAGAAGAGTTGTAGAAGCTGCTCAAGTAAAACAGATAACGCGCTTCTTTCGAATACCAAGGAGAAGCATCGTACAAATTATCCGCTAAGCGACGTAACCTTTGGTTACAAAAGTTGGGCCTTGGACCTGAGTCCTTAAGAGAACAACCCTTCAATGTTCAATGCATTTCGTCTCGGGTAAGTAGAATGGTTTTATGATAATACCAATTTGTTGTTATAGATTATTAGCTTATTTTGAAACTCTTTGGTAGTTCGTAATTTAGACTCTAAATCTGAAGCTGATGATGTATTGTTAGAAGAAGAGAGTTGCTCTGAAGCTGAAAATGAACCAGGGATAGGAAATGTTGGCCAGAGTTCACAGGATGTGTGATATTAGCATGTCAAATTTTTCTGTTGACAAATGTACCCAGACACGGCCAGAATTGAATGTAATGGACCGTAGCACCCAGTTTTATGTTAATTAATTACATTTAAGTTGCGGAAACTATTTTAATCAATATTTTCATAGCTTTTGTCGTCCATATCGGCAGAGTTTATTTGAAGGATTTCTGAAAATATAACCCTTAAAGGACGGCCAAACCTGAACCTAACCAAACCAAACCTTAACCTAACTTAACCTCAACCTAATCAAAATTTTAGACAAGGGGCAATATTATTTCGGAACTTAAATGATGATAACAAAATACAATATCTTGGAAAAGGCGTAATATTATTTGGGACGTAAATGAAGATAAACAACAATATTATGGAAAAGGTGTGATATTATTTGGAAAACTAAAATAATCTAACCAAACCCAACCTATAATATGAAGGGTAAAATATTAAAAACATGGAAAATATATATTTTAATTAGTTTCCGAACCTTAATTTTATCCAATTAGCCTATAATTAACTATGAATAAATGATATTTATTGAAAAAGTTAAAAAACTGTACTTAAAATGCGCGAGCTAAAGTAAAGTTTAGCCCCATACTCACCCAGACTGGTTGCCAACCCCAGAACGTATCAAACAAAAAGTATTAAATTATAATTTGGAATTTCAATTTTAATGAAACCTAGTTTTTAAAATACCCATTGAGAGTCTGTAACTAAACGTTAACGACCTCTAGTCTCTGCCAAGTGATTTAAATTTCAGACCTTTGTGGGAAAGGGGGAATTCAATTAGCTAGATCTACTAAGCTTTGTCTATGAAGGGTTTTCCACACTAAGCTTGTGGCTAGTTTACAGGTGGGTCCCTTTACAATGCATAGAGGGGTGGTGGCTAACCCCTCTGCCACAGCTAACCTACAGCGCCCTATACTAACTATTGCCGTTAACCTCTGCAAGTTTTGATGGAAAGGAGAAACCGGGTTAGGCCGCGGAGGAAAACTCCTTTTAACCAGCGGGGTGAGAACTTGCAAACTCTACGCAGAAGGATTTTTTCCCAGATTTTCACCCGGTGCCACAGTCCGGGATCGAACCAGGGATCCTCTTGCTGCGAGGCGAAAGCGCTAACCGCTACGCCACCCCACCTCTTCAAGCTGACATCACATTTAAATTAAGTTATCATTCTAAAAACTTAGTTACTCAACTATAAATAAAAGGGTATTGGTGGTTAAAACAACGTTACTATGAATAAATCAAATAAAAATCTACAACTTAAGCTCCTAAAAAAATGAATATTAAGATAATAAGGGAGAATACATAGTTTACAGACTAGTAGGATTCATACTATTTACACAAGGAGGCCTGACTCACTGGGTGAGTTTAAAGCTGGGCCTCCTCGCGTAAATGGTATGAATCCTCCTAGTCTTTAAACTATGCAACCTCAGCAAGATCAAATTTTCAAATCTAGCTATATAGCCAGCCATCTATTTTTAGCATTATAATTTAAATTAATTGATCGTGATGATTTAAAGTTAAATAATTATATATTGCTAATGTATTTATTACTTAAGTAATTTTATTTAATTTAAATAGTAAATTTTATGATGGTAATACTAATTAAGGGTTCCACGAGAGGGTAGAATTTTTTTTAAAATTCAGTAATGTTTTCACCAGGGATAAAGGAGGAGCGCGAGGATATTTGTTTTCACGCTTAGAGGATAGGCAACTCCCTATCTCCGACGGCAGCTTATTCGATATATAATCTGTTCCAGCTTTGGTTGTCAGCACGCGCAAACCCAAATTTTTATGTTGAAGCGGCTTAGTGGCGATCATTAACGTAGCTTTGTGCGTGTAGACAACAGACAAAGGAAATACTGATTTACATTATTTAAAACCTCGACATTTTAAATCCCGAAGATGAGTATTTTTTGTCTGTTGTCTCGAAATATTTTCGTATGTTGTCAGCACGCAGAACCAAAGCTGTAACACATTAAATATCGAATAAGCTGCCGTCGAAGATAGGGAGTTGCCTATCCACTAAGCGTGAAAAAAAAATTCCTCGCGCGCTTCCTTTATCCAGGTTTTCACTTTTGCGCGTTTTAGAGGTTCTGCAAAATATAGGTCCGACCCTGGCTGGCTGGCTGGCTGAGCGTCCCTTCAACCCCATTTCTAATTCTAAAACTGTTTTAAACCAAAAAAGATAAATGCTTTTATGCATATAAAATAGTTCTTAAATTAACTTTTTTTGGCGCAGATATTAGTGCCAAATATTATGAGATTTTTGTAAGAATTAGGCCGGGGTCACCTTACAATAAATTTAGCTAGCCTAGGCAAAACGTTTTATGGCCGGAGCCATCTTGTTTCTAATGTTGTCGAGATTATCGTAGTAAGGTAGATCCACCCTGATCTGACCGGCGGGTTCGTCAGGGAAAATCCCTTGTGCCATGATCCGTGGTATTTTTTATTATAATTTCAAATACATTGAATTTTAATAACAAATTGGGTGCTATTAACCCTAATGTCGCGCTGTAGATAATTCTACAGATGGTGGGCTTGTTAGACTCCATGGTTTAATTCCGTATTTACTTTTATAATGATACTTCCCGACGGGTCGAGTTAGAATGATACTTTCCGTAAATCTGAAACGCTATTTATACCAATTCTATCAACACCACGTAATAAAACACACAAGTTTGAATTTAATTTTTATTTTCAAAATAAATGTCCGCACTAAATTTTTTCAACCATAAATTTAATCTGTAAGCTTTTGAAAGACAACAGTAATCTGTATTTCAATGGAAAATACAGTTCGATGGCGGAGGTTCTTTTGAAGGACCACTTAATTTAGGGCAGCCGAGAGTCTCGGCATTTCCCACGGTGCCACCGATGGATTTCGAGAGAAAGATCGACTTCTCTAACCCTTTCGTCCATAAGATATCAGCTTTCCCAGATACCTCACTTAAAATGTTGGCAAAGTCCTCGAATACGTATTCCCCGTCGTTCCAACTGAGAGCACAAATATTCCGCGAAACCCAACCATTTAATCGTCAGTCCTTCAAGCTTAGTTCGCCGAATGGGAACGGCGGCTTGAAAACGAACGTACCGTTTTCACCCGTTTCAACTATATAGTACGCTAATTCTTTTATTACATACTCATTATTAGCTCGAAAAAAACTAGCCTCTAGGACACATCTCTTCTCAGGCGAAATCTCCATCTTGAATCGTTCAATATCGTTGGTACAATGAATACGACTTGAAACTTACCCCTTTTATACCAGCGTTTTTGTTCACTTAAGTAATAAAGAGTAAGCTTAATCTTTCGAGGGGATAGCCCATGACGATGAAATCTTTACTTCCCATAATGAAAATGAAGTATTGAAAATCTCGGAGAAATTGTGCGATCGAGATGAACTGAATAACCGTATTCTCTCTCGTCAATAGCAAAGAGAAAGCTGAGTCTAAAGGAAAATAAGCCTGAACACCACATCTATAGAACACCTCAAAATTGAATCGACCGTCGAGTGTAACCGCTTTAAAGAGAAACCTCTCCCGTCCTATATCTTAAGCCTAATCATGGGGAAACTAAACGAGCCGTCGACGGCACGGCCCATCTAATGAAAGCCTATAACTCACACGTTAATCTATAGAACCTCAAAAATTGAATCGACCCTCGCGTGTAGCCGCGATAAAGTGAAACCTCTCCCGTCCTATCTTAAGCATAACCACTTTGACGGGAAGATATAAACGGCTTCTTCCGGCGAATGACGAACAATCAACGGCATAGATTATCCGGTAAAAACCGTCGAGGTAAAACCCCATAGGATTAACATGGGATTTTTTCACCCCGTTATGGCTAACTCTCATTTTACCATTACTTAGAATTATAACCCTGTGAAGTATAAGTTATGAATGTTTTCAGAAAATTTTAGTCTTTTTAAATATACATGTAGGACTTTATAATTATAGTAAAGAGTTCCACTTTTCCCCGGTTGTTGTATCATAACGTGCTTGCCGTCAACAGCACCGCAACACATTGGGAAGTCCCACCGAGTTGAATATTCATTAGCAATTTTAATGTGTTTTCATTCGGTGCCTAAAACCAAGCACTCATTATTTTGTGTTGAAGTATGGTTTAGGTGTTTCCTATACCGGCAAGTATATTGGTTGCAAAGCTTCCCAAATTGCTGCACAAGTTTCCTTGATGATTCGATGAGCAGTGGTTTTCCCAAGGCGGAATGCATATGTCATACTGACCAAACTAGCTCCAGATGCTAGGAATCTGTAAATAGCACGGAAAAGGGTTCATTGTCATAATTATATTTATATTAATAGTAAATAAATAAGAATAATAACCTTAATGTTTATGCTAATCTTTCTCCTGGTGAAATTTGTGAGCGTCCAGGAGGATACTTTTCCAATTTCTTCTCGACCACTTTCATAAGTTTGTCGAATAGACTAGGATTCATTGTTGTAAAATTTTGAACTTGGTCTCCTCATTTCTCCTCATGCATTTCAACTTAATTCCAACAATGTATCAAATTTTAAATGGGCAACACACTTGTATATGCTGTTATATTGTAAAGGCCTGATGTAAATGAGGCTTACCAGTGTCTCGAAGTATCCTTCAGTTTTCCTATTTCTCCAAATTGGATGCACCCACCAGCGTCTACGCATATAGCTTCGTTTTTTGTGTGAAATTAGTTGGTAATATAGCTGTATTAGCAAAAATTGTCTTTTTAAGAGCAACCGCCGTTTTCTTCCATTTAAGATCGCCTTTTTGTTTTCGCGCAGAATCCTTCCTGACGCTGGTCATGTGACCTCCAAATCCCGCGAGTTTTGGAAACGGGTGTAGGCTTGGACTTAGCCTGGCGCTAAAGTATTTGTCGTGCGCTGTGTAGGAGACTATATCGCGCGATTTTTGCAATGTCTCAAGCTCAATCTTTTTGTCTTTCAAGCGCGTTTGGAAACGCACTTTTACCAAGGTCTTCTTTCATGTTCATTTGTAATTCTAAGTTAGTGTTTAGCTTATCAATTCGCAAATCTTCTGCCACTTGTTTCACTTCTATGTTTTGTTCTGTAACAACTGCAATTTCTTTCCTCAATGCACCTAGCGTTTCAAAGATCAGAGGAGTTTTGTTGCGCTGTGATAATTCGCATTTTCTGTAGAAGATGATTTACTAGCTAGTAAATTTTTAAGTTGCGTTTTTTCTTCTGATAATGCGTTGTGCGTCGCTTTCATTGAATGAAGCTCCGATGTGAAGATTGTGGTAGTCATAAGAGTGTAATTTTTCAGATTTTACTTAAATGGTCTATAACAGCTTTACCCGCTGGTTTAACAGCGCTTTCCGTAATCTTTTTCGTACTTGCTTGGCTTCTATTTTCGGTTGTAACTAGTAATGGAGAGTTATATAAATTGGGCCTGTTCCCTGAGAGTTTTTGACTACATGCAACTTCTCACGGCTTATCCTGGGAGAACGTATGTCAAAACCCGCACTCTAAACTAGCGCTCATTTCAGTGTTAATCGTTCTAAAGCATTTAGAGTGTATCCTGTAACTACATTTTGTACATTGTACACTTTCTTGTTTCCCATAAATGTCACTTTTGCACTTAGGACAGGGATATTTATGCAGTGGCATATTGTTTAAGTTTTTATTTTGTTCCCATTTATTTTCAGGTGATATCCACTTGAATTAATAAACAATAGACAGGGAAATATTATGTAACAAACAATGGTGTTGATCTTCAGTTGGCGGCAGGACTCGCCAACAGGGCCAGCAGTGGAAATTGCAGCTATTGGCCTAGAGACTCGCAAGTGTAGCTGCCCTGTACAGTCCCAAAATAAACCTTCAGTGTATTTTCTCTTCTTTCAGGAACTAGGACTTCAATGGACAGCGGACAACCTTTAAGCGGCGCACATTTCCCGTACTTAAGCCTCAGTGGCGGGGTATATAAAACTTTTGGCAACACGGAGGAATTTAAACAAATCGACTGTCTCAAATGAAACTAGGCACTGTATTGACAAATAAGTTGTAATAATGTAATATTAAAAAATAATGAATGAATGATAGTTTATAATAATAACAATAAAAACCATGTCAGTTAATTTGGAATTATCCACACATTAATGTAATTTTTTAAATAATCATTTATGATGAAGGTTGAAAGAAGTATAGTGCTAACAAGTTAACACGAAAAATGTCTAATAATTTACGACGAAAATGGGATTTATTAGTTAGAATGACGACATCATTGGGCAAGGAATTCCAATCATCAATGACAGCACACGCAAAGTGTGTTTGTCGGAATGTAGTTAGCACCCTAGGTTTGACTAGTGAGTGACCACGTGTTCTTTTATTATTATGGCGGGTGAAAAATAATGAAAGATCTAAATCTAGGTTGTTACGTATAATATCAAAAACTAAGCATAGGTTATTAATTTTATGTCGTATAGTGATAGAGTCACTATATAGTAAAGAGAGACGTTGAGGAGCCGGGAGCTGTTTAATTTTATGAGGGACTTTTGAATATGCGTTTAGAGCCTTTTGCAAAGCCTGTAGTTCAGTTAAGAAATGCGGGGACCAAATGGGCGAACAGTAATCAATTATAGGAAGGACCATCTAGTTGTAGAGAGTTTAAATGAGAGGTATAGAATTAAAAATTAAATTACGATGAATTATACCCGTAAAGCTCTTAATACTTTAGGCAGTTTTATCGGAATGGGCTGCATTTTTGAGAAGGGGATCAATAAGGACACCTAAGTCCCTTTCACAAGTGGACATAGCTATAGTGGTGTTATTAATAGATTAATCGAACATGGGATTACGACGTCCAAGGTGAAGAGTTTCACACTAAGTAATGTTAAAAGCTAACCCATGGTCGTGACCCCACTGAACGACGGCATCAAGATCAAGTTGTAGGACAGTTCGATCAGTAGAATGACATACACGGCGATAAAGCTTAGCGTCATCGGCAAACAAGATGTTAATGTAAATGATTCAGCTTTGTACGTGCTGTCAAGAGTCGAAAAACTTCAGGATCTTCAGGATTTAAAATATCCGCGAGTTTTCTAGCTCGAGTGCACGGACCTCTAGGACGTGATAATTTACCTACAGCCTACTACACGTATTTAAAACTAAGACCTAGAGTTCCGTGCACTCGTGCAAAAAACTCGCCGATATTTTAAATCCTGAAGATCCTGAAGCTTTTTGTCTCTTGACAGCACGTACAAAGCTAGGTCTCTATGTAATCTAACTTTGCGCTTGCTGACAACCGACGCTGTAACAGAGTATATACAGATTACAAAATAAAAATTAAACTGTCTACTTGGCGACAGTCTCCTCATCATCCTCCATTTGGATGACGAGATCTTGGGGGGGGGGCCTTCTGTGGCGCACCCTCACCCATACCAACGCCCTGAGGCGTTTCCTCCTTTTCTGCTTTTCCAATTAAATAAATAGGATATTAACTATGTCTAATGAATTTAGACTATCTGCTTGTAAGCCATTCATTTGGTCTAAAAATTATTAAAAAATGGAAGATTGTAACTGTAAAATTTAAATGTAGGAAAGGGGGCCTAATTTTCACGGCTCACAAAGAATTTAAATAAAAACTAGCAAATTAAGAAGTTCCCAGGTTCCCGTTTAAAGGACTTATTGTCCATGACCAATATTTACCAAGTAGTCCATTATTGAAAGAAGAACGCAGCAAGTGATAGAAACAATAATACTGGTTTTATTTATGGAACAAAAACGCGTCTGTACTTGATCGCGAGTACAATACTGACTGCCGACAGACTACC
The DNA here is from genome assembly GCF_054372755.1 of Phalangium opilio. Classification (NCBI taxonomy): domain Eukaryota; kingdom Metazoa; phylum Arthropoda; class Arachnida; order Opiliones; family Phalangiidae; genus Phalangium; species Phalangium opilio. Next base: position 2,842,556 of record NW_028324204.1, read on the forward strand.
GTTACAGACGAAGGCGGGGGTTTTTATGCCTACGAAAAATGTTTTTTATACATTGACAGCACTGGCGCTCAAGCCACTTCGGGACAATTTAGCATTATACAAAATTTAGTATGAAAATTACAAAATGAACAAAGCAGACGACGCGGTTTTTCCCCGGGAAGGAGATGCTTGGTGTGGACGGTTACAAGTTTAATACCATTTACACCAGAGAAGGAAAAGCTACCTGGAGGAAAATAAACAAAAGGTGTTTTTGTCTTCCAGGTAGCGTGGCCTCCTGGTGTAAATGGTATGAAACCTCCATTTATGAAAAGTATATATAGTTTGGGGAATGGGGACTAGAATTTTTATAGATAATGGTGCTAGAGAGGGGTGTAGACTCTGGACGCCCATCTGCAAGAGAGGATACTGTAGGCTTCTAAACTGTAGGCTGAGCTAAGAGATATAAGGGTATGACGTTTGCATTGGTAGTACTGCCATTACTCTATAGAAAAAGGCCCGGTGTTTACAGTTAACTAGTCATGACTCATGAGAGAGTAGAGGATGGAATAAAAAGTGTTATGCTGTTAGTCTTGGAACCACGGAGTTCTATCATTTCTGAAAATACATATCCGTGCTTGAAGTTTACTGACAGTACCAAGAGTAGGTTGTTCTTATTAATTGGCTGTAATTGCAAATAATTAAAAAAATAATTATTAAGTACAAAACAGAAAACCGTTTTCCCAAAATTGACCACTTCTAAACAATATCGTACAACCAACGCGCTAACGGCTACTACAAACACTTATAGATTATACCAAAAGGAGATGATCTAAAAGGACATAGCTTTCCAGCCTAGGAATGAGGGTATTGTGTGTCAGGTTCTCTCTAACGAACGTCTCATCTCGAGTGTTCCTAAAACTTGATATCCCAAGGCTAGGCCGAATGTATTTACTGTAGAGTAAATGGTAGTTGAACACCCAAAGTTTTTCTCTACTAACGTTTTTTCTCGGCGCCAACTAACATCAGCCACGAAAAGCTGGGTCTCACTAAAAAAATTCCACCCACCTTGCTTGAACTTACTCGGATAAATAAACTAGCCCCGCCTGTTTAACTTCACTCTCCACCGCTGTGGAGCGCTGCTTCAAAAGCTCGTTCTCGGTCGTGGCCAATATTTTAGAAATTTTATCTCTCCATTCACGGGAGCTCCGTTGGGAACTTTAAAAAGCTTAACGTCAGAACTTTCAGACCCAGAGGCTACGGCAAAAAATCTTACATAGGAACTTGGTGTAAGATTATTCTACTTGTGATTATACCTAAAACTGTCATACTAACTGTAACAGCTTCTAAAAAAGAATTACGTACCTTTGAGGAGGGCAGGGCAATTTCTAATAAAATACCCTTCCTTTTTGCAAAAGTAACAAATAGCAAACTCCAAATAATTTTATTGGTTTTACGTAAAATTATGAATCATAGTTCCATATCCGATGGCATCGTAAACTTTTTTCTTTTGTAGCGGAAGTGAATCCAACTCCTAGGAAAGATAGTTTTATAAATCCGCAATTTTTTAAACGTCATTTGTATCTTAAATTAATTATTTTCATATACCAGAGATAGATTTATTTTTTTAAGAAGGAATGGGTAACAGGGTTATTCGGGTGCTTGTCCAAGTCCACGACCCTCTTACCCGTGACGGAGGGGTATGAAAGAAGAGGCGGGTCTTTTTTTAATTATAGCGTTGTATGTATATCCGGGTCAAATAAACGTCGTCTGCCCCTTCGTCTGCCAAGTTGGAATGGGCTCGGATTGTAATTTTTGAAAACTCCCGCACATTTAGCAGAAATGTACTTCGTTTGTGGACTTTTAAGGTATGTTTTGTTAGAAACTTGGAAGGCGCTTTAGATCCTATTTCCTTTTTCGTATAACCATTACAAATTTGATAATTCCCGTCATCTGTTTTAAGCAAACACTAAGCTCATAAAACTCCTGGCCATTCACAAAGCCTTGGTTAACTTCATCAAATTCGCTTACAAAATCATGAGGATAGTAGACATGTTTTGCTTTAGAAAGAATTAGCGAACGCTTTTCACCCTTACAGATGAACTGCAAATCCAAAACACCGGCACCAAATTCACTAACTACCTTCTTAATTGCTATTAAAAACAATTCCCGATTAATTTCCGGACCCTCGCTTTTAGACGGCTTCATTTTCAACCCCTGTGAAGACGCTTACCTGTACAACGCAAAAAGGGTCGTAGTCATAGCGACAGAGGTAAACAGGAAATACGTATTTTTGGCCTTCCTTGTCAGCAACGTCACAAATACGTAGTTTTAGTGAGCCAATAATATAATTTAATTTTTTGTTTACGTGTTGAAGGAAAGGGCTCTACACTGGGCTATGAGTCGGACTGAAGTAAAGGCCAAACGTAGTTCATTCCTACTTAAAAAAATAAATCTATCCCTGTATATACCTCAAGAAGTCCGAACTTGATACAAACTGGTTCCGTAAATCTATTAGAATAGAAAATAATGTTGAAAGGAACTAATATTCTCGGTAACGTTCAATAAGTACTCACTTGTACTTGAAGTATCTATCGGGAAACAGTTTTTCATATTTAGCAGTGGCGGCCGACATCTGTGAACTCCATCGCGCAATGAATGAATCGCTCGCGAAACTTACAGAAATGGGAAATTTAGTTTTTATAATTATTTATGTTGATCTTTTTAGGGAGATTAAAAATATACGCTTTTGAAAAATGAATTTTAGCTGTAGTGATCAAATTTTGCCAAAATTCATTGCCAAAGCGACGAAGCGTTGTTTCGTCTTGTGAACCAAGCGCTACGTGAATAGAGTTGTTTACGTAGTCGTTCTTTTTTTAGAGCAATAACTCCAATTACCCGAAATCGTCATTATGACAAGAAATGTTTCGTAGAAAACACCCTTTATTATGTGTATTTACTAACTTCGCGTTTCGATTACTTTTGTGCTACAGACATGACTAGTTTTAGTATCCGACACGAAACGATAGACCCTTACAAAACTCTTCTTAAGAGTTCTAAAGCAATTTCTTTGAAACCCTACGGAGCTCTTTGGATCATTTTCTAAAGAAACGATTACCAAAGACTTCCTTGGAATTTCCTAAAGAATTCTAGAGATAAATTTCCAAAGAATGTCTTGGGAATAATTTTTAAAGAAATTCTTTAGGGATTCTACAGATAAATTTCCAAATAGGGTCTAAGGTTTCTTTTCCAAAGAAATGCTTTAGAAATTCTTGAGATAAATTTCCAAAGAAGATCTAGGGTTTGTTTTCCAAAGAAAGACTTTAGAAATTCTACAGATGAGTTTCCAAAGAAGGTCCAGGGTTTGTTTTCCAAAAAAAGTCTTTAGAAATTCTTGACATAAATTTCCAAAGAACTTATAGGGAATATTTTTCAACGAAATTCTTTAGGAATTCTTGAGATAAATTTCCAAAGAAGGTTTAGGGTTTATTTTCGAAAGAAATTCTTTAGAAATTCTTGAGATAAATTTCCAAAGAAAGTTTAGGGTTAATTCCCCAAAGAAATACATTAGGAATTATTGAGATATATGTCCAGAGAAGCTCTAGAGTTTATTTTCCATAGAAATGCAATGAGAATTATAGTGATGAATTGCCAAAGAAGGTCTAGGGTTTAATGTTTTACGAAATTCGTTTAGAATTCTAGAGATAAACTTCCAAAGAAGATCTAGGGTTAATTTTCCAACGAAATTCGCTAAGAATTCTAGAGATGAATTTAAAAGGGCCAGATATACAATTGCAATTATGCTTTACATATAATTATCTCAAAAAAGTTTCACCAAGATTATTTAGCAAAAGTTTTACTATTCTGCGAGAGCGGTAGCTCTCATATAGGCCAGGACAGATATGCCAAAAAAGGGCTTGACCTAGAACATTTTAACATAAAGATGGAAATTGGTACATGCGTTCTTTTTGACCCAACAAAAAATATACTAAAAGTCCCCTGCTGTAGAGCGCGAGCTTTTGCCGCCATCTTGGAAAATGGCCGCCGGGAATTACAGCTACAAAGTATTCCACGTTCTTCTTAAAAAATTATGAAAATTGGTACACATTATGAATGGAACCACATGAACATCATAGCAAACCTTTAGAGCTCTGTGTTCAATAGTTTGGTCGCCATATTAGAAAATGTCCGCCGTGAATGCTAGGTACAGTATTTTTCACCATGCTGTTGGAAAATTATGAAAATTGATAGGTATGATAATCAGAGCTGTGTGAACCTCATAGTAAAATATTGAAGCCATTAGTCAGATAGTTTGGCCGCCATGTTGGAAAATGGCCGCCATCAATGCCATTTAGATACAGTATATGGTTCAAAAATTATGAATATTGGCAATTAGTATGTTGAAGACCATCTAAATATCATACTTGAAGAATATTGAAGACGTGCTACTGATAGTTTGGGCCCCATTTTCGAAACTGACTGCTCGAAGTGCCAAATATATTACCGATGTATAAATTTTTTCGATATTTTTTTATTGAGTAGATGATTTTCATGAACGTATAAAACACCATTAAACTATTTTCGAGTCTATATTATCGACCCATTTTGAAAATTGGTCGCTGAAATATTACTATCCTAAAATCTGGAAAAAAAGAAAAGGAAAGCCATATTACTCGGATTTTGGTTAGGAAAAACCGTTTTATATGGGGTATATGCATTCTAGTGTCGTTAAGGAATAGATTTAAGACACATTTTTAGCATTTCGTTCATATTTCTCGTCATCCTGAAGATATTTTATTACGGCTAATACCTTGACAATGACCACACATTGCCCAGCAAGCTAATCCAGATCGTCTACATTCACAGTTCTTTATACAAGATGTTCTGCAGACTGCAGGTACAATTAATGAGTGTTTTAAGATCATCTGATGCCGGAAAGAGAATGGTGTGAATGGGTCTTCGACTTTAGCGATCGCGAACCAGTCCCCACTGTTCGGTATTAAATCGTTTCCGAGCTATAGTTGGACTTGAAGATACGCTCGGAAAAATGCAGTTTTGCGGCGTCGGTTTTTGGATGAAGCTTAGCGAGATCAAATGAGGACTTGACAGTATGTGTGTCAACGGTTCCATTATACGTGTAATATCTACATAGTTGAAGCGTGGCGTGTCAATTATTGCCCTAAAAAAAGCGAAAAGGAATCTCTCTTCGGCAGCAGCTATGGCTTCCTTAGATGCAATATGGTCATTAAAAAGCGCAACAAATTTGTAAGATGTTGATTATCTGTCATTACTTTAAACCACGCCTTATCATAACCACACCCAGATACAGCACTTAAATGAAAGAAGTGTTCTCTTAACCTTTTTAACTCAAAGGACTTGTCGTGGCCCGAGTTCGGTGTGACGGTTTGGGAGTTCCTTGGGTTCGCCCTTGGTTCAGACCGTTCCTTGCCCCATTCCGTGGAGGTTTTGCTGGGCCGCTTCGCCCCCGCCCAGGTGTTGCCTTGGCTCGCCGCCGCTATTGGCAACCCTTTAGTGGTCACGAATACACTATGGCACTGTTGTGCTTGGAAAGAACTCCCCCGTCCCCTCGAGTCTTCTGCTGCCTTAATTCTTCCCTGTCACCGACCACCTCTAGACTGGGCTCGCCGCTGACGGTGTCAAGCTTCTGTCACCTGATCAAGTGGCGTTTGTCGGGCCCGCTGGCCGATCCCGTGTGCCATGACGGCGGTTCAGTAGGTTCAGTTTGGAATATGATGGGAAGGGGCGCTGATAAGACCCCCAGCTAGGTGTAGCGCCTAATTAAGGGTTCTGACATGCAATTATTATGAAAAGTGTTCAGGATGAGGATTAATATGTATGAAATGTTAGAGATTGGTCTAAATTCTAATCATAAACAACACAAGAATGTATAAACCCCATACAAAATCATATTCTCTAATCAACATGTTGAGAATAACAGCTTAGAATAACTTTTCTTTCTTTCAGAATTTAGGGCAATGATTTTCGTGTGGCCATTTTTAAAGATGGTGTCGATAATTTCGACTTCGAGATATCCATTTTTTTGTTTTTTATTACGTTAAAGAAAATCATCTATTCAAAATTGGAATTTCAAAAAGATATATATATTTGAAATATATTTAGCATTTCCAGCAGTCATTTTCGAAGATGGCGCCCAAACTACCAGTAGCACGTCCTCAATATTCAAGTATGATGTTTAGACGGTCTTCAACATAATTATTACCAATTTTCATAATTTCTGAACCATATACTGAATCTATATGACATTGATGGCAGCCATTTTCCAACATGGCGGCCAAACTATCGAATTAATGGCTTCAATATTTTACTATGAGGTTCACACAGCTCTGATTATTATGCCTATCAATTTTCATAATTTTCCAACAACATGGTGAAATATACTGTACCTAGCATTCATGGCGGTCATTTTCCAATATGGCGACCAAACTATTAAACAGAGTTGTAAAATTTAGCCATGATGTTCATGTGGTTCCAATCATAATGTATACCTATTTTCATAATTTTTGAAGAGGAACGTGGAATACATTGTTGCTGGCTTTCCCGGCGGCCATTTTCCAAGATGGTGGCGAAAGCTCGCGCTCTACAGCAGGGGACTTTTAGTATATTTTTTGTTGGGTCAAAAACAACACATGTACCAATTTTCATCTTTATGTTCAAATGTTCTAGGTCTCCTGGGCTATTTTTTAGATAAGACTTCATACTGCTCTTTATGTATAATTTGTTTGGTTGTAGTTTTTTTTTGTATTGCATTAACTGTTTTGAACAACTTCCATAGAACCACAATTCGGGCCCTTAATATGTGGTTAAAATTCCAAAGAGATTCATTAATTAGTTTATTTTATAAAAAATAAAGTTGCTAAGGGTGGTTTTCATTTCCACAAAATTAATCACACCTTTTTACGAAAAACATGATTTTTTCCAATAGAAATAACATGGGAAATTTTTCGAAAAAAAACAAATCGGTTACTCGTGATTTAGAAAAACTATACGTTTTTTTAGTTTCGGGAACGGTCTTAAACGAAACTTTACACTATATATAACTATCTTAACCCAAAAATCGAATTAAATTTTCAATTAATCATTAAATTAACAACGAAATACCGTAAATTAGCATTATACAGATAATACTATCCCTTTAAACTGAAACCTATCCCTTTAAAAACTGAAAAGAAATTCTTTCATACAAAAGAAAAGGAACTAGCCTCTCAATGTTGACACAAAACTTTCTAGAACTATCCTATACCACAGTATCCACAGTGCAAAATGAAATACCTAGCAACGAAAACTCTTTCCAAGAACCCAGAGAAATGTCACGCTTATTTAGACCCCAAGCAACAAGACCTTGAGTCACTATCCTGGTACCTGGCCCGAGAGACTTCTTGAACATTTTTTTTAACCCTTAAACTGACCAATCCGTATTGGGTCCCAAAACAAAAAGTTTTGCCTATTCGCTGTTAACATGAATCCGCCCGGCTACGTCATAAATATGGTCCACTATTTGCCAAACCGAAGTCAATCAACAAACGTCATTGTCCCAGAAATCCTTGCGAGAAACTAGAAGTTATATATACGAAGTCCCTTCTGTCCCACCCTCAGTCGATTCCTGAAATGCTTAACGAAACTCTGTCGGCTCATCTTTAAGATATTTTTAGAAGTCCGGAGTATTATTTTATATTGAACTTTTTTATTCATTTCCTACCTTTATTTTTTGGTCAAATTGAATGTTTATTTTCGGAAGAGAAAACTCGGAGATATATTTTATTTAAACCCCTAAAACCCCTAGAAGAAGAGAAGGAGCGCGAGTGCGCGAAATAAATCGAGGAAAGAAAATAATTAACCCTTAAATCGCGAAAAAGAAGAAAAAAGATCCAGATTTAAAACCCTTAAATCGTGAAAAAGAAAAAAAAAGATCCTGAACCCCTAAGATGAATATGAAAGAAAAACTTCTTGGCGTAAGAAATTAAAAACTTGATATTATTTTGATAAACAGGCTTGAAACTATGGTTAAAGAACTTAGATTATGGTTGACGGAATGATACAATTTTTCAATGTTAATTTTCTATTTTTGAACAATATAATTTTAGTTCATAACGATAAAATTTTACCCTAAATACCCTTAAATTTACATTTAAAACTTAAAGGCTGTAGGAGGTACTCCAATTGAGGAGACATTCAAAAGAGGTTATAAATTGCAAACCTCCCTTAGATGTAAGTTTAAAGTTTGCTTAAATTCTTATTTTGACCCCTATAAAAGTGTATGAAAATTTGTGAACAAGATTAAATATTATGTTGAATATTAAAAATTGGATTAGAATCTATTTCGACTCTCAATTGACACATACCATCAAAAACGCGGTCACTTTTGATTCAGAAATTTTATAAGCCCCCTCGTTCCCGTTAAAAGGCCTTAACTCTCCACAACTGAATGCATTCTAACATCTAGTCTAGCGTTAGCGAGGTTAAATCATAAGTGAAAAGAGGTACGTGTTTGTCTTATACTTTAACCCCTCTAATAAGAATCGAACACTCCACCTTAACCCCATAAAATCTTAAAGAGCATAAAGAAAAGGCTTATATATAATCTAGGATCAGTTTTTTGTTATTAAGAAGTATTAATTTAAAGTATGTTTAATTTTAAATTTTAAAAACTACCCCAATCTGCGATATTTAGCATGGATACACTGTTTTATTAGGAAATATCAGCGCTACAAATATTGGCCTTTTATAAGGTATAGTTGCCTCATAATAATCCGATTGGTTCTTCTTAATGCCTGTTGGTTTGAATGGCCTAACGATGGTGAGATAAGACGGCTTTAATATTGCCACCGTGACGTTAACGAGGCCACTGCGGCGACGCCGTCAAAACACCCGGGTCGAAATTATCGCGGATACCCGGGTCGAAATTATCGCGGATACCCGGGTCGAAATTATCGCGGATACCCGGGTCGAAATTATCGCGGATATAGTCCAATTCATAGAACAAATAGCTAGCTTAATGGACATTTTAACTTTTCCCTGCTAATTAATCTGGTTTACCAATAAAAGATGATTAAACTAGTAATTAAACTAGACTCCCAATTAAAGATCAATAAACTAGATTACGAATTTAAGTATATAAAGTAGTTTACCAATTAAACGTACTTAAAACAGATTACCAATTAGAGGTAATTAAACTAGACTAGCAATTTGAGGTTATTAAACTAGATAACCAATTAGAGATAATTACACTAGATTACCAATCAAGGGTAAACAAACTAGATTCACGACGACTGGTAATTAAGCTACATTACCGACGACTGGTAATTAGGCTAGATTACCGACGACTGGTAATTAGGCTAGATTACCGACGACTGGTAATTAGGCTAGATTACCGACGACTGGTAATTAGGCTACATTAACGACGACTGGTAATTAAGCTAGATTACCGACGACTGGTAAGTAAGCTAGATTACCGACGACTGGTAATTAAGCTAGATTACCGACGACTGGTAATTAAGCTAGATTACCGACAACTGGTAATTAAGCTAGATTACCGACGACTGGTAATTAAGCTAGATTACCGACGACTGGTAATTAGGCTAGATTACCGGCGACTGGTAATTAAGCTAGATTACCGACGACTGGTAATTAAGCTAGATTACCGACGACTGGTAAATAAGCTAGATTACCGACGACTGGTAATTAAGCTAGATTACCGACGACTGGTAATTAAGCTAGATTACCGACGACTGGTAATTAAGCTAGATTACCGACGACTGGTAATTAAGCTAGATTACCGACGACTGGTAATTAAGCTAGATTACCGACGACTGGTAATTAAGCTAGATTACCGACGACTGGTAATTAAGCTAGATTACCGACGACTGGTAATTAAGCTAGATTACCGACGACTGGTAATTAAGCTAGATTACCGACGACTGGTAATTAAGCTAGATTACCGACGACTGGTAATTAAGCTAGATTACCGACGACTGGTAATTAAGCTAGATTACCGACGACTGGTAATTAAGCTAGATTACCGACGACTGGTAATTAAGCTAGATTACCGACGACTGGTAATTAAGCTAGATTACCGACGACTGGTAATTAAGCTAGATTACCGACGACTGGTAATTAAGCTAGATTACCGACGACTGGTAATTAAGCTAGATTACCGACGACTGGTAATTAAGCTAGATTACCGACGACTGGTAATTAAGCTAGATTACCGACGACCGGTAATTAAGCTAGATTACCGACGACCGGTAATTAAGCTAGATTACCGACGACCGGTAATTAAGCTAGATTACCGACGACCGGTAATTAAGCTAGATTACCGACGACCGGTAATTAAGCTAGATTACCGACGACCGGTATAAAAGCTAGATAACCGACGACCGGTAATTAAGCTAGATTACCGACGACCGGTAATTAAGCTAGATTACCGACGACCGGTAACTAAGCTAGATTACCGACGACCGGTAATTAAGCTAGATTACCGACGACCGGTAATTAAGCTAGATTACCGACGACTAGTAATTTAGCCGCATTACCGACGACTGGTAATTTAGCTGCATTACCGACGACTGGTAATTTAGCCGCATTATCGACGACTGGTGATTTAGTTGCATTATCGACCACTGGTAATTTAGCCGCATTATCGACCACTGGTAATTTAGCCGCATTATCGACGACTGGTAATTTAGCCGCATTATCGACGACTGGTAATTTAGCCGCATTACCGACGACTGGTAATTTAGCCGCATTATCGACGACTGGTAATTTAGCCGCATTACCGACTACTAGTAATTTAGCTAGATTATCGACGACTGGTAATTAAGAAGGAATACCGGCGACTGGTATTAAGCCGGATTACCGACGGCTGGCAATTAAGAAAGAATACCACGACTGGTAATTAAGCCGGATTACCGACGGCTGGCAATTAAGAAGGAATACCACGACTGGTAATTAAACCGGATTACCGACGGCTGGCAATTAAGAAGGAATACCACGACTGGTAATTATGCCGGATTACCGACTACTAGTAATTTAGCTAGATTATCGACGACTGGTAATTAAGAAGGAATACCGGCGACTGGTATTAAGCCGGATTACCGACGGCTGGCAATTGAGAAGGGATAACACGACTGGTAATTACCCGGATTACCGACGACTGGTAATTAAGCCGGATTACCGACGACTGGTAATTAAGCCGGATTACCGACGGCTGGTAATTAAGCTAGATTACCGATGGACGCGCATCGTCCTAAGACTTTTTTCTCCTATATTTTCTAAACAATTTTATTTAATATGAAGACTGAAGTGACAGATATTAATAAAAACTGTCATTGTACACAAAGACCGGAAAGTGTAAAAGATAAGTCTACAATATTAACTGCCTGAAGTGACAGATATTCAAATTTTGACTTTTGAAGACATGATTATTAAACATCAATTATTTTAAAAAGTTCTTATCTTACTTTTTTCACCAAAATTTCATTTTCCCAAAATAATTTTCAGCAATATTTTCCCAAGTATTTTGTTCCCAATAGTAATTCAAGAAAAAAATGTCACCTAGAAGGGTTTAAGGGATACTAGCTTTTTACTTTCGACTAACATTTGATTCTAGGAGTTTCAAATGCTTGGATATCTGAAAAGATTTCTCTTGAAGAGTTTAAATTTTCATATTTTAAAATTGGATATATTGAGAAGCGGAAAATAACATGGGCCTTTTCATTGTGATTTAGTTATTTGTGTCGAAAAGATCTGTAGATTGATTGTGATCTTTGAGAGCTATACAGCACTTTAATATTTAATACTTTGAAAGCTTTACAATTGAAGAATTTGTTTTGTCAAGTTTCATACGGTTTATATTTTATCAGCTCTCAACGATTTTCTGTCCATTTTATTCTCTTTATCTGGCCTAATTCTCTACCTTATTGTAAATTTTTGATAAAAAATAATATGTAAACCCGTAGTATTTTTTAAATGACGCGCATGTTTCTTGTTAAAATACTTTACCGGGAAAAAAAGTAAGATAAGAATTTTTAGAAATAATTGATGTTGTGTAATCATGTCTGCAAAAGTGAAAATTTGAATATCTGTTACTTCAGGCAGTTAATACTGTAGCCTTATCTTTTACACTTTCCGGTCTTTGTGTACAATGACAGTTTTTATTATATGAACATTGACTTGATGGTTAAAAAATTGAAAACGTTACACGGAGGCTTTTCCCGTAGCAAAGGCTCAGCAAGTGATGAAATGGTTTGTTATTGTTGGGTGTATGGATATCGTAAAAGGCAATCTAATTGTAATACTATTTATCTCTCTAGTTCATTTCTTACAACTACACGTTCCGAGCCGCCGTACATAATGGCTTATTCGACTCCCTTTATCTTAATTGTAAACTTGGAAGCAACGCCCCCTTTGGTATATAATCCGCAAAGATAGAACATTTATGTCTACGGTATAAAAAACATTAAGACGCTAAAACATAACATCATTTCCTTTTTTATAATAATAGTATTAAAATAATTATAGTTCCAGGATGTTGCGGAATGTTCTTTCTCTAGTAGACCTCCTTGGCTCAATACGTAGCGTATCCACAAGCGCGTGTTGCGACCCTTCGCTGTTTCGGGATTGATCGCGTGGATATATGACCTCTGCTTGTTTTGATGGACCAGGTGCCTTTCCTTGCAACTCTCTTTGAAGTGAACTGGAGCTTGTCGATGTGTTTTGTTGTTGTTGGTCATCTGGGGGTAGTGGTGCCGGCGTTTCTGTCGTGGCATCACTAAGTTCGTTAGCCTTTTGTTTTTTTAGGTGAATATTGATTAATCACCCGGAGTTTCCGGCCGCTTGCGACGAGTCCTGTTCCGTAGATCCTTCAGGCATTGGTGAAACGGTTGCCTTGGTGCTACTTGTGTCAACAATTGCAAGGAAGCGCAATTGGTTGCGGTGTCTTCGTATTGTCAGTCCTGAATTTGTTTGGACCTCGTACATCAAAAGACCAGACTTCTTGGTCATGACACCTTGGATCCATTTGTCGCCTTGGCCGAAATTTTGTGCGTGTACGGGTTTTCCTAGGAGACCGAGTTTTTCTGTGTTGATTTTAGGGTATACGAGTTGCGATGGATGAAGTAAGTCCAGCCGTGTTAGCATTGGTCGATTGAGCATCATTACCTCTGGTGATGGTCCGCCGTTTACGGGCGTTATTCGATAGTTTATTAAGAAACGTGCTATGTGGAGTTCTAGCGATCCCGCTTTGTGTTTTTTAGACCCTCGTCGATAAGATTGAGCTCGTGGGTGGACCCGCCGGTGATTTTCCTCAATGTGGTTTTCACCGTGCATACCGATCTTTCCGCTTGGCCGTTTGAGGCGGGCTGATACAGCGCTGTGGTGAGATTAAGAGAGGAATTATGCCAAAACGAGCCATGTGTTGTCTAAAGTGTTTTATAACTGTCGCTGATGATGTTGAACTAGTTATATCTACCTCTATCCATTTGGAATAAGAATCGACTGTGAACAGTAGGTATTTTTGTTCTATTGGTCCAGCAAAATCTATGTGGACCCTGCGCCAAGGTGCTGAGGCAGATGGCCATGGTGAGAATTGCTTCGGCGGCATTGGTGCGTGCTTCCTGCAGGTTTCGCAGAAGTTCGATGTTTCCTCTAAATCTTGATCAATGCCCGGCCACTAAACTTTTGCTCTGGCCAATTCTTTCATGAAACGCACTCTCTAGTGTGTACTGTGAAGTTTTTCCGTAATTTACCGTCTCAGAGCTGCGGGCACGATGACTCTGTTACCTATGAGTAAGATGCCATTGGCGGTTGATATGTCTGTTGAGCGTCTGTGATAATTCTTCAATTCCGGTGAAAGCGACTCGGTGTTGTCCGGCCATCCATGTTTGACGTGTTTGGTAACCCTGGATAAAATCAGCTCGGACTCCGTTTCTTTTCTCATTGCTTTGGTATCAATTGGGCTGCGGGTCGATAGCTTGGATTAGGAAAACTGTTTCGGTTGGTAGAGGAGGTTCAGTGTCTCGAGTGGGTAAGGGAAGCCTACTCAACGCATCTGCGTTGCCGTTCATTCTTCCTTTCTTGTACGTGATTCTATAATTGTAAGCAGATAGCATCAATGCCCACCTCTGCAGGCGGGCTGCGGCCATCGCATGAACGGGTTTATCTTCTGAGAAAATAACAGTGAGAGGCTTGTGGTCGGTGACAAGGGTGAAACGCTTGCCAAGTAGGTAGTCATGGAAATGTGTGTTGCCGAACATTATAGCTAATGCTTCGCGCTCAATTTGGGGGTAGTTCTTCTCGGCTTAGTATAAGGTATGTTACGCGAACGCGATGGGCCTTTCTACGTTGTCGATGCGATGCGATATGACGGCGCCGATGCCGACGGGTGAGGCGTCGCACGCTAGTATGACTTCTCGAACAGCACCAGCAAACCTGATGACTGTATGACTTTTTTCGCCTTGGCAAACGTGGCTTGGTGTCTTTGAGCCCATTGCCATTTCGTGGCGAAAGCATGGTAGCCGCACTAGCAACGAAGCTGGAGTAATAATTGATAAGTCCCAAGACTGATCTGAGCTCTTCAACATTTCGCGGTGCTGGGGCATCTCGGATGGCGGCGATCTTCTATTCTTGAGGGTGTAATCCGTCAGTGTCAAGGCGATAGCCCAAGAAATCAACAGACGTTTTCAAGAATTGGCACTTTTCTTGGTTAAGCTTGAGTCCGGCATCCTCAAATGTTGTAAAAGCCTTCCCCAGTTTGTTCAGCAGGTCATAATCGTCTCTTCCACCCACGAGGATATCGTCTTGGGAGGGAAGTAACATGGATGATCTTGCATTACGAGTTCCATATGCCTTTGGAAGATGGCTGAAGAAGCAGATACCCCAAAGGGAAGGCGGTTATAACGGTAGAGGCTTTTCGTGGTGATAATTATGACGTAGTTCTTTGACTCGTCGTCCAGTTCTAATTGATTGTACACGTTCCGCATATCGATTCGGGCGAACGTTTTGCAGCCCGCTAATTTGGAAAATATGTTGAACTTCAGTAGTGGATATATTTTCGTGTCAATTATCCTGTTGGTGGTAATTTTAAAGTCACCACATAGCCTCACGGTGTTGTTGTTCTTGCGGAGAAGCACAATGGGTGAAGCAAAATCCGCATACGCCACTGCGGTTATTATTCCCTCTGATTCCAGGTGAAAAGAGTTGCATATGTTTCTCCAGTAAATCCTTCAAGTGTTTTCGCTTGGTTCGATGCGCTGTACTACGAGGTGTGGGTTTGATGTGATGTTGAATACCGAATATATCCAGTTTCGGCCCATTAAGCTGGGACGTTGGCCTCCCAACTATCACCAAAGGTAGTTGGAGCGTCTTGTCCTTGTACGTGACATCGACGGCAATGTGGCTTTTTATGTCCAAGGCGTGTCCCGTATAGGCGACTAAGTGTCCTGGCCCTCTTTGCAATGGTCGGTCATACTTCATTTGGGTTCTTAGTGTCACTTCGGACATGATGGTGTATCCTGATACGGTGTCGAGTTGGAACGATATCAGGTTATTGTTTACTGAACAGGTGATCTTTACCATTGGCGGTGGTCCAGTGATGCGTACTCTCGACCCGCGGGGCATGGACTGCTGACCTCTATCTTTTTCTGAGATGGCGTTTGCGAGATGTTATGTCGTGGGTGTCGGTTCAGGCTCTACGTGTATAGTGAATATGTCGTATTCAGGCGAGTGTGTAATTGGCCCGACGTTGTTAATGTTGTATGCTGCATCTGGCGTGTGCGCAATGTGGTTCGCGCTTGTCAGATATCGTCGCCATTCGGATCGTCCCCTTGTGGGGCGGGTCGTGCGGTGAATGACTTTTTTTCGGCATTCTTTCGATAAGTGACCAATGGTGTGGCAATCCCGACATTCGCACGTCTTATAAGGGCAGTCCCATTTTGAATGCCCTGGGCTCGTACATCTTATGCAAGGCTTGTGCTGGAAGTTTCCTGTACGACTTCCAGAGGATTTGTTTCTTGGGTGGGAAGCAATGCGCAATTGGCGTGATCCGTAGTTCAGTTGAGTGGAGTTGGATATGCGGTTGACAGCTGTGTCGTCGGATGTTTGGCCTTTGATGACGCGGATGTCATTATTGATGGATTCTAGCGCTACCGCCTTGGCTGTGGCTTTGTCAAGGTCGATGTTTTCGATGTCTAATAGATATTTTTGCATGCAATCGTCGTTTATGCCGCAGACGAGACGGTCACGCAACATTCGGTTCAGCAATGTTCCAAAATTACAGAATTCTGACAGGTGGCGGATGGTGATTATATATTTAGTGACAGTTTTGCCTGGTTTTCTATCACGCTTGTAGAATTTAAAACTCTCGACTATTTCCTTCGGGACTCAAATTGGGCAGAGAGAATTGTCTAATGGTTGTACGTTTTCGTTTGTGGCTTGTCTGGTGCTACTATGGTCCGTAGTAGAGTCTATGTGGCGGTGGCGGTGGCGGTGCCGATGTCCGTCAGGAGGATTTCCCTTTTCTGTTCTTGGACATCTTGATTATGTGTGGCGTTGGCTTCGCCGGTGGGTTTTTCTTTCATTGCTCAACTCCCGGAAGACAACATCGTCCTCGCGGAGATCAAAACCATGTTCGAGATTCTCCGCGCGAATCCTCACTAAGTCCTTATGGACATCAGCAAGGATCCTATAAAAAATGTTTGAATATAGCCATTAAAGTTTTAAAAAATATAGAGACTTTACCTGAAGAGGCTGCAATCATTTGGCGGATGTTCATTTACTCTCGGCGGGTTTTCCTGGGGTGGACGACGCTGTTGCCGCTCGTGAAAATTTTGTCTCGGGTCCTCCTCGTCGTCCGTGTACAAAAGAACATCGTCAATATGACTGTACGCCCTATTAAGTTCAAAAGTTAGTCTTTCCACGATTTCAGAAAAAAACAGTATGCTCACATGATAATGGTGGATGATGTTCTGGCCGAAGCTAAAGCGAGAATGATTTTAGTATTGGGAAACTCTCCGTATATATTGTATGGAGGGGGACCGTTGAAACCCAGACACTCTTCACCCCCCCTTATAATATACAAAAACGGTTTCTTACCTTTGGGGGCTAGGGGCGGGAAATTGAATAGCCCCCCCCCGAGACGCGGATATTTATGTTAGCGAAAAAGCCCTAGATCTACCATCTGTTGGGCGAGCACCCCGTAGGCGACTTTGTCGAGGAACAGTTTCGCCCGCCGTATGTCGTGCTCGGTTGCCGTCCGAACGGACGCGGCGTCAATCACGCCGTCAACATCAACCTCCCCTTCAGCTTCCCTGTATATTCGGGCTCTCCTTTTAAAAAACTTTAAGATGGCCGTATTGAGACTGTAAAGAAAAAAGAAATTGTCTTAAAAAAGAAAAAAACTATATAACTTACAAGCCGGAATAACAGTTAGCTATGTTTAAGGGCTGTTCCTCGACTAGGGGTGCCTCTTCTAGGGGTTCTACAGGGAATACCATGAAACCCAACAGGGTCTGACCCAGGGCTTCGATAACATAATTTGTCTCGACCGCGTACACTTGTTCGACGGCCGTGCGTACTTCGTTGTTGGCAAGCCGTTCTTCTTCCTCGGCCGCCTGGTGGATCTGGGCTAAGATCCTGCTCAAATTTTACGGAGGAAATATAGCTACTAAAAAATAGGAGAAAACATGGAATGTTTACCGTTGGATGTTACAATCCAATGGCGTAGGATCTTCATCATCCTCATCCAATTCCTCATCAGAATTGGATTCCTTCTCCCATTCCTCCTCCCCTCCCCCCACCACCACTTCCTCTAGTTCCGCTAACGGAAAAGGTTCTTCTTCTAAAGGTTCATCTGGGACAGGTGGGTTTAGAAATTCAAAGACCTCATCCCCAAACGGTAAAGGGTTGGGCGTCCTAAATACCAAAAAAACTTATTCTATGATTTCAGGAGAAAAAACATTATACTCACATGTTGAAAGTTTGGTGCAGGATTTAGTCTTAGTAGTAGTAGTTCGTCAGTGTTTAGGCTGAGAGTGATTTTTGTATTGGGTAAATTGCCGTATTTATAGTACCCATGGAGAAACCGGAGGGTACTTTTAGTCTCCGACGTTCTTTCTATATACCCCAATACAAAAACCTTATGATCTTTCCAATATTCAAAAGTTGTTATTGAAGCAAACGAGACCCCAAAATAATAAAAGTCTAGACCCTCTCACATTCCTAAAAAAAAACAGAATTTGACCCCCGACTTCAAATGATTTCTAACGATAATAACACATTCCTAGCCGATTTCCATGTACCCTAGCCGCATGTCTTTCAATAAATTAATAAATAATACAAGTCTAGACCATCTCACATTCCTAAAAAAAACAGAATTTGACCCAGACTTCAAATGATTTCTAACGATAATAATAACACATTCCTAGCCGATTTCCATGTACCCTAGCCGCATGTCTTTCAATACATTAATAAATACAAGTCTAGACGCTGTCACATTCCTAAAAAAACAGAATTTGACCCCGAATTCAAATGATTCCTAACGATAATAACACAATCCTAGCCGATTTCTTTGTAGACTAGTTATTGTTGTCCACAATGCTTTAGAAGCGTCTTGTTATGGTCCTATAAATATATATGCCTATCCAGATCAAATGACAAAAATTAAGTTTTAAAAAATTTATTTCAATACAAATTTACACCAGGCCAAAAAGATTGACAACGCTTATACGTTTCTTTAAATAAGAAGTTTGAGACATTAATATATTAAATATATTATACGATTGAAAATCAAAACTTATTCCGCGTTCCTTTAATCTACTTTCAAAAGCCATTAATATTTTTTACGGTGAAACGTACGAGCCAAAATATGATAGTACACGGTCAAAATTAATATGATCTTCAATTTCTTCGAAAGAAAAGAATTCACCGTAATCTATGTGTAATATTTTATATATGGTAATAAGTTCAGCGAAAATCAAATCGCCAAGTAATAAATAGACCTGTTCGTTCGATACAAGCTTTTTCACATGTTCATTGATATATGGCATTAATCGATTTAACTCGCTTGCTTCTGAAGCGTTCAATGTGAAGTCGATACTGTCTCCACCCCTGATATTCGTTTCCAGCTTTAGATTGTTAAAGGTTGCGTGTGCTGATGTCGAAGATAATGGAGTATCGGCTAAAATAGCGTCGTATGATGTGGGTTCTTAGCAACTTGTCCATCCGCTAAGCGGACCAATTTTGGATGCAAAAGCTTGCCAGGTGTCAACAAAATAATTGCAAATATTAATTCAAATCATAACATTTATTTTTGGTTATAGGAATTAATACATATAAAACAAAAAGACAGTATATAAAACCTAGAACCATTTCAGGGAAGCTCTGACTTTATGTAGAAATATTAAGTGGTCATTGACCAGTTTTTTAATTAAAACCCTTGGGCTCTGCTGGTCAAATGGCCAGTTTAAAATTTTTCCTTATTTCTCGCCCTGGGTCCGTCGGAAGCGTTGGCATTGTGCCTATTACATCAGTTAAAATGTTTTCATATTTCTTATGAATAGTAGGACAAAGGGAAGACGTGGCGCTATAGGGGGAAGTGTCCAACGGCGGATCCCAAGGTGTATTTTCAGAGAATTTACTTCATTATTAATTACATTAATGTCACAGTTAATTTGGCAGCCCCCTTTTATGCTGACTAGGAAGAAAAAGAGAAGTACCAGCTTCTCGTCACCTCTTTTCCCCCAAGGGGCACTGAAGGAGGACCGTCAAAAGACGTGTAAACAATATTTTGAATATATAATTTGCATTAAGAAATTGTTTCTTTATTTTTTATTTTAATTTTTTCTGTATAAAATCATTGCACGAATAAAAATTATTGTCACAAAATATCGGACAGCACCGTTCCCAGCATCAGCTCCAGCCGCAGCCCCAGCTCCAGCCGCAGCCCCAGCTCCAGCCGCAGCCCCAGCTCCAGCCGCAGCCCCAGCTCCAGCTCCAGCCGCAGCCCCAGCCCCAGACCCAGCTCCAGACCCAGCTCTAGCCCCAGCTCCAGCCGCGGACCCAGCTCTAGCCCCAGCCGCGGACCCAGCTCTAGCTCCAGCCGCGGACCCAGCTCTAGCTCCAGCCGCGGACCCAGCTCTAGATCCAGCCGCGGACCCAGTTCTAGCCCCAGCTCCAGACCCAGATAAACTGAATTAAGTTTGACTGTGATTAATTTCCAATAATATCGCGAAGTTAGTAGTAGGGACTATACAGATAGCCACGGATCCAAGATGGCGGCCAGACCCTCATCCACCAGACTCAAACCAAGCTTCCAACCAAAGATTAGGCTAAAATCTTACCTGACCAACCCTGCCTTCCACAATGCTATGCCTATTTAGAAGGATTTTTACACATTTACCTCGTTTGAATTTCCCGCCATAAAAATAAACCTCTAGATATGTCTAAGAAACAAAAAAACAAATATACGAATAAAGATTTTTTTTAATAACAAGTCCCAAATAATATATACAATAAAATAATAGAGAATAACAAGAATATATAAAAACAAAAAGGTCAATACTTTTTTTTGAGTTGGAAAGGGCTTAAAAATATTGATATTGTTTATCAGAGTCATCAAGAAAGTCAATACTTCTTTTCTTTGAGTTGGGGCGGGCTTGTTTACCCACAACGTAAAAAACATGTTACATGCTGAATCTTAAATTATGTACCGATACTTCCGGGGTAAACAAAACAGGTTGTTTTTTGGCACTTCTTGATCCTGAACCGTAGGTTTTATGCGCACGACTTTGTGGATGACATCGACCACCATCAGTAAGCTTTGTTCGTGCATTCTGGTGGCCGACGTCAAGGGGCGCGGCGTGAGATAAACGCTGCTGGATGAATTTTGATAAAAGACAAGCAGGGTAGTCGAGGATTGTTAGAAAACGACCTTTTCAAGTAAATCCGTCCATGGGTTCTCGAAGATCGTGGGCATTGCGACGAGGCCTGGTTGTTTTCGCCGCTTCTTGTTCCCGAAATGTATCTATCATTGAAGAGGGCCACTCTGATGTCGTGAAATAGTTAAGTTTGAGAAGGACATCGAAGTCAAGACCCTACGATGAGCCTCACTGAAGAGAACATGCTCCAACTGGTGCAGGGTACGCAGAACCTTATGCAATGGCAGGGCTTGTGGGCTTGTACGGGCCATGTCACATAAAATTCTTCGTTGACCCTTTACCTCCCAAAGGAAGTTACATCCGAGCCACTGTGGGGCCTGGTCTTCTTGTCCAGGTCTGGTTGTTTGCGCCAATTCTTGGTCGCGAACAGTATCCAAACCCAATACTGATGGTTGTAGATGAGGACTTCTCCTTCATTGCGATAGTCAGTTGTATGAACGCAAATGACGCTGCAATGAAGTTAAAGTCCACAACCATCAGTAAACTCTCTTCATGCGACTTCATGCGACTTCACACAAATTTACGCAACTTTTTGTGTAGCCAAATGTACCGGCGAAGGATTATACAAAAACGTTACGTAAATCTAGCCCATAAATAGAATTTGGTCTCTTCCCAGGCCATTCCTGAGAAGAGACGAATGGAAAAATAGAATTTGTTCTCTTCTCACACAACAAAAGCTGTGTGAGTCCAGGAGCGTTGGAGAAAGACATCGTCGTAAAAATAGTACTCCACACGGTTAAACATGAGAGCGTAGTCAGGCAACTGATAACTTTCTTTTCGAAACACGGGGCTTATATACTAAAATACGAAGGGCAAATTTAATATTAAAAGAGGTCTCGAGGCAATGCTTTCAAGATAAAAAAATATTTTTTACCGACCACACCCTTTAACGTACTATTAAAGCCGCGTGTCTTATATAATAACTGCATCAAACAAGTTGAAAACCGGCTCGAACTAGTCAGGGCGTTGTCTTTTTTTATTGGAATCGGGTAAGGTCAATTACCCAACTACGTAGATGTTTCAAGGGTAACGACTTTAAAAGTTTAAGAATTTCGTAGATGTTTCAAGGGTAACGACTTTAAAAGTTTAAGAATTTTAAAGTTTTGATGAAAATAAACGGCGTGTTTTTTAAGATTGCCAATGGCTCAATGGGTAAAGGCAGGGTTTACCCAAAAGGTGGCGAGTTCAAATCCCGGCCAGTCCACCGAGCCATTGGCAATCTTTTTTTATGTATAAAATAACGTTGGTCTAAGAAGTTGGGGTTAGTTGATAAACAGGCGTTAGTCATGAATGACGACTTTTTTTTAACTTTAGCGTCTAATACGTGTCTAGATATATATCCAAACAATACCCAGTCAAGTTTTAAAAATTATTTGCATCAGCCGTTAAACTTGACTAGTGATTATGAAATTGGGTTGGCGGAAATCATATTTCCAAATCACTGGGTGAATATAAGCGAAGAGTTTAACAAGTTTGAAATTCAGGTCGTAAGTGACCCAAACCGTGACAACTATGCAGCTGTTAGAGATACCCGTTAATCGTTATACTAAAACCAAAGAGTACGAACTACCCCAAAATTTTGCCGAGCTGTTAAATGATGATGTAAACAGTCATCCGTATTTAAAAGGCAAATTATCTTTTAAATTAGTGAATAAATATAAAGACGCCCCGGAAAACAGTTAGATACAAACTTTCCCGTTTACCTGCAAGTTTTAGGAGAGGCGAACATACGGTTTAGAATACCAGATGGTTCACCTTTATCTACCTTATTCGAGTTTAAGGAGAATAATTACGAAGATGTTCCCTATATATCCAAATTTCCTGTATCAAAGCATGCTAAAAATATAAGTTTAAATTACACTAACAAATACGTGGAAATCGAAATTGATAATGTTGGAGATAGTTTAAAAAAAAAATTTGATTACAAGTACATTCCTAAGGCAGCCATTAAACGTAAAACAAACTATGAAGTTCCGCCAATAAGAAAAAAACCTCAACCAGAATATAGACATCTACCGCCATCTATACCTATTTTACCGCGAACTACCCCCTTTTTGCCGATACCCATTGATCCAACTACGCCTGTAGTACCGGTGCAACCACAGCCATCCAAAATAACTCCTCCGCCACCATCACCCAAAATAACGCTTCCAAAACAAACCTTCCCAGAGCCTGATCAGCCAAAACCCTACTATCCATCATTTTCGAAAACTGACCCACCTAAAACGACCACTTCTCCATCAACTAACCCAACCCCTCCAAGTTCGACTAAACCGGTACCTCCAAGTTCGGATAAACTAATACCTCCAAGCTCGACTAATTCAGCCCCTACTACAACGATTAAACCAGCATCTACCACAACAACTAAGCCAACATCTACCACAACAACTAACCCAACATCTACCACAACAACTAACCCAACATCTACCACAACAACTAACCCAACATCTACCACAACAACTAACCCAACATCTACCACAACAACTAACCCAACATCTACCACAACAACTAACCCAACATCTACTACTACAACAACAACAACTAGGCCAACCCCGTCTACTTCAGATCCCTCAAAGATTCTGACTACAGAGCCACCAAAGGCTGAACTACCAAAGGCAAAGCCGGAGACAACGAAGTCTGAACTACCAAAACCAAAGGCTGAACAACCAAAGTCAAAGCCGGAGACAACGAAGTTCGAACTACCAAAACCAAAGGCTGAACTACCAAAGTCGAAGCCGGAGCCAGATCCCCTGAAACTTCCAGATCACCCGAAAAATCCAACTCCAGACCCATTAAAGCCTGATCTACCGAAACCCGATCTATCAAAAACCACTACCTTTGAACCACTTACGCCTACCCCCTCGCCAACGGAGGTTGAGGAATTATATATATTTCCAGACCCATCAAAACCTGACTTACCGAAACCCGACCTATCGAAACCCGACCCATCAAAGCCTGACCTCTCAAAATCTCCAGACTCTACAACATCCTCTACTTTTGAGCTACCCATATTACCGACCCCCTCCCCACCACCGGTTGATGAAAAACCCTTGTTTCCGCAACCGGTTGATCCGCCAGAGAAAAAACCCGAGCCAATTATCTCTGAAAAGCCCAAGCCAATTAACCCTGAAGATTATGACAATTACACAGTATTGTTCTTACCGCAAACTTTTAAAGCCAGTAAAACGCCAGAGAAAAACGCCGAAGGGCTTTATCGAGCCGTAGCCAACACTTTAGAAAAATTAGTATTTAAAAAAATTCAAGTAACATATCACACAGTAGATAATTGGGGTGATGCTATCGTGTATAATTTCAAAACACCGGAATGGGTGGAGATTAAATTTTCTCCCCAAGTAGCTAAATTGCTTGACGCTGACCCCGATAGATATTATTCCAGACGACACCAGCTTGGTCCCTTGAGCATGACGTTAGAAGAATATACCATAGACAAAGACAATGCATACATAGAATATCGAGTCAATAGAACCATAAAGCGCTATACCCCTGGGAAGAACCCTGGCCTTATTTCTTTTTTAAAGTGTCAGGCGAGTTAAGATCGACAGATGATTATAAGATCTATGATGATATTGCCGAAAACCTCCAAATAACTGCGCGCAATTATGATCCTTTAAGATTGAAACACGCCGAATTTAGCGTTATTAAGCAAGGAGCGGAACGTTACTTTAGAGTCTATTGTCCGGCAAAAATTGAAATGCTATTCCCAAAGGAATTGCGGGATATATTAAATTTAGAAGCTGAATACGTTGGTGGGACGTTTCTATCCACTAAACCTTTAGAGCGTAATTTCACACATTTCAAAACAACTAATGACACATACGTAAATTATCGCGTTCATGACTCGCTAATGTATCTATTTACTAAGACTAGTTTCACAAGAATCAAAATACCCGCGGGCGAATATACCTGTGATTATACCGCGACAGGAGCGGTAATCCCCTTCTCTTTACATTTAAAAATTATAAACCAGTTATTCGGTGTTCAAGAATATATGCCTCGCCAGTATTTTAAAATGTACATTCTCAAAACGGCGGTGGAAGATAGATTTTATGTTCGTCTCGAAATAGAACCAGGTGTTCGCGTATCAATAGCTGGACCAATGGCCCAGTTATTTAACATCCCGAAGAGGGAGAATTTTTTAAACACAGTCATTCGGGAGTAGCTCTGGTAAACCCTCGATTAAGATCAATGACCCTGACAGCGAATAATAATTTTTGGACTAGCGAATACGATGTTGACAAATTTCCAGAAGACCCAAATATGGCTGGCCAACCTTATATTTCTGGGTACCAAGCCAGACGAGTTGATTATTTCGCATGCGAGATTCCTCCCGAGGTATATTATCATATTAGCGATGTTTTAAGTGCTATGAGCGAAGCCATGTCGCCGACGCATAGAAAAAGTCTAAAATTTACGCAGAATGTAGACGGAACCGTGACGGTTTCAAAACTGAACGATACGGTTTCTATCCTGTTTCCCAAAACAACACCCGGACGAGGTCTCGGGAGATTGTTAGGTTTTAGTAGTAATCAGTTGGATCGGTATATTAATAACGAGACGTCGGATTACCCCGCGGATATCATGAGAGGCGTCGATGCCATGTTTGTTTATACCAATATTATTCGTCAACAAGTAGTGGGTGGGGGGCAAGCCCCTCTGTTACGCTTCATAAAAATGCCAGCTTTTTCGTTGCTAGACGAGGAGAATCAAGAAATTTTTAATAACATCGACTTTTATCCAATTTCAACCAGCGATATACAAGAAATTGAAATTGAATTGAAATCCGATTACGGGGAAAATATCCCGTTTAATTTAGGCAAAGTATATATTAAACTGTTTTTTAGGCGTCGACGTCAATAGAACTTGAGCGATGGTACCTAATAGATATACTTTGTATTTCCAAAGAGGATCGTCTCTTCCAGCTTTACACGCAAACGTTTTCCAATCGGGGGGTCGTTTTAGTGTTGGCGGTATCTTCAATTCTTTATTGCGCAAAATTACACCCTTTATTAGGCCGGCCATTAGTACTTTAGCGTCCGAAGCTGTTGGATTAACGAGCAAGTAATCAGCCATGCCCAAAACCCTAGAATATCACCTCGAGAATCGATTAAATGAAATGTCAAACAATCTATAAATTCCCTACTACATTAAGGCGTG
Organism: Phalangium opilio; assembly: GCF_054372755.1. Lineage (NCBI taxonomy): Eukaryota > Metazoa > Arthropoda > Arachnida > Opiliones > Phalangiidae > Phalangium > Phalangium opilio. Next base: position 2,868,676 of record NW_028324204.1, read on the forward strand.
GACCGGTTTGTCAACACTCAGAGCGGGAGGGGTCGAAAATGAAAAGGACTGCTAAAACAAGCCCGAGCAAACGTCTTAAGCGACGCACTAAACGCGATTTTCTAGACTAAACATGTCGACCTACGAAAGTGTTCTCTCTGATTTTGAGGTATTTGAAAAGCCAGTGGTGAATAATAATATTGTTGGGACTAAAACGACTGCTCATTATCCAATTGCCCCACTAGCAAATGCTAAATACGTAGAATTTATCATTCCTCCCTCTAACAATTATCATGATTTGACTAAAACTCTTTTGAGATTAAAATTTCGCGTTTTACACGAGGACGGCACTGCCGTTCCAGATGCGGAAAAGAAAGTCTTGGTATCAAATTTAATAATTGCCTCGCTATTTTGTCAAGTAGAATTAATTCTCAATGGCGTCGCTGTCCAGCAACCTAAAAATTTGTACCCATATATGGCTTATTTTAAAATACTTTTAAATAACGGACAAACGGCGGCCAACTCCTGGTTAACTTCTATGCTATATTATTTGGATACCATTATCGATCCGGCTACGGCTTTGGAAGACGCCAATATTAACAAGGAGGATAATGTTATTGGTCGTCGTGCTAAACGCGTGGCAAAATCAAAGGCGTGCGATGTAATTGGCGAATTATTTCTGGATATGTTTAAAACGCCCAAATTCTTGCTAGATAATATCGAGGTGCGAATTAGACTTCATCGAAGCTCCACGGATTTCGCTATTATTCACAATGAAGCGGGCAAAAAGTATAAGATTGATTTAACGGAATGCACCTTGTTTACGCGCGAAATTGAGGTTAATCCCGAACTGCAGCTAGCTCACGCGCAGATGTTAAATTCGGGAATAAACGCTCGCTACGAAATAACTCTATTGTTATGAAAAATTTCTTAATAACCACCGGAACGCAAGATTTTATTAGTGACAGCTTGTTTACCGGGCAATTACCCTCGCGAACTGTCGTGGCTTTCGTTACTAATAAAAAATTTGTAGGGGAAGCAACTTCTAACCCCCTGGATCTCCAACACTTCAAGCTCGATTTCATGAAATTCTCAAAACTATCCTGATATCCCCTTTACGCCTAATTTTGACGACAATCAATACGCTATATGTTACAATTCTTTATTCGAGGGGCTCGAAATATTAGGTCTTGACAGAGGAAATATTATTTCTTACGATTTATAGAAGAAAGGCTTTTTTGTCGTTGTTTCTGATTTGAGTGGAGAACACCTCGCTTCGTTAGGTCTAAATTCCATGCCCCAGACTGGTAACTTGCGATTATCGTTAAGATTTAGCTCTCCACTAACCGAAAACGTCACGTGCATTGTCATGGCCGAATTTCCAAACAACCAATTAATTATATCTAAAAACAGAGAAATTATTTATAATCACCCCAACGTATAAAAGGCTAAAACTTTATAAATACAATATCAGTCGCGCGTCAATATGCATCAAGTACACACCGTCACGCCAAAGCTCGACATTTGCGTCATTGAGTCAATTGAACCTAAAATTTTAATTCAAAGATCGGATACGCGTACAAAAACTATATTAAAACGTAACGCTTGGTACGCTTTGTTTCGGTTTCAAAATGAACTCACGTCCTTTTTTGACGGAAAAATACCTCGTTATCATATTTGGTTGCCCGTCAAAGAGCGCATCAAGCTGGAATGCTTCGTCAACTCGAAAGATGAGCGTCTAATCGATCTTCAATACTATGAACGAGGCAGCGGCAGTCGTTATTTCCTCAACTTTAGTACCAGCGAAGGATTCAGCCTGAACAAAACAGGATGGCAGACATTGATTGATTTAAAACCGCTGATTGACGAGGCTCTCAAGGCTAAAGGGATAGCTGTCTGTCGCATGCGCGAATTAATTTTAAACGAGCTCACCACCACTTTGTTTGACGTCACTTCCACTTGCGCCAACGTCGAGTGTCGAAAACAAATATGCCACTCTCAAAGCTGCTCGGAATTTGACACAAATTTCAGCGATCGAGTCGAACGTAATTTGCACGAAGCGTTGCCTCAACTGGATCGAGAGAAAATTTTGCATCAATTTGGGACTGACCATGGATGGATTGAAGATCAAGAGGATATTTACGCTTATTTTGTCAACAGTTTTGCCGATTTAAAGAATGCCTTGATATTTGGCTATTAAAAATGTACTGATATATAGTATTTGTTTAACTGATATTGTTTTTTATAAAATACCTTTGTGTGTATTAAATAAAGTTTTTAATTGGGACACCATTTTGTCGTTATTTACACTTGTTAAGATATGGACGCTAAAATTAGAAAAATGTATTACGATGTGACTAACCCAGCTGCCTATGGATCGCTAGCGAGGCTACAAAAGGCCTTACCGGACGTGCCAAAACCAAAATTAATCGCCTTTCTCGAGAAACAACCCGCCTACACGAAACATCGATTTCGGCGCTTTCGATTCAAAACCAATCAGGTGTACGCCTCGAGTATCAATGACGTTTTTCAAGCTGATCTTTTGGATTTACCGAAATTAAAACATTTTAATAAAAATGTTCGTTATGTTTTGTGCGTCACTGACGTCTTAAGTCGCTATGGATGGACAGTACCTCTTAGAAACAAAACATCTGGCGAGGTTATCGAAGCTTTTAAAAAAATATTTCGAGAGAGGATCCCTTTAAAAATCTACACCGATTTTGGTGGAGAATTTAGTTCGCGCAACTTTGATTCCTTCTTGAAACGTCACAATGTGCAAATACATTTTGGCCGGAGTCAGCATAAGGCCAGTCTAGCTGAACGTTTTATTAGAACAATCAAAGAACAAATTGCCCGGGTTATTACGGCCACGGGGAATAAAAATTACGTTAAATATTTACCTTTAATTACTCGAGCTTATAATGAACGGGTTCATTCAACAATTGGAATTGCACCGGCTCATGTTAATATAGATAACGAATCAATCATTTGGAATAAATTGTACGGGAAATCTAACGGAATTAATCGATACGCACCGACCTTTAAAGTTCGTGACCACGTGCGTCTCTCTATAGCTACTCGGGTATTTAGAAAAACCAGCTCGGGAGGCACTTTTACTGACGAAATATTTCGAGTTGTTCACGTTATACCAAGGTCACCACCCGTCTATCGCGTAGCGGATTTAAAGGGAGAGCAGATTCTAGACGTCTTTTACGTTGCTGAACTACAAAAAGTCTCGTTACCTGAGACGGGAGTTGTCAAGACTAAATTATGAACACTTCGCAATTAAACGCTCTTTTAACTTGCGATAAAAGAACGCGACCCTACTATTTAGGATGCTTTCCAGTAGATTAACTCCCCCAGCATCCTAAAAGACCCAAATTTTGCTTCATATTCAATAATGAACCCTCTGGCATGGCTGGACAGCATTGGATAGCGTGCTTTTCTAACAATGACACTGTGGAAGTGTTTTGCACGTACGGAAATTCACCACGATACTATAAAGTTAATTTAAAACGATACGGGAAACGAGTTGTTTACAATAAACAACAAATTCAACATCCATTCTTTCAACTGTGTGGTCTGCACGCCGTCATGTTTTTAACCCTCCGCTGCCAGGGCGTGGCTAGAAAGACGATATTAGATGCCATCTATGACCAGAATCTTAAACTTAACGACTATGTTGCTTTAATATATTTATGTTTACATTTAAAACAAGTTGGGAAAACCAAAATATTACCTCTCCGAGTCGCGGAAAAGACTAGTATAGGACTCAATATCTAAATACTAGAGCAACATTTTTTCGCTTTGTTTTGTCTAACGAGGCTTAAGTCATTGAATAGTTATCTCTACATTGTCAAATTATATATTCATCCGCTAATCCTAGGTTTCAAATCATTATTTACAAGATTATATAAGTTCTATGTTAAATTTTATTCTCTGATGCATACCACTAACCCGATAACGATTATCCCTTTCACTGATCTAATTGCTACCATGATGCTTTCTTCTATTATAAAATCTAAATCTGATTATTTAAACGTGTATTTAACTTTCGGCTCACTCTGAACCGTTAATGTCCCTTCATTACAGACACGATAATCAAAACCCAAAGTTTACTCCACCTCAGGTCTCAATTATTTACTCTTTGTCTCACTAAGCCTATTGCGGATCAGACTTGATTTACCCGACAGAATCCAGGCCTTAGCTTTCGTCTTGAAATAACTAAACCAAGGATTATTCTATATACAGATGTATAGCTTAAGTAATATATAAACAGCCATTTCAAATAATAATATTAAAAAACATCCTTGGAATATCAAAAATTCTGCTTCCACTAATGGGTTTATACTCCTTGATACTGTTGTATAGAGTAATCATGATAAAAGCTTAAAAAATTACGAGAGGACAGACCTTTTTTATCCTCTTGTTCTATTCTTAATAAGAATATAAAACATTTATTTTGTATCAAAAAATATTTTTTGGTGCTAAGATTGCTTTAAAAAAATCCAAACGGTTAGGCATTGGTAAAAAAGAGAAATGATATTTTTCAAATCTAATGAGATAACGCCCACCTAGTTGAAAATTGCCCTTTTTTATCCGCGGGAGCCATTCTTGATGAGAATTTCGATGCTAGTAGGTTGTCAATTAAACTACCGGTATATTATTGTTGTTGGAAATTGGATATTAAGTCAAATTAGGTGGTTGTAAAGAGCCAGCAGGTTTTTGCCACTTCTTCTTGTGAGTATTTGATTTTTGTATGTAAAATGGAGGAAGATAATGTTGAGAATAAGGATGAAATGCGGAAGCGCAAAGCGCGGGAAAGGATGAGGGCAAAAAGGTCGACGTGTTCATTGGATACTTAAGGTTATATAATCTTCTCGACACGGAGAGGTAATATTTTGGTTTTGCCAACTTGTTTGACTTAATATTGCATTTTATATTAATCAATATCACGCCATTTATGGTGTCGACCCCTCCGTTCGTTAGATGGAACTACTGGGCCGAGATTTTGAAGTTCGTCTTTCTTTTTCCGAGGTTTTTTCTGTTTTTACTTTTTCTTCTGTTTAGCGGAGGCCGTCTCAAACAGGTTTTCTATGTCCGTTAAATTGTCCGCTTCCGCTTCCGCTTGATTCTCTTGTTCATCGGCAATTTCTTCTTGAAAAGCGTCGTCCGGATTTGCATAACCGACAGCCCCTTCTGTTTCGTCCTCTTTTTTCGGCGTAAAAAATGTCTTTTGCAAACGATTTTCCAAAACTTCAGCTTGCCGTTTTACCAGGTCGCCAACATAGGTTTTAGGTGTGACCGATAATGGCAACGCGGTGCTAGTCGCCATTGCAGGTGTTACGACTTCAAATTTAGGTAAAGGAATTTCTTACTCGATACTTAAATATTTCTTAAAGGCGTCTAAATATTTATATAATTTATCGTAGGCATTCAATGGCGATTTTAAAATATCCTCAATCTCTCGGTCCAAGGCGGAATGTTCTTGGGCAGCTGTTGAAGTTACGGCGGTAGCCGGTACAAGTACCATTTGTTTCATAGTTTAGCAGCTATGGCTTGGACAATTGAAGGCAAGATTGCTGCAAGCAACGTCGTAAGAAAACCACCTGATTGCTGAAGGAGCAACTTTTTTTGCTTTTCTGCGACAAGGTACTTGATCCGAGTTGTCTAATAATTTTCTTGTACTTTGCTAGCCTCTTCTTACGGTCTTTACTCAAATAAATGCCCCCGCCCTTTAAATTCTTACAAATTGTCTGAATGCTCTTTAATTGAGGCGCGCCACTATTGTTTAAGAGGGTTCGCCGTTGTTTACAGCTAGTTTGACGCAAACTCTGTAAATAAGGGACAAATGTGGCAAACTTTGCTGAGGGACGGGCTACGACGAGTCGGGAGCGTTTTTCTGATCGACGTTTAACGCGCGGGGCCATTATTCAAATGACAATTAAATTTAATCGACATACACATACATAGGCGATTCGTGAGGTAGAACACGCGACCTTAATCGTAAATTTTCCGGAGTTTCTTGTTTTAAATCAATTAACAAATAGCTATAGGGTTCTCTAGTGGCTAGTCTGTACGCGTCCGTAATACGCTTCGGGTTTTCTGGACTTATTTGTTGCGCTAAATACCTAATAGAGGCAACATCTCGAGGATTTTTCATTATTATAAAATAGGAAGAGTTTTGAGAAATTATCCGCGATTGGCTACCCTTGGGAAACAGTTGTTGAGTAATAATAATGACAGTATACCCTAAATGATGCGACGTCACGCACACTAAATCGGCAATATGAGCTTGCTTAAATAATTGACTAGCTAAATCGTCTAGTATCAAGTAGGAATCGCGATGCGTTTCCCAAAAATCTGGATCGGCGGTTGGCAAGCCTTGAATAAATTGAATTCCCGGAATCAATTGTTTCAATTTTTCGTAGTTTGGTTGCCAGGCGGCGTAGCAATAAATAACCTTTTTATGCGGCGGGTCAAACATAAGCTGATGATTTTGCAATAAGTTACTTAAAAGACAACTCTTCCCCGCTTGCGTTGGTCCTACAATTAGAAACTGGGCGGGTGTTTGGAACTTTAAAGAATGCGAGACTGACTCGGTCGGATTCATTTCGAATAATAAACATTTTATTAACGTTGATATGTTATTTATAATCATTAAACAACATATATTTAAACAAATAAACAAAAGAATAAACAAAAATATTATTAACAAAAATACAATAAACCCAAAAACCCTTAATAAACACAATTAAAAAAATATAAAATATTTAAACAATATAAACAAAACCCTTGTAACCTTCCGTAGTAATTAGGGAACCTCCTGAGTTTCTACTCCAGGGGTGTACAATTACAAAGAGGATTAACACCCCGTGCTACCTCTGACCTTTCCCGTACTATATAAGCATCGACTGCTTGTCATTATTATGTCAGTCATTCTCCACTACTAGAATGTAGTAGTATGCTCGAGCATAGGGCGTCTTGCCCTGGTATTGGACTTCATCGTTAATAGTAATTATTATTTAATTCTTTAATTGTAATAATGCAAGTGGCATTTAGTTATCTTTAGTACTAATTTAGTTTGTTTAATAAAGTATGAATTAACCTAAGGAACCAGTGTAGTTACTCTTAGTATTAGCCAAGGCTTTTATGGCCACGTGCAGATGGGGCGAGTTTATAAATCTCGTAAGCGTGGTTACATAAATGGCGAGCTTGCCAGGACACGAAGAGTCCTAGTCAATTTAGATTTTGCTTTGGCTATGCTAAGCCTTAGAGTGATCGTAGTTAGAAGTAATTAATTGTTAGAAAAAAGTTAGGGTAGTGACTTTGCGGATTGGGGTCTACCGGTATAAGCACTATTGAGGAGCCTTCCTTTACAATCCCTTCTATTGGAATTCCCTAATTGTTTTCGGATGGGGTAGGAAGATCAGGACTAGTCTTTCATGAGATTCATACTGGAAATAGTCCGCCCATGGAATCTCAGCCTTATCGTGTAAATGATCAGAGGAACAGAGTAATCGAACAACATGTTAGGGACATGTTACAACAATTCACTACGATCACGATGTTCAAGTCATACTCAACCTTCTTCAGAAGCCAGTTTAATTACTTGGCTTATCTCAATGGGACACTCCCTAAAGAGAAGACATTACAGTCAGCAATCAACGCCTACAGAGGACGATTCTGAGTCAAGTTCTTCAACGAACGGTGGAACCGCGGACCACCCTCCTGCGGAGACTTCCTCAACTACATCGTCTGATACGGCAGCTTCAGATCTGACTAGCCTCATCCAGGACGCTTAAGACGTATCTAACCCGGGAGGACGAAAGCTAGGACGAGCCAACCGTTGCCATAGTTCCTACTTTCATCAATTTCCTTTAACTTTTAAATAATTAACCTAGTACGATAGTTAACTGGAATCTTTTAATTATTTGTTACATTATTTAAAGTTAATTACTATTATTATGTTATGTTTAATTTAGAAAATTTATGTATTTGAATTTTTGCCGATGAAGTCCAAATCTTGTCGTCTGGGGGGATGTAACCTTCCGTAGTAATTAGGGAACCTCCTGAGTTTCTACTCCAGGGGTGTACGGTTAAATAGAGGATTAACACCCCGTGTTACCTCTGACCTTTCCCGTACTATATAAGCATCGACTGCTTGTCATTATTATGTCAGTCATTCTCCACTACTAGAATGTAGTAGTATGCTCGAGCATAGGGCATCTTGCCCTGGTATTGGACTTCATCGTTAATAGTAATTATTATTTTATTCTTTAATTGTAATAATGCAAGTGGCATTTAGTTATCATTTAGTACTAATTTAGTTTGTTTAATAAAGTATGAATTAACCTAAAGCACCAGTGTAGTTACTCTAAGTATTAGCCAAGGCTTTTATGGCCACGTGCAAATGGGGCGAGTTTATAAATCTCGTAAGCGTGGTTACACGCTTTTACCCAAAAATCCCCTATTAATTAATTGTTTTTTAAAAAAATTCTTTCAAAGTCCGTAATCCGTTGCCGAAACCGTTGGGCATTCAGGAGGTCAAAGTTTACGCGAGACTCGGAGGGTAGGACGCACTACAGTAGAAAACACGACGGATTGATGCGAACACGCACTTTTTCGTTTCCCGACCGCTCTTCGTTGGTGGCTGGGCACGTTTGGATCAGAGGGTCGCAAACATCCGTGCCCTCGTTTGTCGGGAAGTCGGGAAACCCCTGACGCAGTGGTTTGTTGTTGCACGGTTTTTTGGAAACCATCGGACACGATGGACTGTGCTTCCGATGTTCCCTCGATGGATGGTCCGTGCAACGCCACTGGTACAAGGCAATACCGCAAAAGGCGCAGCGCGTCGTCTGTGTTTCTACATCTGCAAGATAGAAACCGTCTTTGGCCAGGGCTTCGATAGGAACGCACGATTTCCACAAGCCCTCAAAAGTATGTCTCCGCCTAGCCTCGTAATTCATGCGCAAGAGATGTTGAAGCGGATGTTGCCTCTTTGAAACCGTAAGGTCGACTGGTTGTCAAATCGGCGTTCAACAATCTCTTATTCGACGTTTGGCGAAATCTTTTGGTAATTTTAACGGCCTCTAGCTGCAGCTTGTATTTGTCCCGTTTAAAATTAAAAGGGACATTGACTATAACTTCCTTTTCCGGATTCATCGCCACACTTTCAAAGGTTTCAAAGTCAAGTTTTTCAAGATTTTCTCGATTTAACGTCAACCCTTTAATTTTCTTGACTTCTTTTCCTTTCCTAGTGCGAAACGAGTAACTTTGGCACCGGTACTACAAAAGGAAGTTAAATAATCACCGCCGAGTTCGTCCGCCCAGCAACCAATATGATTGCCAGTTGGAATGTCAAACTCTCCCGGTAGATGGCGGTAGATTATGGAGTCGGTGTCACAATTCAAGGCTGCGCGGTCCAATTGAAGCAGCATCTTGTTCAATTCGAGTCGCCCGTAGCAAGAAACGAAGCTCCCCACAATGGCCGACCCCAGTTTATAGTCCGAAACGTAATCGCTTTTGGCTTTGTACGATAAGAGAGCGATCGACTCCGTAACTGGCCGTAAGTCGACTAATTCCAGAGTGTAATCGCTCGCGTATCGTATCAATTCGTAATAATTGTTGATAAAGATGCTGCGAATCTTTCCCATATTTAGAGCCATGCGACCCCAGAGAGAATTTAAATTAATTTTAGCGATATTACGCAGGGAAGGATTTGATTGAATATCCGTTACGGTCAGAGAAAGCTTCTCATTCGTGTTTATATCGGCGATATACGCTTCTTTTTGCAGAGGTGTTTGCGCGTGAGCGGGAAATCCGGAATTCTTCACCTTCAAGGCGATAAAATCAGTCATGTACTGCGCGAAGAAGTATTCCGTTTTTGGATAATGGTAAACTTCGAATATATCGAGGAGTTTATAACCATGCTCCATAGCGGCATAGACTTCTACCGTTGGCCAGATTGATTCGAAAGCCCGTTCATTGACAGTGTAATCGCAGATTTCCGCTCGCAATTCTAAACACGTGCAACAGAGGGCGTAGGCTAATTTACCACCGCTGCGAAAAGGAATTAAGGGAATGTGGAGATCTTGAGGGGCCAGCAGACGACAACTCATAACGCCAAAATACCAGCCTGGCGATTTGTCAAAATCTCTGTTATAGATTATGGGGTGGCCGCTAGGGTACGGACAATCGCGACAAACTTTCGGGTACAAAGAAATAATATCCTTGTAGAAAATTTTCTCCTCACCTTGCACGTGGCAGTTAAGAACAAAATTTTCCGTTCGTCCCCCATAGAGAGCGCTACGGGCTGATATTTGAGGTCGAAAAGTTAAACTTTTGCAGAAAGCCTTTGCTTCGGCGTTTTCTTTTAAAAGCTTAGCAAATTGACACTCAAAGATGGAGGTATATTCATAACCGACCATCTTCTCTTTAATAAACAACTCTCTATCTAGAGTCCGCTCGTACAGAAATCTGTTGCTGGCTTTGAGTTGGGTATTGTAGGCATTAAGTTTTTGGCATGGACAACCGTGAAAGTAGCAACCGTGAAAATCGTAGATTTTGGGCGGAGTTTCGCTATAGCCGTCGACTAAATAGCGACCCACGCGATATTCACCGCCATAGCTTAGAGCCGTTCGCAATTTTATATTTTCCGTTTTCTCCACCCAAGCGAGATATTTTAAGCTAATCTGACTGTGATTAAATTTTGCGTTATAGCCGTTAGAAGGAACAATACCCATGCTGTAAGGTTTATAGTAATTGTTAAGATCAATAGTGGTTAAAGCACCCGCCAAAGTGATATTTTTTAAGCAAAAGGGGTCTAATTTTGTTAGATCAACGTAAATTTTTCTAAAACCTTCGACGCCTTGTCTTAAGACTCGGACATCTTGAATGCAATATTTAATAAGCTCCTCTTTGATGTTGTAAATAGATCCTTCCATTGACGCGTACCAAGTTTGAAAATCTCGATAATCATTGGCTTTCATTTGAGCTACGTTAAAGTACGAAGCTTCAGGGATGACGCCAATGTAATTAAGATTTTCTTCGGTATGAAAATCAAATGGAAAGAATCCTTTCGCTACTTCGCCGAGGCTAAACATGCTGGTGAAATTACGCAAAGGTTGACTAATGTAATTAAAGCTATCGAGGAATCTAATTTGAGGTCCCTCAAGATGAATCATTAAAATTTTACTGCCGTCAAAAATAACGGCAGGGGTGACGTGTCTATGAACTAAAGCGTTGAGAATTAAGAAGTAATGAGTAACGACTTGATTGTTAGTAAAGCGCGGTTGGTACGTTTTACGTTTTTGTCCAGTCAAAACTACCTGCTCTACGCTAAATAAATCATTTAAAAATTGCTCGACGCAATTAGCGCCGTAAAAAATTTTAGTTTCAAAGCCAGCTTCAGTTTCTACGTCGCAAACTAATAAAACGGGGACGTGGATATTATTTCTAAGAATAGTCTCAATGTCGTAATAAATAAACCGCGAGGCCTTCATTTTGGTTTCCAAAGGCATAACAAAATGTTCACCTGGCGGATGAACTATTTTACATTGAGAGCATTCGGGATTGCAGTCGTGATTGTCACCCATAAGCCGCCCGCATTCTAAACATTCTTGGACCCTTACTTTTCAATTTATATACTAAGAATAACCACGCGTCGGTTAAGGAAGCAGCTCTATTAGAGTATGCAGACGACGAATCACTAATAAACTCTAACTACAATATCGGATCCCTAATATCAAGCCTTGAATCCGATATTAATAAGCTCAAGGAAGCATTACAAAAAATTGGATTATTACTTAATGTTAAAAAAACTGTTTTCATGGTTTTTTCGCCATCACGTAAAACAAAGTCTGAGGCTAAAGACATTAAATCCTTAGGCAATACCAATATTTTAAGAGTGTCAGAAGTTAAATACTTAGGCATCTATTTTGATGAAGACTTTTCTTGGCTACCACATATAACTTACACTTGTAAAAAAATTAGAAAACGTATCTGGTTATTACATCCTTTAATTTGTGCTCTGGACAGGAAAAGCTTGTGTATTCTGTATAAGACTTTAATTCAACCCCTTTTTGATTACATGGATATATTTTACGCCACTGCTAATAAAGCTAGTTTAAGGCCGCTACAAGTCCTACAAAATAGCTGTGCGAAACGTATTCTCCACAAAGGCAAACGGGACTCAGCAACCGATGCCAGGGCAGAATTAGGTTGGCTAGAATTACAAGCCCGATATAAATTACACCTTGCTATCATGATGTTTAATGTCATAAAGAAATATACTCCAGATTATGTTCTTGACCACTTTGATAGGGCTTGTAATGGCCCTAAAACATATCGAACAAGAGGCAGCACACATAAATTATATGTAGAGTCCTCCAAAAGTACTTTTAATCGTAAGAGTGTCAAAACTAGAGGTGTGGCTTTATGGAATGAACTCCCTAACACACTTAAAGATTCAGCCACAATATCAATATTCAAAAAAGAAATGTTAAACGCGTTAACAATATAATTAACTGTTTGTATTTTTTCCATCATTTGAACTCACAATGTAATTAATTTAATAAGGGACTCCCTCGTAAAACAGAACTCTTTCTGAACGGGAATATCCTATCAATAAAGCTTTTTATTATTATTATTATTATTATTATAAACATCGTTTTTGACTCGCGCAGGTGCCATTAAGTAAATGAGTTTCGTAGCAGGGGCCAGGGAAATGTAGCGGTGGCATTCGTCGCAACGTTTTAAAACGTCCTCGTTGGTTAAATTAAAAGCTTCTCCTTGGCACCGAAAACATATATAGGGTTTTGTATCCTCGGGGCATTTATGCTCTTTTAACAATTCGTATTTGTAAAAAGATTTCAAGCATAAATCGCAAGAAATACAACCGCCCATCATGCCGTGCCAAGTTTTTGCGGGGTGGATATGGTCGCCAATTTTTAATAGATAGATAAATTTAGGGGCTTGGGGGCCTTTTAAAAATATGGTAAAATTATTCGCAGCATCAACTAACACGATCCGATAATGGGGAGCTAAATAATTTTGAAATTTTTGAATATCTTCTAGAGTAACGAAACCTTCGGGGACGCCCACTTTTCGGTGCAAGATTTTCACAATATTACCCACAAGGGTGCTATCGCGTTTCAGCTTTTTGAAATTGTTCTGGTTAAAGGGCAAACCTTGCTTAATTTGTTGATAAAATTGGCGATCGGCCAGCTCTTTACCCAGAACTAAACTCCGAGCAAAACAAAGATTATCATTGTTTTCCATAAAAATAAATTGGTTATTTTGTTTTACGAAATAATCCAAATTAACCAAAGTTCTATTTTTAATGGATTTATAATAAGTCCCTATATTCGCATCGAGGTTTAAAAAATTATATCAAACTGAAAATCTTCCCCATTAAAGACAAAGTCCCGACTAGATTGCGTTACTCTATAGATTGTGCGCATAATTCGCTTACTGGTGAAATTGTCAATTTTTATAAATTTAATATTAACGGGGGTCGTCAATCCGGGGGAGCTTAAAACAAATCGAACCCGATTATACCCGGGGTTCTCGGTTACTAATTTGCATATAACTTCGTCGAGAATTTTTCGAAAAATTCGAAAAAAATCTCTTGTTGGGATGTCATCCAAATTTTTAAAAGCTATACGCAAATCGGTTTGTTTACAGTGCCACTTGCGACTCGTTTTGTCAGTCTGCCGCTTAATTGTGTAGAAACGGTTTACCTGCGCGTTTTTCTCTTCCTCACTACCCTCCGAGTCGCACCGCTGCTGCTGCTCATTTTTTAAATCTCTATCAGAAATAAAAAGAAATTAGAAAAAAAATTGGTTTGTAAATTTATTGTTAATGAGATACTTACTTTGCTGGGCGGCTGCTGCGTGGCTTCAGCGTCACCCTTTACGTCTTCCACCAAACGGTGGAATGCGTTCAGCAGCTTAATGCCGTCCCGGCTTTTAGCGTCAATGACTCGCTTGAGTCGTTTATGGGAACACTCCCAGAGCTTGTCTGCCTGGGCGTCCTTAATGTATTTGAATTTGTAGACGCTAACGTCTACAAAATAATCCCCCTTTCGCGCTGGTATTTTTGTCTCGAAGTACTGGCCGTCACTCCTCAGCCGGTACGACCCCTCAATTTCGTGGATTCCGACGACGTGCTTTTGCAGCACCTCCAGGACGAACGTCTCGTCGTCGGAATCGATCAGCACTTCTACAGGTTCCGGTTTTAAGAACTGATGTATTTTGTGGTGGCCACTACTGGATCCTTGTCGAGCACCGGGAGACGTTGGCGGTGAATCAATAAGTGACTGGGAGAGGGACTGTGATTCCTGATACTCTTTCATTGTTGATAGTTCGATTGTGAAAATCCAATGCCCATGCTCGAGCTTTTATACCAAAATCTCAGGGCCATTTTTTTAGAATACAGGCCCAGACATGGTTTTTTATAACACAACCTTATTCTATTCTTATTAAGAGTTTAAAAAAATATAATTATGTCTGATACGCTATTTTTTAATTTAACCTAAAATACATTTTTTAATTGCGGAGTTGATACTAAAGATTAAAGAGGACATTAATATATCTATCTATATAAAAAATAACCACTATAGTTTAATATTAATATACATTTATTTAGATATAAATCATGTTAAAAAAACAATTTCCATCCCTCCCAAAGTAATTACTTTTAACCTTCACTAATAAATTGTTTTTCTTATATAAAGCGATCTCGTGAGAATTATTCAAATTTAATTATTCGAAACACGCCTAAACAAGCTTTTGCATAAAAATAATATTTCTCCCCTTAGGCATCTATCAAAGTAACTCCTTTTTAACCTTCGCTAAAGGATTTTTTTATATAACACGATCTCGTTTGAATTATTTAAAACATGCCTAAACAACTTTTTTGCATACGAAAAAAAACTTAGACCTCGGAGAGATTTCTAATTTCCATGCCTATATATCTAATTAACTTTTTGCTATTTATTGAATTTTAAGAATCTTGAAAGTATTGGCTAGACACTATTAGATTTGACCTCGCTAATTTAGTATATAAGCACTGTGTTTCAAAATGAAAGTTATCAGTTGTTTAACAACGTTATTTTTCTAAAGACTTAAAAAGTACCTCTTTAAAATGTCTTTTTCCAACGCATCTCGTTTACCCTGCCTGCCTGTCATCAAAATCCATCCGGCAGCGCTTAATCCCCGTCGTGCCACTCCCCAGTCGGCCGGACTGGACTTATATTGTCCAGTTGATACCGTAGTTGAACCTCACGATATCAAAATTTTGTCAACTGGGTTAGGCGTTACGCTGCCGGCGGACAGCTACGGCCGCATTGTTGGCCGTAGCAGCTTGACGGCCCAAGGGCTGTTTGTCGCCGAGGGGACGATAGGTATGTTTATTAGTTATCTTATAATGCCCAAAAGTATAATATTTCTTTAGAATAATAGACGCCGACTATCGGGGACCCCTAAAAGTGGTCATTGCCAACGTCGGGGACACCGCCTACACTGTTCGGCATGGCGATAGAGTCGCCCAATTGATAGTTACCCCGGTTATATTGCTAAGACCGGTGGAAGCGGCGGTAAATATTTTCAAGTTTTTTAATTTAGGTTTCAACATGTAACTTATTTTTATGTTGTTTCTAGAGTCTGACCCCTACATCACGCGGCAGTGGGGGGTTCGGCTCGACCGGTGTTTAATCTTTTTAAATGGTGGTGGGTTTTTCATATAAATATTTGTTATTTTATATTTTATTGTATATATTATATGTTATTAAAAATCTTTATTCGTATATTTGTTATTCTTTTCAGACTTATAATTATAGGCTTATTTTCTAGTCCCCTCTTAATTAACCTATCCAATGATATTATCTCTTTACTTACGCTCCGCCTAATGTGACAAGTAGGATCCAATTAAAACTGCCGTTTAACTCTCTAGTATGTTACATATAGCACGTACTAGCAATTTAAATATCATTTGCTATCATAGCCCTCGCAATATGTTGTGCCTCATTTTCTTTTTTGTTTACGGGTTAATAGTCAACGTTTTGTTAACTCTTTACGAAATTGAGCGGCGAAGCAGAAAACAATTAGAAAATAAACCCAAACGTCCCTCCGCCGATTGCACTTCCGAGTCAAATATCGATACAGGGTCAACGTGAAAAATGAACTCTTTAAAACATGTTTGTTTATCCTTGCTGGTTGTTGATTATTTTGTAATATATATTCTGTATTTATTTATTACGCATATCTGTACATCTTATAAAAAGTAAATATTTGATGTCTTAAAATCTGTTTTTATTAACTTTAGGCCTACAGAAAGCTGGAGTGGTTAAAGGGTAACACCCATTGCTAGCAAGCCAGGGATGACGTCAAGGTTGACTATAGTTTTAGTTTTGGTCTGAGTTAAGAAGATGATGTCATGAGGGGTTGAAACTAATATGCAGGAGCTCGGGCTAGTCCGGACTTGTTTGAAAAAGTTTGGTTTGAGTTTGATGGATGAGGGTCTGTCCGCCATCTTGGGGTGGCGGCCATCTTGGATCCGTGGCTATCTGTATAGTCCCTACTACTGAAGTTGTCTATAAGAATTTAATAACTTATATTCACGATTTCAATTTAAAGAATGGCTGGTGCTAGAATGTCTATTCAAGTACAGCCCTACCAATTTGAGCCACAGTTCACTGATAAAGAATTGGCCCAGAGGGAAAGACTTGATGAAGAAAATATTGAACACAGGCAAGGGGGTTCAAACGTCAATGTGACCCAAATTAAGGACAATTGTTCTTGCACTGAATGCATACCCCAGTGGCTGCAAGAAGGCGCTGAAGATTTAGAAGACGTAAATGACCATATAAGGCAACAACATTATATCGGAGAAAATGATGTTCAAAATGGAATTGTTTGTTGTAAACAAATTCCCGAAGTTACAAAATTTTTAAACGAAAATGAACCTGACAGTGAAGTGGAGGAAGGAGATAATATCGCAGCGTGTGTCACCAAACACAGCCTATTTAAGCATTCATGTTTACGGCTTAGGGCTTTAGAAGGCGCGTTTAGAGGATATTTTCATTTGAAAAGGGGTGGGGCAGCTCCCAGAAGATTCACTAATAGGTATATGTAAAATTCAGCGTTTCTAATCGATAATTAAAATTTTAAATCGGTATGTATAGATATACAGCATACCGCAGTTTTACACACATGGTGCATAATAAGCTGGGGTTCAGAAATAGGAGAGTAATCCCGATTTGTACTCTTTTAAGAATTAGAAAAAATTTTCAAGAGAACAACGCAAACAACTATATTGGCTATAAAGCCGCATGGTAGTTTATATAAAGATTAGTAACCTGAACATTCATAAAAAATTTAAGATAATTACTAAATGTAATTGAACTAAGTAGTGATGATTCTCCATGTTTTTACCAGAGGGAACTACGGGTATTATTCAGCAAAAACAAAACAATTTTTTTTGTTTTGCTGAATATTACCATGGCCTTTTCCTTAGTTAAATCAAAGTGGTATATAGTGAAAAACATTTCAAATAATTAGTCACAAACAAAAACATTTCAAATAATTAGTCACAAACAAAAAACATTTCAAATAATTAGTCACAAACAAAAAACATTTCAAATAATTAGTCACAAACAAAAACATTTCAAATAATTAGTCACAAACAAAAACATTTCAAATAATTAGTCACAAACAAAAACATTTCAAATAACTAGTCACAAACAAAAACATTTCAAATAATTAGTCAAAAATATTTTTAATAATTAGTCAAAAATATTTTTAAAATTAGTCAAAAATAGTTTTAATAATTAGTCATAAATATTTTTAATAATTAGTCATAAATATTTTTAAAAATTAGTCATAAATATTTTTAATAATTAGTCAAAAATATTTTTAATAATTAGTCAAAAATATTTTTAATAATTAGTCAAAAGTCAAAACTTAATCAAAAATATTTTAAAAAGTAGAAATATTTAAAAATTTATTGAAAAATGTTTCAAAACCTAGAAATATTTCAATTTTAGTCTAAGTAGTCAAAAGTATTTTTAAATTCGTGAAAAATATGTAGAAGTATAATTCTAAAATTCAGTCAAGTCAAATTTTAGAAATATTCACTAAAACGTTTGAAGAAACATTTAAATTAGAAGGTTATCTCTTCAGTATTGAAGTTCCTAGTTGATGGTTATTTTCAAACAAGAATGTGATGCATAGTTTTTCAGTCTCATTGTTAAAAAAAATATTAAAATTTAAGTTTTACAACTGCAATCTTCTTCTTTTTGCTGCACTAACGAGTACAGATTTTTCTGGACGAGGTATTGGGGCTGTATTTGTCGAAAATTTCCTTTCTCTATCCTCTTTGATCTTATTACTATCCAGTTGACTTTCTAAAATATTACTAAGTAGATCAAAAACGTACGAATATGATTTTGGTTCCTTGTAGGGTCTGGCGTGCCATTCTCCCGTTGCTTTCGAATAATAATAAACAAAATCGTCCCTATTTTGATTCTCACTTGCAATTTGATAACGAAAGCTTCTATCACTATTGAAATTGTGATCGAGAATTGTTAGTATTGTTCTAGCTTCCATGGCTTCATAGTCGAAATCTCTTAGCTTAGGACAATACTTATTCATCAAAGTATGATAATTTTCCAATGCTGATGTATGGAAGAACTCATTTATTTGCCTTAAATCTTTGACTAGTCGTTGCTCTTTCATTACTGTTGATAAAGCAACAAGAGTAGCACTGCTTGGCTTCATCCATTTTTTACGACGAATAGCTTCAGAAGATAGTTTATCGTGAACGCACTTTTTGTATTTGCAATTTTTACGAAAATGGGTCGATTGGATATGTGAAATACCATCGAATTCCACATATCGATTAATAAGTCGGGATCCTTATTGCAGTTTTCCGCGCAATACCACAAGTGACGGGAAATAGATTTCAGCCAAGGTTGAAGTTCTTTATGGTCTTTATTTGCAGCTAGTTTGGCCAATTTTATTCTAACAGATTTTGCTAAATGCCAAACATCAAACTGGTGAACCATTTTAGGCCACGATTTCCTTAAGTACGCTCTGACTTGGATGTGCCTATCCATAGTCAATCGATTTATTTCAATTTTTTAATTTTGGAATTTATTTAAGCAACGCTTTAATGCTTCCAGTTCCATATTTGTTGATTTGTAATCTACTTCTGTTTTTAGTACAATTTCAAAATGGACGCACTTGTCAGTATCTTGATCCATGAGAGTATAGAAACAAAATTTCGCAGAGTGACCTGGGGAATCGCAACGCCCATCAGCCGATAGATTCATTTCATTTTTTTTCTTTATATCAGCGATGATATTTTCTTATTCCTCTTCCCACGCATGCTTTATTCCGGGAATTACAAGTTGACGTTGGTATTTGAAGTAGGTTGTTTTGCCGATTCCTTTGATACCCATGAACTTGAAGAAAAAAATCCAGCTGTTGAAATACGAGACCTGTAAGCAACGTGCAAGCTGCAATAAGGAGATTTCCAACAGGCATTTTCCCCAGGATTGGTTGGCTTTTCCAGGAGTTTTCATGGCCATTTATACACTCATAAAAAACTAACAACTGGCTACCTTCACTTTCAGATTTTCTAATTGTACTTATATCAATTATACTATTGCACGATTCTTCTTGGCATTTTGCACGCCAAAGTAACTCATCGAGCTGGCAATCAAAAACTATATATTTCTTTTCCTTGACAAATCTTGTTGGTAGTGGAATTTCAGATTCAACAGTGGATTCAATGGTCATATCACTCTCTGAGACATCCATACTGGGTTCATACATGGACCCGGTAGCATTGAAACCATCATCAGTTGGTGTCATAGGAATTGTGGAACTATTTGGCGTTTTAATTTCTGTTTCATTGAGCTCAAAGTTTGAAGCTCTTTTAGGAGTATCAATTATACCAGAAATGGGGGAAATTGAACTTGTTTCTAAAAAGCTTTTAGTCACTGAAGTAGTTGCTGCCGCTGGAGTTGAATGCAAAATTATATCCCGATCGTGTTTGACTGTGTAGGTATGGTCTCTCGTTATAACCTGCACATTGAAATCTTTTTGGGTTTCTATCTCCTTTCGAATATCCTCCTCTGTACATGTCTCAGTTCCTATTTCTGTAAAGTTTTTTACGCATTCAACTTGAACTGCTATGGAACTTGTTTCAATATCTACTTGAGTTGAAACAGATGTTGATGCGCATTTTGAACTCTGGTTTTCAAAAGTGTTTCCTGGAATACCTGAGCTGCATTTACCTTCTACCTCTTCTACACTTTGCAAATTGGCGGAATGTGATGGCAAATTTAGAGTTGGATATGCCTCAGGATGCAATTTCTTATGTATTTTCCAGTTCATTAGGCGCTGTTTTAAATCTGGTTCAAAGCATTCTTCAGCGAAATGAACTTCATAAACTCTATATGCGTGATCTTTTAAACTTGTTTGTGTTTCATTTGTTAAATGACCAGATTTAAATTCTTGAAAAGCTTCGTTATACATTTTTTTTTCATCTTCCCTTGCGTATTTAATCCATTTCTTAACTCGTTCGAGATCATTTATGAAGTTGGGAACTCGGAAAAAACTAAACGGGCTCTTGCCTAATATATTTTTAAATCCTGAGATTATACAATACCCCATTTTACACGTAGTACTGTTTATCTTTGAAAATTAAAACTTCATAATTTCACTCAACGTTAAGCCTTGCATCGGTTGTGTGTTGATAGCGAGCAGACGTTTGCAATGTTTGGCCACGTGACTAAAACGCGGCGCGAAGATTGGTTTTCAATTTTATCTAATAGACGAAGAGAAACCAGGAACATCACTTCTTGGTTTCAATTTTTAAAAATGGATTCGCGGTATTCGTGGAGTTTAGGTTGCTTTAATTACCCATAATTCGTAATTTTGGGTAAGCGAAATTTTTTTAACATTTTTCTCATCTTAATTAAACTATACTCTTTCGTTTAGGACCAAATTTTAGGAAAGGTGTTCTTTTCCTTTAACATACCTTATTTCCTATTTTATTAATGCATTGGCCAGCTTGAATAAGAATTATTTCCCTCATAATTTTACAAACTATTTTATCTTTAACGATAAAATTCGGTAACGTTCAACGGTGATGAAACTAGGGCTGCGTTCAGCAGAGCTCACCAAACAAGACAGCGGATTTTGGGAAACTTTTACCGGTGAGCTCTGTCGTCATAATGACGTCACAGCTTGCTGAACGCTTTTTCTAAGTCAACGGTGTTTTAATAATGACGAAAGCGCAATAAAGCGTTCAAGGTACCAAGGCTTAACAAAACTTGTATGAAAACCTATTTATAGAGATAAATAAGAACAACTTAGTAATTAAAATTAGAAAGACTAACATATCTATTAAAATTCTCGCGTGATCAGCAAGTTTCACGGCAATTAAATAGGTAGTCCCACCAGAATCTGAAAGAGCTATTTGTAATAATTCTTCCATGTTTTTTCGCAAAGCTGAGAACTACGCGTTTTACGTCACGCGATCCAAAAAACCGACTATTTTCTTTGGTGACCGCGCTGGCTCAGCGCTGAGCAGCGTGACGTCAAAGTCCAAAAACAAAATCCGTTCAATAGGACACAGCTAAAAGCGCTGACTTAGCGCTGAGCTCTGCTGAACGCGGCGTTGGTCTGGGAACTGCAGGTACCAGTCTTGGAAATAAGGATTTTTTTGAAACTAGTCATGTTACCTGAACTCTAACTTTAATTATATTAGTTTCGGGATTGTCTTAGTAACAGTAGGACTAATATTATAGAAAATAGCTGAAACTGAAACTAAAACTAACGAAGTGTCAATCGAAAACGAAATCACGAAAAGTTCGACTGATTTTACGTCTCATGAAAGTGAAATTGAAAGTGTTAAAACTTCTATGGATTTTCCTTACGAAAGTTGTTTATATCATCTCAAATCTTATCGGTATTCTATTTTAATTAATCAGAAGTAGTTCGTTAATTAGTAACGTAAATAAAATGAAAAAAAAAACAAAAATTGCCCCCAGATTAAGCCCTCATTGCCAAATTGAAGGATACTCAAACAGATTTTATAGTAAAATTAATCCACGTGAATACATTTGCAAATACGGTGCATCCGGCAAATGCAATGATGAAGGGTGCCAATATCAACATATTACTAACGAACACAGAATATGTCAAATTGAATGACTCGTGGATATTGTTTCGTACTGCCCTGAATTAGCTGGTGTTCGCAAAAATGATTCACCGTCTGTTACTCAAGCTAAAATTGGTAAGGATAAGTGTGAAACTTTATTCGTGCATACAGGGAGCCTAGCGGTTCTGTAATTCCTATAAAATCCTATATATTTGAACCTGTCCTATGTTATTATTCTATAATTTCATGAAAGGTCCTATAATCTATATCTATATAAATCAAGCCCTGACTGACTGACAGACTGACTGATAATCAACGCCCAGCCCAAACCGCTTGCCCTAGAAGGCTGAAAATTTGCAGGAACGTTACTCATAAGTAGTAGGCGCGTACTAAGAAAGATTTTTCCAATCCGCCGCCATCTTAAAAAATGGCGCCCAGAAATGTAAAAAATATTCTCTATGTAATGAAGTACTCGCGTTTCAACCGATTTCACAAATATTTAGTACACTGGTTTGCTTTAACCTCAAGACGGGCTAAATGGTCTTTCGGGTTCGATTTTTTGCCATCTTTTAAAATGGCGCCCAGAAATGTAAGAAAATATTCTCTAGGCAATAAAGTCCGCGCGTTTCAACCGATTTCACAAATATTTAGTACACTGGTTTCCTTTAACCTATAGACGGGCTGAATGGTATTTTGGGTTCTATTTGTTGCCATCTTTTAAATGGCGGACGGAAATTATAAACCCTTCTTTATGGAATAATGTCCGCGTGAAAAGTAATTAAAAAAAATTGACGGGCTGACGGGCAACGCCGAGTGACTTCGCTCCTAGGGTGCTACAAAAATATTAGTCAACAGAAAAATCTACACATTCTTTATATCATTTTAGATGGAAGTTCTTATTACACGCGAGCGACGCCGCGGGTAACGGCTAGTGTCCTATATATTTGACTTAGTCCAATTAAGCTTGCGTATAGTTTAACATCAAATTAATCAAAATTTAGTTGGCTCTTTTATCGAGGTGACATTTGACTAGATCTATTTGACCGAAATTGCGGAGTTTGCTCAGGCTTTCTAAATTATATTATATCAGGGATAGATTTAATTTTAGAAGTAGGAATGGAGAACGGTTAGTATTTACTTCAGTGCTCCTCGTAGCCCAGTATAGAGCCCCTCCCTCCAACACGTAACGAAAAGTTTAAATTATCTTATTGGCTGCTCACTTAAACCACGTTTTGATGACGTTGCTGACGGGGACGGCGAAAAATACGTAATTCCTTTTTACCTCTGTCGCTATGACCCGCCTCTTCTTTCATACCCCCCTCCCGTCCCGTGGAAGGGGGTCCGGGACTTCGATGCGCGCCCACATTACTCTGTTCTCCATCCCTACGTCTAAAATTAAATCCATCCCTGATTATATTATTTAATTAAGTTCCTCTGAATTTTCAAAGTAAAATCAAATTTGTTATTTTTTTTCGTAGATTTTTCTACATAGTTTAAACCAAAATAGTCTTATATATAAGCATGCATTTTCATTCCTACATTTTCCTATAAAACACATGCTTTTTTTCTCCAATAAAACCTATTTTTCCTATAAGGAATTTAAACTTTTGCTGGGCTCCCTGCTACGTATGTTTTAACTTATTATCTCCCTTTAGCCCAATTTTGCAAGAAGATTAAGAAAACCCTTAAAGTCAGTGGCAATAACCAAATGACAAAACTAAAGCAATTGTACACAGCTGTTCTTTGCGAAATTTCACTGAAACGGAAACTAGGTATATAGGTTATTTTGCACCATGACCCCAACCCAGCCTAACCAGATATCGAACCTGACTGCTTTCAACTTGCAGAAGCACCATACTTTGCGTCGAAAGTTCTGGCTAGAAAATTTATACCAACTTACTTCGACAGACTCAAAAAGAATGTTATGCCCCTATGATACTTGATGGTAAAAATCTGGCTCTGGAGCAGCAGAACCATTTTTGGAGAGACATAGATGAGGCAACTAACGTTCAAAACCATTATGTTGAAAAGAGATATTTTGAAGTTGACAAAAATGATAATAATGTTGACTCTTTGGAAAAATTGGTTCATTCGGAACCCAATAATATTGAAGTGTGGTTGAAATTGGCCAAATGTCACATGAGCCAGCCAAACTAAAGAGTATGTTCCTAAAAATACAGGGTTGCCACGGGTCAGGAAAACCTGGAAAAGTCACGGAATTTAAAAATGGGCCGGAAAGGTCAGGTAATTTTAAAAATTTCAGCAAAGTCAGGGAATTTTATTTTAATGGGTAAAATTTCTTGGGATGTCTTTATTTTAAAATCTCAGAAAAAGGTCAGGGAAAAAATTTCAGAAAAGGTCAGGGATAAAATTTCAGAAAAAGGTCAGGGAAAAAATTTCAGAAAAAAGTTCAGGGAAAAAATTTCAGAAAAAGGTCAGGGAAAAATTTCAGAAAAAGGTCAGGGAAAAATTTCAGAAAAAGGTCAGGGAAAAAATCTCAGAAAAAGGTCAGGGAAAAAATCTCAGAAAAAGGTCAGGGAAAAAATCTCAGAAAAAGGTCAGGGAAAAAATCCCAGAAAAAGGTCAGGGAAAAAATCTCAGAAAAAGGTCAGAGAAAAAATCTGAGAAAAAGGTCAGGGAAAAATCTGAGATAAAGGTCAGGGAAAAATTTTCAGAAAAAGGTCAGGGAAAAACTTTCAGAAAAAGGTCAGGGAAAAAAATTGAGAAAAAGGTCAGGGAAAAATTTGAGAAAAAGGTCAGGGAAAAAATTTGAGAAAAAGGTCAGGGAAAAAATTTCAGAAAAAGGTCAGGCAAAAAATCTCAGAAAAAGGTCAGGGAAAAATCTCAGAAAAATGTCAGGGAAAAAATTTCAGAAAAAGGTCAGGGAAAAATCTCAGTAAAAGGTCAAGGAAAAAATCTCAGAAAAAGGTCAGGGAAAACCTGGAAAAGTCAGACAATTTGGTTCTGAAAATTCAGAGGCAACCCTGAAATATATTCGTTTCATGCGAAATGATCGACACTTCAATTTATCGTAGGAATAACAATAATCGCTTGAACAAAGCGTTGGACGCAATGTCTAGAGCGTTAGAAGCTGACCAAGAAGATAAACGTCTATGGAAATACTACTTAAAGCTCTTCTCACTTCATCCCGATAACGCCGACGATATTGAATCGATGTTCGAACAGGCTTTAGACTCTGTTAATTCCTACAGCATTGGATATCGATATTTAGAACTTAGCAAATCGTTCGAATCAAAAAGCAAAATTTGCATCGATATTTCTAATCATTTGATAGTGTCTTCATCATCCTCGGAAGAGAACAGCGTTTCATCTGCAAAATCTCATCAGTTTTTAGAGATTTTATTTAACCTTTTACAATTGCAATTGTTGGTGGAGAATTCTGATAAAGCTCTTCATATTTTGAAAGTTAGTGTTCCTGTAGAGCGTTTTTCCAGTGCATATTGCACTTTATTCATATTCTCTGATTCCCTGTTATTGCCGCGGATTACTCGTGATGCCTGTTTAAATCCATTATTCCGGTGGTTTTTTGGTGATTATTTCTATTTCATTGATTTTAATTTTTATTTTGGATTTTCGAATTCCTCGATTGATTATGTGTGATTATTTCACGAAAGGAGTGATTACCGAGGTGATTACATATGAATACTAGAAAATCATGTGATTATTTCTGATTTTCTCAAGATTTCACGTAATTTTCAGTGATTATCGGAGATTTCTGATTACCTTTATTTACCCACAAGAATGATTTTGATTACTGATGATTTTCTAAGTATTCTAGAAATCAAGTAATCGATTTCTGCGGTTTTGTACACCCGATTATTCAAGTGACTAACCCCTCGTTCTCTTGCAATGTTTGAGGTCAATTTGTATCTCTTCTGTACTAATTCTGGGCACACTAATTATATTTACTCACATTGAAAATATGGGGTTTTTCAAATACTTTTAACAAAAGCCTGACCATATATGAATAAGACTTGGCTTCGTAAACTTGAATAGTAAACCATGCTTTACTACGTTTGCTGTAGCATTTAGAAAACCTGTAAATCAAGAGAGATAACATATTCACAATAGAACTATCACTTTTGAAAGAGTAGTTGTTGTTATAAATATAAGCAAACTATTTTGTTCGAATTTAATTTTATGTAAGTTCCGGAGCGAGCTACGCGAATTTTGGGGCTCTGATAAAATCCTAGGCAACACATTTTCTGGTCACCCTGATACTGTTATCCAGACTTTCAATTTCCCTTCAAAATATTTTTCCCTGACCATTCCAGTTGGTTTATGATCCGGTTCATGTTTATACATGACGCGAAATCAAAGCACAAACAATCCACGCGGATATCTCCTCGAAAAATGCTTACTGCTGTGATCCATCTTTTGATCTGGCTTCAGCACGGCCAGTATGGTGATTGCGATCAATTGCTGCTAACTTAACTCTCATGTCATATATTTTATAGCTATAATATTGATAGATAATTATATTTCACAAATACATCTAATTTAATTATGTTACCCTTACCTGAAAGCAAAACGTTTACTTGCGTATTTTAGTATCATACTATGATACGTTTCCAGAAATCCATTGTGCCTACAACAGTATATGAAATTTTACATACAATGATATGTAACAGAAAGTTTTTTTTTCCACAAAACTTACCTAAAATTTGCGTAATAACTTAAGTTATTTAGAACATATTTCTGTGTCACAATAGTCCTAATTTCTTTAAATTGTTCACATTTGGATTCTAACCATTGGTGCTGTTCAATTTGTTCAGGTGTTAGATCCTCATGCATACAACAAGTGGGGGCACCAAATCCCAATGGCAAATTCCATTCATGGATGTTACAGATGTGTTGCAATAAGGACAGCCACAAATAACGCATCGCACTAACGTCTCCATTACATTCCCGTGCACAAAACCAAAAGTGGTTTCGGATTAATGGTGCCCAATGGGCCATTGACACAAAACCTTTCTTCTTGGATTTCTCCATTAGTTTCTTAAGCAGATTTTTAGACGCATGCCATATATCCCAGGAATGTTTTACATTCTTGTATATTCCAGCCCTTGTTGCTAAATATAAATTCAGTAATAGTTAACTAAAAAAGCCAAAGAAAACTAAATTCCAAAAATAAATACCTAATAATTTTTTATTTGGCAATGCGCGTCAGTTACTATCTCCACCAAAAACGGATTTATGGGATAAGAACGTCGGAGTTAGCGAATTCACTCCCCATCCTCGCATACTTTATTGAGAAACTTCGTCTGCTTATATTTTGATTCCACCCACAAATTCTGTATATATAGCTACTTCTAGAGATCGAATTTGTGGGTGGAGTCAAAATATAAGCAGACGAAGTTTCTCAATAAAGTATGCGAGGATGGTACTAGAGGCTAAAGCTACGATCCGACGTTCTTATCCCATAAATCCGTTTTTGTCTCCACCACTTTCGTGTTTGATTTTTGACCTAATTCATGAACTTCCGCAGCTGCTAGTTCGAAACCCATAATTTCCATGTTGACACTCTTCCCATCTGCATGCCTTACATCCCGAGTTTTAACTGACAGTATTTTATGTGCTTCCGTATCAGCCATTGTATAACTGAGATACATAGAAGAATGTCCCGGGGAATCATTTCTGCCGTGTCCAGCCACAATAAGGTTCTTATTGGCCAGTTCCTCAAATGTTTCCTTCTGGGTCTCAATCCAAAACTCATCCACTGCAGGACTTATAAAATGATCTTGGTAGCTAAAACATAAGATATATGTATGAATAACTATAAGTAGGAAACCATATTGTGGATTTTCTAGTGACATAGGTATATCCCAAAAATATGTATGTCAGAATGCAAGGTAAATTAATATCGTTTCCATTGTCATTTCCCATGTAGCAGTTTTATTAGAGTGATAATTTCGAGGGGTTCAACATTTGCACCAAATCGCATACGCTTCTCGCAAAATCGCGAAATCTTTGATGAAATTACGAAACCAAAGATGAAATCACGAAATCAAAAATGAAATCACGAAATCAAAGATGAAATCACGACATCAAAGATGAAATCACGAAATCAAAGATGAAATCACGAAATCAAAGATGAAATCACGAAATCAAAGATGAAATCACGAAATCAAAGATGAAATCATGAAATCAAAGATGAAATCACGAAATCAAAGGTGATATAACGAAATCAAAGATGAAATCACGAAATCAAAGGTGAAATAACGAAATCAAAGATGAAATAACGAAATCAAAGATGAAATCACGAAATAAAAGATGAGATCACGAAATCAAAGATGAAATCACGAAATCAAAGAAGAAATCACGAAATCAAAGAAGAAATCACGAAATCTTTGGCGAAATCGCGAAATCCAGTACGCTTTTTTGGGAATGTCGGACCCCTCGGATAATCTATTGTGTATGATTGCATATAGGTCTAAAACTAATAATTGCCAGTTTTGCCAAATTATATACTTAGAGCCACTTGAGTTTTCAAGAGCTCCCAAAGAACCAAGGCCAAACCTCATTCAGTAACAATTAATTAATTTCAAAAGTTATTGGACTAAAGTTGGAATTCATAAACGTCGGACGCAACACAATTTAGTATAGGCAAAGGCAGGGCGTCGTGCGCAAACTTCCGCCTTTTGCGCACGACGCACTGCCTTTGCCTGTACTAAATTGCGTTGCGTCCGACGTTTATGAATTCCACCTCAAAACTCTTCTGAAAGTAACTTAGATTAATTTACCACTAATAATTCTTTTATAATCATGGGCTGAAACATCAATAATGTGTCTAGATTTATAACTACGCAATAAAGTAACGTTTACTTAGCTCGCCTGAAAACTTCAGTCGGCATTCAAATCCAACGCGCCTCCCTCCCGCCCATTTACTTCGTTGACTTTCCCAAGATAAAATTCCAAAAAAAAAACTTGGCTGAGTTTTTCTCTCTTGAACGCAGCCACGGTACTGTCTTTCCCCATTTAGCACTAACCCCCCCCTCCCGTATAGACAGCCAGCCTACAGTCTATGTCGCGCATGCATTCACTTATAGAGACTATAGGGTACGATGTTTTCTATAAGAACCTTGGGCAGAGCGCGCGTCTGGGGATGGTTGGGACCCGTCACGTGTGGGAGAAGCCCTCTAGTCGACCGGGATCTGCTTCGTTTTTTCATTTCTCCTTTATAACACTGAGTCTCCCCTTCGGATGACTCACAGCAAGGAAGAAAAGATATTCCCACTCTAACCTTGAAGGAGAGAAGAATGGAGTGGAAACCCCCATACCTATAGCGTTGCCTGTGTACCCCCACCTACGGCACCGTAGTCCTCCCAGCATCCTCGGCGGTTAGGTAGGGTCGTACTGGACGAAATTGTAAAGGGCGCTCCCTCTATCTTAAAAATAGAAGCTAGTTCTCATACAAATAAAATGGCGCTACGCGGCAGCGCTTAGCAATCGCCATCCGAAGGGTAGGGGCGTGCGTGAGGTACATTGGGGGAGATACGGTGCCGCAGGTCGCCCATCATTATTTCCAATCCATCTCAACTCCCTTATACCTGCTCTAACCATTCCGCTGTTGCATAGCCCAATCGATCACACAACCTGCTCGCTTTATAAAAGCGGGAAATTCAAATGAGGCTAAAATTATGGAAGGCCATGAGGTTTTTTGGGCAATATCTTCTGTTCTATTGATTTAAATTACATGAAAATTTAATGGCAGGTCTGTTTCAACGTATCGAAATATATCCAAAAATCCAAAATAATGATAGTTTCAGTGAAAACACTCGAATTTCATTCAGATACACTGGTTCGAACGAAATTGGAAGTAAATAGTTATTGAAAATATTTTCAAGACTTTATTTATATGATAAATACGTTGAAACTAAACTCTCGATGTTATTTGTATCACGAGAAAATAGGATATTACCAAAATAGAAATATAATTAAAAAGAAAAAGAAAAGAAGCATAAGAAATATTATTTTTGCGACCATATTGGAAGTTGGTCAGCCAATATTGATGTCACGTCCCCGTACCTCCTCCAATCTCAGTAGCTCTCAATAGCGTCGGTAGCGCGATCAAGTGAGCTAAAGACTGTAGCTAGGGTAGGGCTCGGGGATCGGTTAACTATTATTCAAACATATTAACATACCAAAATTTGTTAAACGAAGATTATATAAAAGTATTTCGTCTCGATTTGTTTTGAAAAAAGGTGGAGTGATGCAATTATTAATCAATGATATCCTCTTCAATGTTTTTGCAAATTGGTTCGGAGGAAACGAGAACAACAGTTTCGGGTGAAAGGTCTACGTTTGAACAAACGCTAGCACTAGGATTAACGTATCCCGGACTGACAACGCAAGAAAACGTTGCGAATTTAAAATCTTCTGACACGACTACAATTTCGGCTACGGTTTGAATTTCTAACAACGCGGAAGCGATGGGAAGTAGTTCAACCAAGTCAGGCCTTCTTTCTCCTAGGCTCAACATTTCTTCACTTTGAACAAGATTTGCGCGCATTTGGTCGTGGTATTAAACATACATCACTCGATTTGTCCGTGGAAGGATCAACAACGGTAGAAGTTCTAAGAATCGAGCTATTATTTGCAATGTTATTTTCACAAACAATGATGTGCTTATTAATAAGGGTTTTTTCACATATGCTGTCACTCTCCTTCACCAAATATTGCCGCTTCTGGGGTTGGCGTCTCCACTGTATAAATCCAAGTAGACCGCCCGGGTGTACTTGTGGATGGGGAACAGGGAACAAGCGTAGCCCACACCGACACACCCGATGTCCCTTTTCGGCAACATCACGTGGCCTTTGTAAATATGATATCGGAAAACTTGGATTACTTTGAAACAGTGATTGGACTCGTGTTTTTAACAGTGAAGGAAGTTGCCTCTTCAAAATTGGAGATGCACTATCTGAGAAGAAAAGTGCCAATGAAAATGTCGAAGACGATTGTAAATTGGGAAACATTTTGCAACTATCACCATCGTCCGTTGAACCATCGTTATTCTTATTGATACCACAACCGCCAATCTTGCTAACATTTTCTTACATTCTCAAACGATACTTCGACAAGGAAAGTTTCCATTTAGGCGCTGTTGAGACACTAGGCACGGTCGTCCTACTAACGGGACTCTTAGGAGTAGGTGGAGACGAACGAGGCCTATTTAACTGAATGCTTACTACAGATATTACTGTATGTTCATTAATATTTTCACAGTGCATCCGCAATATACTGTTGGAGATAGATCATAAGCCTTTCCCCTTTAAAATCCCCAATTAATGAAATATATCATTTTAACACAATTTTTCCCTTTTCACTCTAAGTGCGTTCATAAACACGTGCGTTGTACATTCGCATTGCACAGTTATAGACAAATCATAATCCCACACTTTGAAAATCAAAAATCCCTTTTTCACTCTCCCTTTAAAAAGACGAACCAAAAACGTTGTCAGGCGACTCAAAATGTTAGACAATGTGCCTTCCAAAACTGGAGGTCTAGAGAGCAAGCTTAATCTCTGCGTTGGATCTCGAGTAATTGTTAGGAGAAACATAAATTTTGAAGAAGGTGTTATTAACGGCACCGTGGGCATGATTCCAAAATAACGACAGTGGGAACATTACTGGTACCCGTAGCAGGGTAGATGGGGAACCAAGCGACGAGAAAAATAAGCCCGACTTTTTAGTCGAGAAAATGAGCGTCAAGTTCTTGCTAATGACCAATTTATACGTGAAACGAACGCAATTTCCGGTAATTTTGGCATACGTCATTACTATACACAAAGCCAGGGAATGAGTTTAAAATGCGTAATTATGGATTTGGGATCAAATTTATTTGGAACTGGCATGGCGTACGTTGCTCTATCGCGAGTGACTTCCTTGGTAGGTCTTCATCTCTTGCAATTAGACCAGGATAAAATTATGGCAGATGGACGAGCCATTGCGGAGTATAACAGGCTGCGTCAAAAACACAGACCTGATCTTCCACTTATAGAAATAGTGGGGTAGGAAGCAAAGAGAGGTACAAAAAGGCCAAAGCCGAAGAGTATTTTAGAAGGTGAAGGAGAGCGATCTGATGAAACGGCAAAAGAAAGACCAAATAAAAAGATTACACAGAAAAAACAACGTATAGGTTTTGAGCACATCCATTTGATTTAAACATGCTGAAAATCTAAACCCCTAGATTTGACGTGCGAAAACTAAACACCAACTAGTATCAATGGGTTTAATAGCTAAACATATGAAAACTAAACACATCAACGCAGTGAAAGTCTTTTGAAAACACGTTTAAAATTTAAACATATAGTAAAATGGGCATAAACCGAAACGCCAGGGTTTAAACGTGTTCAAAACAGTCTCTAAGTGCATACGATATAAACATAGTGACGTCATGTGATTAACGCGAGCGCATAAGGAAGAAAAATAAATCGTGTTTTTCGGTGAATCAGTTCTAACCCCTTCTCATACAGTTAAGCCGTTCGGCAGAAATTTCGGGCAGTGTTGCCAATGTGAGGAATACATCTCTTTTCGATCGTTTTTCGACCTGTTTTATAAACTTGAAGCATTAAAGTACTTTTTGTAAAAACCAGTCGAATTTGAGGAATTTTCAATAAGGACGGGAAAATTAATATTTCAGTATTTAAACTAGAAGTAGTGACGGATGAAGTGGCAACCCCATCCTATATCGTATTAACGTTGCCTCTGTGCCACACTTACGGCACTGAAGTCCTCCCACCATCCTCAGCGTTTAGGTCATACAGTATGCGGAATCGTAAAGGACGCCACCCGAGGGGGCCGTCATTACTCATGAGAGCGTACGAGATTTGAAATCTTTCTCGATTTTGATGATTTCAAAGATTTAAGAATTATTTGACTGATTTGCTGATTTGGAGCCGATTTGAATGATTTGGGAGTGATTTTCACGATTTTACGATGATTTCGATTCGATTTATGTGATTTGAAGGATTTGGAAATGATTTGAACGATTTGTACGATTTGAATGACTGCCCCAGTAGCACAAGCCTTCCGCATAACAGTCGGTTAAAGGTCGAATAGTCGGTTTACGGTCCAGTCGGCTGTACCATGCTTATTCCGACACTTTTCCGACTCATAAAGCCGACTACTTCTTATAGTTGGCAATGCCGACATCTATCTGACAGTTGGAATTGAGATGGTTTAAAGTAGGCTTGCCTACCGTCTAGAAAATTCCAACTTATTTTTTGCCAATTGATTACCGACTCTCTCGCGCTAGTCGGTATGGTGACGTTTAAGAAGAGTAAATTTAAAAGCAAAGTTATTCTTAGGCCGTTTAGTTACCGACATTTTTCCGACAGTTGGAACTGAGATGGTTAAAGTAGGCTTGCCTACCGTCTAGAAATTTCCAACACATTTTTTGCCAATTGATTACCAACTCCCTCGCGCTAGTCGGAATTGTGACGTTTAAGAAGGGTAAATTTAAAAGCAAAGTTATTCTTAGGCCGTTTAGTAACCGACATTTATCCGACAGTTGGAACTGTGGTGGTTTGAAGTAGGCTTGCCTACCGTCTAAAAATTTCCAACACATTTTTTGCCAATTGATTACCAACTCCCTCGCGCTAGTCGGAATTGTGACGTTTAAAAAGGGTAAATTTAAAAGCAAAGTTATTCTTAGGCCGTTTAGTAACCGACATTTATCCGACAGTTGGAACTGTGGTGGTTTGAAGTAGGCTTGCCTACCGTCTAAAAATTTCCAACACATTTTTTGCCAATTGATTACCAACTCCCTCGCGCTAGTCGGTATTGTGACGTTTAAGAAGAGTAAATTTAAAAGCAAAGTTATTCTTAGGCCGTTTAGTAACCGACATTTATCCGACAGTTGGAACTGTGGTGGTTTGAAGTAGGCTTGCTTACCGTCTAGAAATTTCGACTCACAAGCAGATGTTGATAATATTATATTTTTGGCAACACTAGAAACATAACGTTACAAAAAACTGCAAAGCAAGAAAACACATCTGATTTTCTAGTTTGAATTTTCCCTCCTGTAATTTCTCGGGTCAGGTGACACGCCTCTGTTCCATTGGCGTAACTAAGGTAACGCCATGCACGTCATTATCGAAGAGGGCGCTGCTAGTGCGAAAGAAAGTCAGCCTTTCCAGTATCTCTGACGCGGCTGGGTCGTTAGAATGTATAAGCGATATTTTTGTGGTTGAAAATGATTATTTCTAGGCTTGCTAACTTTTAACTTCATCGCTTAGGTTCTTTGTCACACTATATAAACTAGAAACGTCTTCGTTTGTCACGTAAGGTGTGAATTTTGTTATTGAATTATCAATTTATCTACCTCTTAGATTCAGTTTTATGCATAAGCCTATGCTTTTTACCTAGCTTCTCATCTGCTGGGAACCACACCCCTATAAAGTGAAACCAAAACTTAAACGTTTTAGTATACCTTCAGTTTCTTTGTTTTAATATAACAGAAGCAAGTGTTTTGGGGCGCTTGGAGTTCAAAAACCTTATATATTAAGTATTTTAAAGATTTTTGGTAGTGAAAATTATACTGAATTCCAAAATAGATCTCAATATGTTTTAGTTACAGAATTTTAATGCGGTTTCAAACATTTTAAGAGAAAAATGTGTAAAATAATACCCTTTAGAATTGTATGTTTTCTTTTTTCTTAAAAAAATGTGTAAGTGTATATTTTTCATTAATATTTCTGTAATTTAATAGATAGCAACTGACCACATCGAAGTTATTAACAATGAATAATAATAAATGCTTTAATTGATTAATAAAAAGTGTCTTTGTACACAAAGACGCAAAAAAGTAAGAGATAAGTGTAGAAAATTAATTGTTTGAAGTAACAGATATTCAAATTTTCATTTTTGAAGACGTGATTATAAAACATCAATTATTTTAAAAAATTTCTTATCTTAGTTTTTTTCACCAAAAATTCTTTAAGTAATATATTTTATCCTTAAACATGTGCATCATTTTAAAAATAGAAAACGTATGCATTTTATTTTTTTTTTTTTTTAAATTTAGAGATAGTTTGAGTATTCGGGCCTATAAAGAGAATAAAATGGACAGAAAATCGTTCATAGCAGACAAAATAAAATAAGCATGAAAACTAAACAAAACGTGTTCGTTAATTTTAAAGTTTTCGAGTTTTCAAAAATTGACGTGTTGTATCTTTCTCAAAAGATCACGATCAAGCTACATATCCTTTTGACTCTAATAACTACATCACAGTCAAAGGGCGAATGTAATTTTCGGTTCGCAATATTTTCAATTTTAAAATAAAAAAATAAATTCTTTTAGCTCTATTTTTCAGATATCCGAGTATTGGAACTTTCTCGAAGCAAATGTTTCAAGAAAATAAACAGTAGTATCAAGGTAGTTTCTCTGAAATTTTTGTGAAAAAAACTAAGATAAGAAATTTTTTAAAATAATTGATGTTTTATAATCACGTCTTCAAAAATGAAAATTTGAATATCTGTTACTTCAAACAATTAATTTTCTACACTTATCTCTTACTTTTTTGCGTCTTTGTGTACAAAGACACTTTTTATTAATATCTGTCACTTCAGTCTTAATATGAGTTAAAACTGTTTAGAAACTAGTATTTTAAAACTTATACTGAAAAAGCAGGCGCTCCATTTAAGTCTTGTGGTGTTGCTCGTTTATTAGTTACCGCGTTTGAACTAACAAGGCCCTAACCATCTATTATAGAAGTATTAATCTTGATTGCTTCAACGCCCAGTCCAACTCAAATTGCCTTCCCGTCGTTTTCACGTGCAAAGCACAGTGGATGCAATAATACAAATAGATTCCGAAGACTTAGGCTAAAAAATTATTACGTAGACCTGTGTACAAAAACAATCTATACACCTGTGCACAAACATATTCCATAGACCTGTGCTGGGTGACCACATATCCTAAATTTTTTCTATTTTCGGATGTCTTCCTATAATTTCGATAATTTCGATAATTTTCCTATATTTTCCTATTTTTTGAAATTGTAGATATTGTAGTACCTACAAGCACCCACAAGTACCCACAAGTACCTACAAGCACCCACAAGTACCCTAAGTACCTACAAGTACCTACAAGCACCCACAAGTACCTACAAGTACCTAAAAGCACCCACAAGTACCTACAAGTACCTAAAAGCACCCACAAGTACCCACAAGTACCCACAAGCGACCACAACTACCCACATGTACCTACAAGCACCCACAAGTACCTACAAGTACCCACAAGTACCTACAAGTACCTACAAGAACCCACAAGTACCTTCAAGCACCCACAAGTACCTTCAAGCACCCACAAGTACCTTCAAGCACCCACAAGTACCTTCAAGCACCCACAAGTAACCACAAGTACCTACAAGTACCCACAAGTACCTACAAGCACCTACAAGTACCTACAAGCACCCACTAGTACCTACAAGCACCCACTAGTACCTACAAGCACCCACTAGTACCTACAAGCACCCACTAGTACCTACAAGCACCCACTAGTACCTACAAGCACACCACTAGTACCTACAAGCACCCACTAGTACCTACAAGCACCCACTAGTACCTACAAGCACCCACAAGAACCTACAAGCACCCACAAGTACCCACAAGCACCCACAAGTACCCACAAGCACCCACAAGTTCCCACAAGCACCCACAAGTACCCACAAGTACCTACAAGCACCCACAAGTACCTACAAGTACCTACAAGAACCCACAAGTACCCACAAGTTCCTAAAAGCACCCACAAGTACCTACAAGCACCCACAAGTACCCACAAGCACCCACAAG
The DNA here is from genome assembly GCF_054372755.1 of Phalangium opilio. Classification (NCBI taxonomy): domain Eukaryota; kingdom Metazoa; phylum Arthropoda; class Arachnida; order Opiliones; family Phalangiidae; genus Phalangium; species Phalangium opilio. The sequence goes on from NW_028324204.1 coordinate 2,905,645, forward strand.
TACCCACATGCACCCACAAGCACCCACAAGTACCCACAAGCACCCACTAGTACCCACAAGTACCTACAAGTACCTACAAGAACCCACAAGTACCCACAAGTACCTTCAAGCACCCACAAGTACCTACAAGCACCCACAAGTACCTACAAGCACCCACAAGTACCTACAAGCACCCACAAGTACCTACAAGCACCCACAAGTACCTACAAGCACCCACAAGTACCTACAAGCACCCACAAGAACCTACAAGCACCCACTAGTACCTACAAGCACCCACAAGTACCTACAAGCACCCACAAGTACCTACAAGCACCCACAAGTACCTACAAGCACCCACAAGTACCTACAAGCACCCACAAGTACCCACTAGTACCTTCAAGCACCCACAAGTACCTTCAAGCACCCACAAGTACCCACAAGTTCCAACAAGCACCCACAAGTACCTACAAGTACCCACAAGTACCTACAAGCACCCACTAGTACCTACAAGCACCCACAAGTACCTACAAGCAACCACAAGTACCTACAAGCACCCACAAGTACCTACAAGCACCCACAAGTACCTACAAGCACCCACAAGTACCTACAAGCACCCACAAGTACCCACAAGTACCAACAAGCACCCACAAGTACCAACAAGCACCCACAAGTACCTACAAGCACCCACAAGTACCTACAAGCACCCACAAGTACCTACAAGCATCCACAAGTACCTACAAGCACCCACAAGTAGCTACAAGCACCCACAAGTACCTACAAGCACCCACAAGTACCTACAAGCACCCACAAGCACCCACAAGTTCCCACAAGCACCCACAAGCACCCACAAGTACCTTCAAGCACCCACAAGTACCTTCAAGCACCTACAAGCACCCACTAGTACCTACAAGCACCCACAAGTACCTACAAGCACCCACAAGTACCTACAAGCACCCACACGTACCTACAAGCACCCACAAGTACCTACAAGCACCCACAAGTTCCTACAAGCACCCACAAGTACCCACTAGTACCTTCAAGCACCCACAAGTACCCACAAGTACCAACAAGCACCCACAAGTACCTACAAGCACCCACAAGTACCTACAAGCACCCACAAGCACCTACAAGCATCCACAAGTACCTACAAGCCCCCACAAGCACCCACAAGTTCCCACAAGCACCCACAAGTACCTACAAGCACCCACAAGTAGCTACAAGCACCCACAAGTAGCTACAAGCACCCACAAGTACCTACAAGCACCCACAAGCACCCACAAGTTCCCACAAGCACCCACAAGTACCCACAAGTACCTACAAGTACCTACAAGAACCCACAAGTACCCACAAGTTCCTAAAAGCACCCACAAGCACCCACAAGTACCCACAAGCACCCACAAGTACCCACATGCACCCACAAGCACCCACAAGCACCCACAAGTACCCACAAGTACCTACAAGTACCTACAAGAACCCACAAGTACCTTCAAGCACCCACAAGTACCTACAAGCACCCACAAGTACCTACAAGCACCCACAAGTACCTACAAGCACCCACAAGTACCTACAAGCACCCACAAGTACCTACAAGCACCCACAAGTACCTACAAGCACCCACAAGAACCTACAAGCACCCACAAGAACCTACAAGCACCCACTAGTACCTACAAGCACCCACAAGTACCTACAAGCACCCACAAGTACCTACAAGCACCCACAAGTACCTACAAGCACCCACAAGTACCTACAAGCACCCACAAGTACCCACTTGTACCTTCAAGCACCCACAAGTACCCACAAGTACCAACAAGCACCCACAAGTACCTACAAGCACCCACAAGTACCCACTAGTACCTTCAAGCACCCACAAGTACCCACAAGTACCAACAAGCACCCACAAGTACCTACAAGCACCCACAAGTACCTACAAGCACCCACAAGCACCTACAAGCATCCACAAGTACCTACAAGCACCCACAAGCACCCACAAGTTCCCACAAGCACCCACAAGTACCTACAAGCACCCACAAGTAGCTACAAGCACCCACAAGTAGCTACAAGCACCCACAAGTACCTACAAGCACCCACAAGCACCCACAAGTTCCCACAAGCACCCACAAGTACCCACAAGTACCTACAAGTACCTACAAGAACCCACAAGTACCCACAAGTTCCTAAAAGCACCCACAAGCACCCACAAGTACCCACAAGCACCCACAAGTACCCACATGCACCCACAAGCACCCACAAGCACCCACAAGTACCCACAAGTACCTACAAGTACCTACAAGAACCCACAAGTACCTTCAAGCACCCACAAGTACCTACAAGCACCCACAAGTACCTACAAGCACCCACAAGTACCTACAAGCACCCACAAGTACCTACAAGCACCCACAAGTACCTACAAGCACCCACAAGTACCTACAAGCACCCACAAGAACCTACAAGCACCCACTAGTACCTACAAGCACCCACAAGTACCTACAAGCACCCACAAGTACCTACAAGCACCCACAAGTACCTACAAGCACCCACAAGTACCTACAAGCACCCACAAGTACCTACAAGCACCCACAAGTACCCACTTGTACCTTCAAGCACCCACAAGTACCCACAAGTACCAACAAGCACCCACAAGTACCTACAAGTACCCACAAGTACCTACAAGCACCCACAAGTACCTACAAGCACCCACTAGTACCTACAAGCACCCACAAGTACCTACAAGCAACCACAAGTACCTACAAGCACCCACAAGTACCTACAAGCACCCACACGTACCTACAAGCACCCACAAGTACCTACAAGCACCCACAAGTACCTACAAGCACCCACAAGTACCCACTAGTACCTTCAAGCACCCACAAGTACCCACAAGTACCAACAAGCACCCACAAGTACCTACAAGCACCCACAAGTACCTACAAGCACCCACAAGCACCTACAAGCATCCACAAGTACCTACAAGCACCCACAAGCACCCACAAGTTCCCACAAGCACCCACAAGTACCTACAAGCACCCACAAGTAGCTACAAGCACCCACAAGTAGCTACAAGCACCCACAAGTACCTACAAGCACCCACAAGCACCCACAAGTTCCCACAAGCACCCACAAGTACCCACAAGTACCTACAAGTACCTACAAGAACCCACAAGTACCCACAAGTTCCTAAAAGCACCCACAAGCACCCACAAGTACCCACAAGCACCCACAAGTACCCACATGCACCCACAAGCACCCACAAGCACCGACAAGTACCCACAAGTACCTACAAGTACCTACAAGAACCCACAAGTACCTTCAAGCACCCACAAGTACCTACAAGCACCCACAAGTACCTACAAGCACCCACAAGTACCTACAAGCACCCACAAGTACCTACAAGCACCCACAAGTACCTACAAGCACCCACAAGTACCTACAAGCACCCACAAGAACCTACAAGCACCCACTAGTACCTACAAGCACCCACAAGTACCTACAAGCACCCACAAGTACCTACAAGCACCCACAAGTACCTACAAGCACCCACAAGTACCTACAAGCACCCACAAGTACCCACTTGTACCTTCAAGCACCCACAAGTACCCACAAGTACCAACAAGCACCCACAAGTACCTACAAGTACCCACAAGTACCTACAAGCACCCACAAGTACCTACAAGCACCCACTAGTACCTACAAGCACCCACAAGTACCTACAAGCAACCACAAGTACCTACAAGCACCCACAAGTACCTACAAGCACCCACAAGTACCTACAAGCACCCACAAGTACCTACAAGCACCCACAAGTACCCACTAGTATCTTCAAGCACCCACAAGTACCCACAAGTACCAACAAGCACCCACAAGAACCTACAAGCACCCACAAGTACCTACAAGCACCCACAAGTACCTACAAGCATCCACAAGTACCTACAAGCACCCACAAGCACCCACAAGTACCTACAAGCACCCACAAGTAGCTACAAGCACCCACAAGTACCTACAAGCACCCACAAGTACCTACAAGCACCCACAAGTACCTACAAGTACCCACAAGTACCAAAGGCAGTTGGTAACATAATTTATTAGTGTGGGGGACCTTTTCCAAGTTAACTTGTTAGCTCACACAAAGCTAGGTCCCCTTGTTTTTCAACCACCACGAAATTTGAACCAAATAGCTTTAAAAGTGCTAACATCATAGACTGACTCTTTACACTGCTTAAATATCGCAGATTGGAATGGTTTTGAAAATTTAAATTTAAACATACTTAGACTTAATTATAGTCAATGAAAATTGCTTAGCGGAATGTTAGGTGTTGTACCGTCCATTTGAAACCGTTCTCAAGTCTAACAAACGTGTAGTTTTTCTAATATCGGGGCCACAGGATCGTTTTTTTCAGAAAATTTCCCATGTTATTTCTATGGGAAAAATTCCTGTTTTTCAACAAAAGGTGTGATGAATTTTATGGAAATGAAAACCACCCTTAGCAACTTTATTTTTTATAAAATTAACTAATTAATGGATCTTTTTGAAATTTTAACCACATATTGTGGGCCAGAATTGTAGTTCTGTGGAATTTTTTCAATACAGTTAATGCAATACAAAAAAAGTTACATCCAACCAAAAAACCCTCCTTATACATTAAGAGCAGTATAATATACCGCTCTCTCAGAATACAATAAGAGCAGTATGAAGTCTTATCTAAGAGAGCTACCGCTCTCTCAGAATATAAATATTATACTCGCCCTGAAAAATTTTACTTTTTGTTAAAACCAATTAGCTAGGCAGCTAATATTTCCATTCGACTAGTCGTGTAATATCGAATACATTGTTTAATATTTGAAATTGTTATAATTGATGCTCAACCTGTATGTTACTTGAAATATTCAAAGTACAAATTCTAAAGCGATTTTCATTGAAAATGTAATAAAGAAATTTCAATACTAGGTATCAGTATCCTTTACTATAAGCGAATGAAGCCTCGAGTTAAGGCTTGATCGTCGCAAAACCGTTGGGCCTCGAGTTAAGGTTTGATCATCGCAAAAGCGTCGGACCTCTTGCTGACAGGCGGTTAAGTCGACTCTCAAACGTGTTGGATGAGAGTCGTATTTCATTCGTGTCGTGTAAACCAGTGGGCCGTCGTCCCACCGGGCGGACATTTCGATTTTCAAACTCTTACTCTACCTGCCCTTTACCGACGATTTACCGTTCCTATACTAAAAAGCCGCGAAATCGTCGGATTGAGCGCGGCTTTTGGTAGGCATCATGACGCCGACATATAGTCGGCCAACAGTCGTTATATAGTCGCTTCATAACAGTCGGAAAACCGGCGGGCCGTCGTCCCGCCGGGCGGACATTTTGACTCTTAAACCCTTACTCTACCAGCCCTATACCGACGATTTACCGTTCCTATACTAAAAAGCCGCGAAATCGTCGGATTGAGCGCGGTTTTAGGTAGGCATAATGACGCCGACATATAGACGGCCAGCAGTCGTTTTATAGTCGCCTCATAACAGTCGGAAAACCGGCGGGCCCTCGTCCCGCCGGGCGGACATTTCGACTCTCAAACCCTTACTCTACCAGCACTTTACCGACGATTTACCGTTCCTATACTAAAAAGCCGCGAAATCGTCGGATTGAGCGCGGTTTTAGGTAGGCATAATGACGCCGACATATAGACGGCCAACAGTCGTTTTATAGTAGCCTCAAAACAGTAGGAAAACTGGCGGGCCGTCGTCCCTCTCCCGACTTATTAGTGACTTTTTATCAACTCGTCGGTAACAGACAAAGCCGACCATGTAGGCCCTACGTCGGCAGTGCTACTAGGGTGGTGACTTAACGAGGATTTGAATGATTTGTCGAGGATTTGAATGATTTGGTGTGATTTGAATGATTTGGTAGTGATTTGAATGATTTGGTAGTGATTTGAATGATTTGGTAGTGATTTGAATGATTTGGTAGTGATTTGAATGATTTGGTAGTGATTTGAATGATTTGGTAGTGATTTGAATGATTTGGTAGTGGTTTGAATGATTTGGTAGTGATTTGAATGATTTGGTAGTGATTTGAATGATTTGGTAGTGATTTGAATGATTTGGTAGTGATTTGAATGCTTTGGTAGTGATTTGAATGATTTGTCGAGGATTTTAATGCTTTGGTAGTGATTTGAATGATTTGGTAGTGATTTGAATGATTTGGTAGTGATTTGAATGATTTGGTAGTGATTTGAATGATTTGGTAGTGATTTGAATGCTTTGGTAGTGATTTGAATGATTTGTCGAGGATTTTAATGCTTTGGTAGTGATTTGAATGATTTGTCGAGGATTATAATGATTTGATGCGATTTGAATGATTTGTCGAGGATTTCAATGATTTGATGCGATTTGAATGATTTGGTAGCGATTCGAGTGAATTGCTTGTTATTCGAATGATTTGCTAGTGATTCGAGTGATTTGGCGTTGATTTGATAGTGATTTTAATGATTTCTTGATTTGACTGCTTTGTATAGTGATTTGACTGATTTACGATAGATTTCACTGATTTGAATGATTTACTAGCGATTTCACTTATCAGCGGTTTGAAGGATTTGATTGATTTCATAGCGATTTTAGTGATTTTCTAGATTTGGGAAGTGATTTATGTGATTTGATTCATTTAAAAACCCAGGTGTACGAGATTTGAAGGAGCAACGGCCCCCTCGACGCCACCCCTCTTTCTCAAAAACAGAGGCTAGTTCTATTACGAAAACCATGGCACTATGCGGCACTAACATTTTGCACGGAATTTTAATTCCGGTAAAATTTAAGAAAGGCCATCTTGTTTATTCAAAAAGTCTCCACGCATATTAAAAAAGCCAAAAGGGAAAGTGAGCCAGTCGCCATTCGTTTTATATATTTTTTAAATTATTTTGTTGCCTTTCCGTGGAATTTTCGGAAACTAGTATAGTCTATTTTAGTGGGAGAAGACTGAAAAATAAACGTTAAAAAATTCTGGAAATTTATCACGCCCCAAAATTTTATCTGGGAAATGATTGATTTTCGACTTTAAAACATTGACAACGCTGCTTTAGAGTCTATTTACTCGCCGGTGCTTCACGAAATCTACAATTTTCTCATCTAAGAAAGCAAGATTCTGAGTTCGCAGATATTTGGTAAGTAAACTTGCTTATATTATTATTTTAGTAAGGCTTATAATAGGACTTGGTTCAAATTTGGGTTACAATTATTACGATATGCTGTATTTCTATATATAAAACCTACATTTCCAATTCTAATTTTAAGGTAAGTTTTGCTCATTAAACGGCTTGGTTTGAGTGTTAATTTTGGTGTGACCTATGATTTTAGAATAGACCCTTAAAGAAAATCGTTCAAATTTCCCAACCGTCTTTTGAGGATTGACAGAGCATTCTGGGTAATCAGTATATTAATCTGATTGGTTTAGACGGCTATGGGCCGATTTTGCGCAGTAGTGGCAAGGAAGTGTACTTCAAAAATTTAATGGCGGAACTTGGGAACATAAGTTTCAGGTGAAAGTGATTTAGGAACTGTTTTAGAGCAGATTTCGCTTTACCATAAGCTCACAACGTAATTACCTTGTTGTTTTTAGCAATGAAGTCTCAAATCGTAGAAAGGTAAGGAGATTTCCAAAGCTTGTCATTGAAATTACACAGTTTTAGACTTTGGCAAAGGCTAAGTAAAGTTTTTATAATTTATTCAACGAAACGTTTCGCCACTAGATGGCGTTGGTACTCTATTCGAAAAATCCCGACTCGGCGATATAAGGTGTCCAGCTTGTTTATTTTCTTTAAGGGTCTATTGAGGTTTAGATATTAGAACTTAAAAAACTAGTTATCGTGGAGTACCACTTTAAAAACAAAAAGGTTTTTCTATTCAAAACTAAAATAATTCCAATCTTGAGGTAACACGTTGGCTGTATTACCATTTACCTTAGCAGAGCGGATAGTTGAAAATTTTAACCGGTGAGCTAAGTCGTCATATGAACGTCATAGCTTTGCTGAACACTTTTCCGTAGTCATAGGCGTGTTTTAAAAACTATGGAAGCTCAATAAAGCGTGCAAGGTACCTAGGCTTAACGAAACTTGGATGAATACATATTTGTAGAGATAAATAAAAACAATAATTTAATAATTATAATTGAATTTGAACGACTAAAATAACTCAAATTCTAGCGTGATGTGCTGGTCTCACGGCAATAAGGTAGTTCCATCAGCAAGGACTATTTGTAATAATTGCACCATTTCATATTTCGCCAAACTACGCGTGTTAGCAGGAGTTCATAATAACCCCCCTTCGGGGGGGAGTATGAAACTGGCCATAGAGCTAATGGTAAAAATCGCAAACAACAAGATTCTGTCGTTAAGCATAGAAAGGATTAGCCTGTTCATGAACATACAACTTACAGTATATCGTAGTGGTATCTATGCTCCTTGGTTTTCGTTTTAAAACTTCCGTTGGCTGGGATCTCCGTCGAAAAGAAAAATGGCGATATGGTGCACGTAGAAACACGTTTCAATTCTTACATTAAAGATACTGTGAATAAATTTGTCCAAACCGTTTTAATTTAACCACGGAATTCTCACTCACACATATCACAACAAAACATTATAGACGATCGTTTAAATGTTTTGTAGAAAACTAAAAACCCAGACTAAAAGCCTTCTTCTTAGCCAAGGCTTAATTTACACCGTTTCGACAGAAGCAGACGTGAGCCATTTTCGCTCCCAAAATCACAAGATAAAAATAGTGCTTAACCGGAAGTGTGTATGTTAATGCGCGTGAGTGCTAATAAATGGGGTAACTATTTCTTTGGGAGTTAAGCGGTGTATGAATCCGCTGAGCTTTACGGCGAAACTTTGTTGTTACGGGCTTTTTAACCAGTTTCGTACTTCGGGTTATTATGAACTCCTGGTGTTAGGTAATTTTTCGTAGCGGTTTGATTTCTCGGGGTAGAAAGGAACCGTGAAGGGGTTGAATAAGACCAAATAAAACCCTTTCATTGAACTAGTAAAAAAGTTCAAGTGCCTTTTATAAGTAGTTCCCGAGTTTATTTCGGGAAAATTATTTAATTCATTTATATGATCGTATCTTTAGCAATGACAGAAATAGTTAATAACAACAAAATAAAATATGGGAAGCAAACCCCAAACGCAAATTAGTAATATATCCTTGAAATGTGACAGCGAGAATAATATCAGTTTTAATTCCATTTCTAACTTAGGCAAACAAATTGGTTCAAAGCCATAATTTTGGATGGTTTAAATGGACCTGCAACACTTCATTGTGTGCCAATACTGTAGTTTCTTCACGAAGGACGAGAGAGTACTTTTAAAACATATTATTCGTTACCACAAACACTCGGCTAAATTACAGTTCCGGTGTAATATATGCGGCACAGTTTTTAAAAATTGAAATTCATATCGAAGCCACAAGTTTAGAAAACACCCAAATTTAGAACAACATGTAGAAATAGAAAATTATAATGAACCTTTAATTGAAGCTAATCCTAATGGAAGGTATAACGAACCTTCAAAGCCACAATTTATTGAAGCAAGTTATATCTTGAAACTAAAAGAAAAACATGGTTTATCTGACGAAGTAATTAACGATGTTATGGCCACTACATCTGATCTTGTAAAAACTTACAGAGCGAATGATATAGATATTAATGGAAGTACTATGTTTCAAGGCTTAGAGAGTTCATATAAAAGGAATAATTTTTTTAAATCTGAGATGAATTACATATCGCCGGTTCCGTTAAAAATTGGTTCTTACAACAAGCCAAGCCTCTCGCAACCCACTGCCAATATTAATAATGTGAAACCAGCCATTGCGTACTATGTTCCTTTTCTTGCATCGGTTAAAGTCCTTGAAACAATGCCAGAAATTGAAAGAACTCTATCTAATCACCTTACCCAATCTGATAATGATTTCATGTCAGATATATTTAGTGGGATTGCCCTGTTTCAGATCAAAAAACTTTATTGATTCAACTATACTTAGATGATTTGGAAATTGCAAATCCCATAGGAGCACACGCGAAAAAATATAAAGTAACGGTATTTTACTGGCAGCTCCTTAACATTCCTCCAGTTTTAAGATCAAAATTAACTTCAATTCAATTACTAGCGGTAGCAAAACAGAAAGATGTTATGGCATTTGGTTTAGACATTTTGCTTGAAGATTTTAAAAAAGGTATGATTTTGTTAAATTCTGGGGTTAAAATCATAGTTAATGGCGTAGAAAAAATTATTAAAGGAAAATTGGCGTACATTATTGGAGATACACTAGCTGCGCAGGAAATAGGTGGTTTCAAAGAGGGTGTTGGTAGCGCGTACAAATTTTGTAGAACTTGTGAGATTACAAAACCCGATATAAGGGACTGTATCGATGCTGGTGTTTTCCCATTGCGAGATGAGAAAGAACATGACGACCGCGTGCATGCTTTAACCGAATGTTCCCAGAAAACCAAAATATATTGGTCTAAACAGTGGGGGGGGGGTGAATAAATTGAGTCCCTTTGCTGGACTACCGGAGTTTAGAGTCACTAAAAATATTTTGCATGACCCAATGCACGTTCTTCTTGAAGGTGTTGTAAAATATGAAACTAAGGTCATGCTTCACCATTTCATTTACGAGCTAAAGCTGTTGACACTAAGTGAGCTTAATTATGCCATTCAGACCTTTACTTATCAGAAAAGAGAATTAGAAGCAAAACCCTCTTTAATTGAAGCAAAGCATTTGAAATTGAATGGCGAGCTTAAACAGACGGCTTCCGCGATGAAAACTCTTCTATTTCTAATGGCCTTGTATATCGGCGATGACACTCCAAAAACAAATCCAGACTGGGAAAATTATTTGCGCTTGACTCAAATAACACAAATCAGTCTATCGTCTCTCGCAAACAGCACGTCAGCCACGACTCTCCAATGTCTAATTGCTGCTCACAATGAAAACTTCAAAATTTTGTATCCAAATGTTCCTATAACGCCAAAAATGCACTATTTATTGCATTTTCCTGAACAATTAAAAAAATTATGGACCGTTAAGGTATCATTCTTGTATGAGGCAAGAAAGTAAACATTCTTATTTTAAAAACAAGAAATGGAGATGTTTTAAATCAGTGCCGAAGACAATGGCTTCAATGCATCAACGCTGGCTCTGCTTAGAACAAAGCAATGGAAGCGGAGGGAAAAATGAAAACTTTCTTAAAAATTTGGATGAAGTTAAAGAGGGGTTTATCTGTGATATTGATAAGGATATTAAGCAGTTATTATATTTATTTGATGAAAATGCTATTGAAACCAATTCCATGCATGTCAGCCCAGCTATTAGATTTAATGGACACTCGTACGAAAAAAATACAGTTCTACTTCAAAAATATTCCGAAGAAGAAGGTCCGACCTTCATGATAGTAATGAATGTAGTTTGTATCAACCTTTCATGTTACGTTATTGGTCTTTTAGCGGAATAAGAACATTTTGACGGTCATTTAAATCGGTACGTCTTGAAAAAACCTTTAAGTGGTAAAAGATTGTTAATGCCAATTAAGGAGCTTTTATTTAAATGGCCTCAAATTGCTCATATAAGAGGGGGAAAATTTTATGTTATGCTTTATAATACCCCAAATTTGGAATTCGTTTAAATAAATAAGCTAGAAAAAATCCGTAAAATCAAGTTGTTTTTGCATTATTATAAGACGCGATTCCCATGATAAATTTTGTCTTAAAAAAGCTATCGTTTCTGTTGCAGATTACGCCATAATGCTTTTTAAAATAACAACCTCTAACGTTAAGCTCAGAAAAGCTGTGATTACGGATACTTACGAAAATTTCATTAAACTTGGTAAATACAGTTTTAAATATTTCCTTTAAAATTTTCTAAATGCTATTTGTGAATTGATCGATTATGACTTGTCATTAATGATATTTTCTATCATATGGCGAGTGACTTTATAACTGTAAATAAAAAAAATACTTCCTTGAATTATTAGATTTTTTCATTTTTAGCGTGTGCAAAGCTTTGTTTATCGCCAATACATGGCGTAAAAGCCGTTTCAGAGAGCGATGGCACAGAAGTTGATGATTGGGACATTTTGTCACATTTTAGCAGTGAAACTATTATGATTCTAAATGGAAACGAAATTTACAAATCAAGTGGAATTGAACCCTCACCGAAACAATTGAATTCCTCAGAAGTTCAGGTTTCCTCTGATGTTCAGGTATAGAAACTTAAGTGAATTGTTGAAAAAGGGTTTAATTTATTCTGTTTTAAAATTGACACATATATTATTATTGCAGACTCTTTTTGTTCAAGATGTTTCGGTTGATATATCCAATTTAGATGTTCGTAAGGATGGATACTCTATTATGGCACCTGTCGAAAAGGAATCTCCGATTTCATTAATTGCTGAAGATCAAATAAAGATCGTGGTAATGTTTATATTTAAATAAACATTTCATAAGTATCTAGCTATACCGTCTTTATCATTAAAGACCCATTTAAGACTTGAGGAAACCAAAAACGGGGGGAACAACTAAGCTCGCGGCACTATATTTTTCTATTTCCCCTTTTTTCATGCAAAATATTTTTAATCACAGGATATCACTGACAATACTGCATCCATCCAAAAAGAGCAAGATCCTCTTCACTTGCCAGAGTTTTCAGACCTCATTGTAAAAAGATTAAGAGAGGGAAAGCCTATGGGCGTTTTTAAAGATCTCATCAACGAACTTGCGTATGGGTTTCTCGGGAAATTCGACATGAGAACAAAACATTATTACTAAATTATAGGCAATATGATGCTTCGAAAATATCCATGCATACAAGTTGATAAAAGCAGTCACGAGCCAGCGGTCAGTAAAAACATTTTTTTTAAATTATAGTATTTTATTTCATCAAGTATCAACTTTTTTAATACTTTTTTCAGAGGTTTTTGATCAACAAGCTCCTAACAAAAATACGCATTAATTAATTAGGATGTTGGAAAAAATGAGAGAAAGGAGGTTTGAAGAAAGAAGTGCGGAGGTGATCAAACATGGATACAGCAAACGTCCAAAAATTCCTGGCAAAGGAACGTCTTACACTGTTGAAATCGAAACTTCTGAAACTGAGTTGTAGTATGAGGATGCCATTCTTCAAATTCAAGTAGAATTTAGCGAAATTGATAAGGATATTCCGAAGCTGCTCAAAAAAACCCGCCAAACATTCACGAAGAGGCGAAACTGGATTGAAAAAAGAATCCATTAAATTTGAAGACATTGTTGAAAAATTCCCTCATTTCAAGGATGTGCGCTTTGTAAGTGGTTTAAAACCTAATTGCTTAAATGAATTACGCTATTTACTTGGTGAAATACATTGACCATACCTTGAAGCTGAAATGGATTTACTTCTAAATATAGAAAATTCAAAGAGCACGTTTTGCCAAAACTTTCAAAAACTCTCAGCCATTCTAGAGGAATATTTGGAAATGTTAAAATTGGGAAAATATTTAATGATTTATCAATTTTAAATATCTAATTTGCTTAGGATAATGATGCTGAAAAGAACCGAGAAATGGCACTGATTTTTTACTTGGAAAGTAAAATAAACTCTACACCACGAACCAAAGGCTCAAAGAAGCCTAGCGATAAAACTAAAAAGAAAAAATCGGCTCCATTCTCGATTATTAATGTTTCAGATGTTAGTGTTATCAAACCGTGTTAAGTTAATATTCCTGCATTAACCCAAGCCTTTACAATCTATGACTTAATTATTTGAACCATAAGTGGATAAAGAGATAAGTGTGTCAGTTCCCATTCTTCTAATGCAAAAATACTCAATGAAAGTCTGTTTCAACACAGACCATTTAAAACAAACCTTGTGTAAGGACTAAGAGCTCTCAGTGACTTTCTCTAGTGGTCTATGGAATTTTTAGATCAGTCTGTTCGAACTTAATTTGTTAATACACTGATGTTAGGGGAATGAGAAAACTTTTTAAGCTGCTTCCATAGTATTCTACATGTTCATATTTAGAAGTCAAACAGTATTGCGACCAATGACGATGGTTCTTATAAAAATAGTACACCAATAGAAAACACCAATTTAGATCGCCTTCCTACGACGATTATTGCAATGGCGGCTGAGAATCGGCTATCGCCGTCGGTGTGAGAGAGCTGGATCGTTAAATTGGTTATAAATAAATTAATTTGAATATTAAAATGATCAGTATACTGAAAACGTTTAGACCCGGTAGAGTTTCAAATTCTATTGATTCCGTCGCGAAAGATCAAGGTGTAAATCCTGCGCAATCTACTCCAATAATAGTAAGCGGGCCAAGGCTTAGTAATGTCAACAGTGAAAGTAGCGTTGAAAATACTGTAAACAGTATTGTTTCAGCGGGAACTTCTTTTAATACTAATAATTTTAGTGAATCTCATAGAGCTCAGGTATGTGATTATAACCCTTTTTGTTTTGTCATATATGATGACGAGTAAATGATTCTGAAATAATGTGTTAAGGAAACCGAAAACCTAGAGCGCTTCAAAAATAACATCGCTGTTCCATTACGAGCGTTAGTTTATGAGTTTAGTAACCTAAGAATTACAGAAAAGGAAACAGCTAATAAAGGGGTATGTTGGTTTATAGTATCCGCCTATTTTCAATTTAATTCTAAGTATTTAAATAAACATATAGATTATTTATGAGATCACGAGAAATGGGTCATACGAAGAAATGTATTGCAGTGAACCCTTCAAATATATCATCTCTAACCAAGGTGTTATGAAACTGTTTCTCGCGTCTCACGGTATAAAGGAAGAATTTCCAATCTTAAAGAATGGTGTGTTTTTGACTAACATTGTCAAAGAGACTTTATCAAAATTGGCAAACTCAAATCATGTCTTTTGTGTTGGTCTTGGAAACGATTCAAGAGAAATAATAAAGAGTTTAGTGACTACACCAAAACAATTAAGGACAATTGAATACCCCTACCCTCATCTTGCATCTAGCGCTTGTGAAGGGTGGTTTGTTAAACCAGAAAACCAGCCGATTGAAGAAGTCCGAAACTTATGTGCGAATTGTAAATATCTTCGAAGATATCTTAGGGTGTGTGGAAAGCGACGGCAAGAAGCTATAAAATCTCCAGCTCGACTGAAACGAATGCAACCATCTCACACTTGCCCAACAAAGTTCCTTTCACCTCCAACTCTAATGAAAAAGAGAAAGTTATCAAGCTTAGACACCAAAATATGAAAATTAAGGCGGCGAAACTTGCAACTAACGTAAAGGATTTAAAAAAGCCGCTTCATCATGAACAGCATAAAGAAATGACTGAAGTTGTGTCGACTTTACACCAGAGTTGAATGATGTCTTGAGTCATGAAGAAGGGGCTGATGAATCTGTCAAAGAATGCTACCAACGTCTTAGAGATTCTTGGAACGAAGATTGTGAAACATACTTAAAAAAGGAAAGGGAAGATTTCCTGAACGATCAATCCAGAAATGGTAATAAATATAAATATTGTAATAGGCTAAAATCATCCATCTTAACGACTGTTTTATTTCAAACTTTTAGCTTTTGGATCCAAGGGAAATCAATGGAGCCTGATCACTTATCGCATAGGTGAGTTTTTTTTCATTGATAAAATCTCAACTCTTCATGATTAAGAAAGATATATCGTCTTTAAAGCATTGGCAGTGGCGTGCAGGAGTAGAGCAGCGTATGAAGCTCTTCTCAGCTTTAAAATCTTGAATCTACCATCGTGGAGGTCTATTCAACGAAAAACCTCAAAAAATCTCGATGAGCCTGGAATAAACCATGCCTATTTGCGCGAACAAAAAGAAACTTACGACATATTTGTGAAGGAACAAATTTTGCTTGGACATGCTGAACCTAAATGTGACGGTGTCTTAGTTTTTGACGAAGTAAAGGTTTGCGGGAAACTCATCTGGAATAGTAAAAATAACCGCCTAATTGGTTTGTCAATGCCACCGGATGAATACGCGTTTCTGGATGATTTATACCAAGAGCTAACGGATGAGAAGGAGATTTCAAAAGCTAATTACATGATGCAATTCCTTTGGCGAGACCTTACGTCAAATTATGATATTATTGGACCCTATTTTTCTTTATCTTCAACTGCTGATGCCCACACAACCTTTGGTTGTCTTTTTCAAGCGCTGAAAGCGTTCCAAATTCACGGCTTCAATGTTTCTGGAGTCGTATGTGATGGAGCTTCAGCCAATCTCGCAGTCATAAAACAATGTGTTGGGTTGCAAGGAACTTTTAGCTACAAAAACACTGAAGAATTCAACATAAAAGTCAACGCTAGTTTCCCGAACCCCTTCAAACTTGGACGAAGCATTCATTTCATCATTTGCCCATCTCACCAAGTAATATTGTTATAACTAAACCATGGATAAGGAATGCGCGTGAGGAAATTTGTTTTCACTCTACAGGATCGGCAACTCCCTATCTCGAACGACAGCTTATTCTGTATATACTCACTTACAACATCGGTTGTCAGCACACGCAAAGCTAGTAGTCTATGTAACGTAGCTTTGTTCGTGCTGTCAAGAGACGAAACACTTCAGGATTTTCAGGATTTAAAATTTCCACGAGTGTTTTTCGCTCGAGTGCACGGACCTCTAGGCCTTAGTTTCAAATACGTGTGAAATTGCCTACATCCTACTACACGTATTTGAAACTAAGGCCTAGAGGTCCGTGCACTCGAGCTAAACAACTCGCGGATATTTTAAATCCTGAAGATCCTGAAGTTTTTTGTCTCTTGTCAGCACGTACAAAGCTACGTTACATAGAGACCTAGGTTTGGGCGTGCTGACAGCCGATGCTGTAACAGAGTATAAAGAGAATAAGCTGTCGTTCGAGATAGGGAGTTGCCTATCCTGTAGAGTGAAAACAAATTTCCTCGCGCGCATTCTTTATCCATCACTAAACGCTAAAACAATTGAACTAATCATGGGTATTTATTTTATATTTTCAGCTTAAAAATTTGGTTAACGCATTGTTTGCATCCCATTCTGATCGTGCAAAAGAATTTATCATTGATGGCACCGAGTTTGGTTGGAAACAAATTATTGATTTAAAAAAACGAGACGATCAGCGTAGTGCCAAAAGCATCCCAAGATTTGTTCCAAAATTGCTTCAAAGCTATATCGACCGAGATGCTTGGACAAAACTTAATGTCAAACCAGCCCGGATTTTACAGGTGAGGATTTCTAAGTCTAGCATGTAGCTCTTGGTTATCATCTCCATTTCCTTATTATATATTCTGATAAACTTGCTTTATTCCAGCAAAATGATGTTCTATCAGAGCTATATGAATATGCTAATCCGAAGGAAGGGAAACCTGATGACGCTCCCCAAGTTATGTGCACCTACGCATATTTGAAAGCTTGCCAATATTTATTTGAAGATGGAATGCTATCCAGAATGAAGGTTAAAAATATTACTAGCCCTACTCTCGAAAATCTAGACAAAGGATTGAATTACTTTACTGAATGGCTCAAACAGATTCTCAGTAAGATTGGCGGGTGTGATTGAACTTAATTATCGTAATGTTCGGTTTTTTGTTTTGGTAGATGATGATCCAGAGTATAATCCGAGTAACCCTCGTCAAAAGAAATTTCTTTCTTGGCAGGTGTGTGATAGTTTGGTTAGTTGTTTTAGGGAAGGAAGATTTATTTTTTCAATTACTTTTCTTAGTTTTGGGCTTCATTTCGACATAAACATTTTACAATATTATTATGTTTTTAGACTTGGGCTCTCTTAAGAATAATGGTTTTTGGGATGAAAAGCTTGGCTGAAGAGTTTTTCAAAACATATACGGATGGAAACTATTATTTGTGCCCACTAAGAATCAATGGAAGTGCGGTAGAGACGTTATTTTCTCAATATAAACATAGCGCAGGAGGTAAATTAACAAGCGTTAACTTTAATACATCCCGAAAAAATGTTTTAACAACTCGAGATGTCAAAGGACATCACAGTGGAAAGGGTTATCGCGATGTTCCTTTATATGTACGAGAGGCTTTTGACCAAAAATTTAAGACAAACAAATAAATGAGGTGGATTTATTTCACTGTATCATTAAAATGAATCATCACATTTTTTGGAATATCACATTTTTTTGGAATATCACATTTTTTTGGAATATCACATTTTTTGGAATATCACATTTTTTTGGAATATCACATTCTTTGAAATATCACATTCTTTGAAATATCACATTCTTTAAAATATCACATTCTTTAAAATATCACATACTTTAAAATATCACATTCTTTGAAATATCACATTCTTTGAAATATCATTTTTAAATGATCACTTGTTTAAATGAATACAGATTTTAGACATCATTACTTTAAAATTGTACATAATTAGATAAGTGAGCTGGAGCTCTTTTCTTCCTTTTTCCTAGAGTACTTCCAGACTTTTGTACGGGACTAGTTTGGTGGGTGGCTAAGCTATTGGTACCCGTTGGGTTTTTCTCTGGAGAATTTCTAGTTGAGGAATTTTTAGAAACTGCTTTCTTACAGCTTTGTTTAGGAACATGTTTTTCAGGTACATATGTGGTTGAGGAGTTTTCAGGAAGTTTCTTTGGATTATTTTTAGAAAGGACTTGCTTACAGCTTTTTTTAGGAACACGTTTTGTGGTTGAGGAGTTTTTAGGAACTTTCTTTCATTATTTTTCATCCCATTTTTAGCAATGACAAAAAGCTCGTCTCTTAATCCGTTTGCACCTTTGAAATTTTAATCCCTTGCTGTTAAAAATTTATTGCAAAGCGCGTGTGTAAATTTTCTTTGCAGTTCTTTCTTAATCAAAAGAGCTTCTTCTCCAGAAACCAGATTCTCAGCGCAACCCAAAAATGTTTCCGTTAAAATTCCATCATTGCTTGACACAAAATCTTTAACAGCCTATTCATTAACAAGAACACTGGTTTAACCCTAAACTTAGAAAATTTGTCTACTTACAAATAATAAGTGCATCCACTATTATGACATTACTTGTACAATTTTGTGTCCGTGGCGTTTAACACCGGCTTCACACAACTCGGTCCTTACTACTCTGTTCAATAATATGAAATATGGATTCAGTTGAGCTTTTGGAATGAAGAGGCCTCCTCTATCTCTAATTTTTATCCCCTCGAAAGTTATTTCGCTTTTTTCCGCGGACGTTTGCCGTACATTTAGTGCGGCTTGGTATAATTTGTTCGATTCCTCCACTTGGTCAAAAGATAGGTTTTGAACCTTTCCGGACATGACTCGCCTCTTGCTGGTTCACCATAATTCACCAATACACCCTCCACCAAGTGTCAAAAGTGATCTCGCATAATCTTTTTCTTCCTGCAACTAAACATAAACCGTGTCAAACCGTGAACCTAGATATTAATTAACAAACTTACGGTGGTTTCTTTTAGTTCCGTAACAGGAAGTTCTTTAAGATTATTCTTTTTTAAACACCAAAATTTAAACACTTCCTCTGCGTAGGTGTGAATGAGCGCAAAATAATCATCCTCGTTATACGTCAAGTCCTTTAATATTTCTTGAAAATTTGCGAAATTCTCTCGAACACTTTGATACCATTCGAACGTTGCTTGCGTGCTTTGAAATTTGGAATCTTTGGTGTTACAGTCTCTCCTTGGTTGGTTTTTCTTTATTATTTCCTCAAACTTTGAACTTAAATCACCTACTATAGTATCTAAAAGGCCTGCTGATACTATTTTACTATGGAGATTAGTTTTTTTAGTTCCCTCTCCAAAAGTATTTATCACAATTGAATTAAAATTATCACTTTTTAAATCCATAATAAATTCATTAATTCTGCTACTCCCGTATATCGCCGTTGCCGAAACTTTTTAAGCCTTGTTTAGGATCAAAACATATGCCTGAACCCTGAACTGACAGTCTAGTAGGCGGGGCTATAAGCGGATAGCGCGGAAGGATACTATTATTTCCGTTTTCTTGACTGACGTGTTTCCGATTCCGAGTTTAGCGATTACGCAATTGCTCTGCGACAAACTATCATTAACAAATGGCTTGGTCTGACACACTTATCTCTTTATCCACTTATGTTTGAACCTATAAAAAGAAATATTAATACGTGCATAAAGTAATGAATTATTTTCCTTTTTATAGTTTAAAACATTCGCCCATTATCTATCAATTGTATTATAGAAGATACGACCAATTAAATTTTCTTGGGAGTTAAACCTATCACGCAGTCTCAGAGACAAGAACGCAAAATTTATTGGACAGATCGGTCAGGTGATTCTAGTCGTCCAATAGAGGTGGTCCTCTTCGATGAGAAGCCTAACGCGCGGTGTCCATCAAGAAAACTTTATTGCTCGTATCTTCTTTAATAATATTGATGGAGGCATGCTTCCGAATTGAAATATTCGTTATTATCTAAGCTCTTTAGTGAGTAAAATTTTCATATTTTAGACAACAGCACCAGCTGCAACGCTGAAAAATGCACCCCAACTTGTTGCTTTAACAGATGATCAAAACATTAAAGTATTCCTTGTCTATGGAAACATAGAGATGGAATTGGAAATGACATTCGTTAACTGCATATATCATCTTTTAACATTTTACTATGTTATGGATTTGTCATATCCAACTGTATTTGCACAAGTTCTAGGGTTCTTGCAAGAGTACGTTTTGCAAGACCTTTCACAGAGATCATCATTTAAAAAATCCGCCAAATATTTCAAATTTGTGGAAGAATTTAAGATTGATGAAAAAATGTCGTCGAAAAACCAATTAATTCAAGCAATTCTTTAAATGCATCTTTGATTTTCAATTACGTTAAGCATATCAACCTCGACGTGATTAAAATGGGAGCACAATCCGTTTTCATACTAAACGCGTTGGCCGAACCAAACGTTTAAAACCTGACCATTCGGAAAGTCTACGTGCTTGAAATCTAAACATTTGAAACTTTGACATTCTTAAAACCAAAACATTTGAAACTTTGACATGCTTAAAGTGGTTTTAAACCAAAGCGTTTACAAAACTAGGGGCGTGATCATTCATAAAGGTTGATCTTTAAACCAAGGTCACTATCTGAATTTTATTCGAAAAGATAACAGCTGGTACGAGGTTGGTGATACAACAATCACCAAGCGTGACAGATTCGTCAGGAACTTGACTGATGTCTCAATCATCCTTCTGGAGAAAGTCTCTCCTTTTTAAAGAGAACCCAGCCAAACTAGCGTTGTTAAGGGTGATCACTAAAAAGTGGTAAATTAAGGAAACATAGGAAATTTGCCCTTGAAATATAAGGCGATATTGGTGTAAAATGTAAGCGACAAAAAATTAAATTGTAGGGAAAAAACTTGGAAGAAATTGTGGGTAAAAAAATAGGAAGAAATTGTGGGTAAAAAAATAGGAAGAAATTGTGGATAAAAATCAGGAATAAATGGTAGGGGGAAAAATTAGGAGGAAATTGTAGGGGGAAAATATAGAAGGAAATTATAATGGGAAAAAACTAGGAACAGATTGTAGGGGAAAAAAATTAGGAAGAAATTGTAGGGGGGAAAAAACTAGAAAGAAATTGATGAAAAATAAGCGAAAAGTACAGAAATAAATTATCAATCAAAATCTCATTTCAAATGAAAAGTAGAAACTTTATTATAATTTCATGGTTTGAGAGTTCTACAAAACTAATCAAAATCAAATGATATAACTTTACGATTAAGAGTTAAATTCCAGCGATTTTGAAGTTCTTCCAATTTATAGGAAATAGTTATAGTTATTTAGAAATTATCCACAACTTCCAAGAAAGTATTTGCCTGGCGTCTATTGCTATATATTCCCCGCAAACGAAGAACTCTTTCATTTTTAAATTTCGCAAAATCACCAGCGGCAATTAAATCTAACAACATTCCATTCTATAATGCTGCCAAACAAAACAAGAGGATCTAGCTCAAAATTAGGCCACATCACTTGCGATCTCTCGTTATCCCTGATTCAATCAATTTTGTTCTACTGAAATATCCTCTAGTATTCCGGTGAAAAAAGGGTGGGTGCCGGTTTATTTTTCCTTTCCCTGTGATGCAACGTGGATCACACGTGTTCACGGCCATACTTCCTCATATCCGTTAAAAAGATAATCTTCTAAGCAAGCGCCTATACGACCCTCTTTCCCTTCGACCGCTTCTACTTTTCCCCTCTCTTAAAGCTTTTTGGCACGGTTCAAAATATCATCTTCTAGTTCTTCTCAATGATAAATGTATAGAGTGTATAAAACCAATAAACATTTATATTCTACGTTTCAAATACTGTCATTTTTTAACTTACTTCATAAATAAGTACAACATTATATGCTTATCGGAATCTATGTTATTAGGTATAAATTAAATGTAATTAACGATACTCAAGTACTTCCTCAAACATTCTCAATGATAAATGTATAGAGTGTATAAAACAAATAAACATTTATATTCAACGTTTCAAATACTGTCATTTTTTGGCTTACTTCATAAATAAGTACAACATATTATGGTTATCGGAATCTATGTTATTAGATATAAGTTAAATTTAATTAACGATACTCAAGTACTTCCTCAAAAATTCTCAATGATTAATGTATAGAGTGTATAAAACAAAGAAACATTTATATTCAACGTTTCAAATACTGTCATTTTTTAGCTTACTTCATAAATAAGTACAACATATTATGGTTATCGGAATCTATGTTATTAGATATAAGTTAAATTTAATTAACGATACTCAAGTACTTCCTCAAAAATTCTCAATGATTAATGTATAGAGTGTATAAAACAAAGAAACATTTATATTCAACGTTTCAAATACTGTCATTTTTTAGCTTACTTGATAAATAAGTACAACATAATATGCTTATCGGAATCTATGTTATTAGATATAAGTTAAATGTAATTAACGATAGTCAAGTACTTCCTTAAGCTATTAGAAATGTATCAACCCCTAGTGTATGGCGGTAAAAAAAAAACATAAAATTATTCAAATTTTAATTATATTAAGACTGAAGGGACAGATATTATAAAAAAACGTCTTGGTTTGGACCAAGGCCGAAAAAACAAACGATATGTCTGAGGTTTATTAATTGACTGAAGTTCAGATATTGCAATTTTTTTTAAATTATTTTTATTCCTTTAATCCTTAATCATTATTTAATTCAATCAACTGATTTTACTGTTAATCGATCTATTCCCTCTAAATTAATATAAAAAATTACATATCTACGCTTTTTGAAGAATAATTCCATTTTCCGAAAATATTTTATCATGAAATTAATTATTTTGAAGGGATATCGTGTCGATACTCACTTACTTGTAAGCACCTTGACGGACATAGTTTTAATTAAGGCTGGCTTGACAAATTTTCAAGTTTGCACCAAAAAATTTTAAATCTGTTGTAAGTTGCTGAGAAGACTGATGTTCCATAAAATATGATAAAGAATTTATTTTGCTCAAATTAATTTATTAACTAATGTTGTCTACTTAAGACGAAGCAACAACCTTAGTACTCTGTGGTTTCTTTTAGTAGGTAGCTCTCCTTTTATGCACTGGAAAAATATGATATCGGTATAAATATTATAAAAAAAGTCTTGGTTTCGACCACGACCGAAAAAACAAACTATATGTGTGAGGTTTATGAATTGGCTGAAGTCTCAGATATTGCAATTTTTTTTAGTTATTTTTATCCATTTAATCCTTAAAAAATATTAAATTCAATCAACTGATTTTACTGTTAATCGATCTATTCCCTATAAATTAATTGAAAAAATTACATATCTACGCTTTTTCAAGAACAATTACATTTTCCGAAAACATTTTATCATGAAATTAATTATTTTGAAGGGAGTACGTGCTGAGGGATCAATAATGAATATTTGAAATACTCTGTCTAAAAAGACCAAGCGAACTTTGAGATAATTCGAAAGGAAAATGTAAATTTTTAAAAGTGGATTCCAAACCAGGGTGTTGCACTAATTCATACATTTAATTTCGTATATCGAAATGCTACATTTCTAATGTCGCGACTATGAAGGAAAGGTTGCACTGCAATTTCCCTCTTCGTACTTTAGAATTTGAATAGTCACCACCCCTTTCTACATTGTTGGCGTTACTTGTACACCGGTAACGTATTACGCATAATCATTTTAGCACGCGTAATTACCATTTCGGAAAACACACAGTGGCGAGGCCACCATTGGGTATTCTCCCTCGCACCAAGGGTCACCGCCAGACGGTAACAAAGTTGACTACAGGCAGGAGGCTAGTCAACTTGCACTGCCTATAGCGGTGCTTCTAGGCGAGAGAGAGAAGACCTTAATGGCGGCATCACACCTGTGTTTTAATTCTCTGTATGTAATTTCTAAAATGGTCTACTCACTTACAAATTTACACCGATTAGACTGAGTGATCGGTCCTTCAGGCGCTAGCGAGTGTCAAGCCACAACAATAATCATTCTTGTACACGAACGTTTTATAGTTTTAGGTTATTAAGGTTGACGGGCAAGTCCGGAGAGTCATGTACCGTTCACTAATGTGAAAAGGTTTCGACCTATATGGTAATATTTGCTGGGTGTATTGCGTCGGCTCAGATGACCCAAAACACTGGAACCACTGGTGATTGTAAAATTTTATATATTGGGGAAATGGAGGAAGGGGGGGGTTAAGTTAAGTGTGACCTTCTTCGTTTAAATGGTAATGAATGGAGATGAAACAAGCCATTGGTACTGAAACGTATTTCTTTTTTTGTAATCTTTACCCTTACCTTTGGTTATATACCGATATCATATTTGTCCAGTGTTACAGATAGCTACCTATTAAATGAAACCACACAGGATAAACGATGTTGCTTTGTCTAAAATAGACGACATTAGTTATTTAGTTTATTAACTAGTCTGAACCAAATAAATTTAAATTATCATATTTTTTTGAACATCAGTCTTCTTAGCAACTTACAGATTTAAACGTTTTTGGGTGCAAATTAGAAAATTTGTCAAGCCAGCAACAATTAAATCTATGTCCGTCAAGGTGCTTACACGAAATCCCTTCAAAATAATTAATTTCATGATAAAATGTTTTCGGAAAATGTAATTGTTCTTGAAAAAGCGTAGATATGTAATTTTTTCAATTAATTTAGAGGGAATAGATCGATTAACAGTAAAATCAGTTGATTGAATTTAATATTTTTGAAGGATTAAATGGATAAAAATAACTAAAAAAAATTGCAATATCTGAAACTTCAGCCAATTGATAAACCTCACACATCGTTTGTTTTTTCGGTCTTGGTCCAAACCAAGACGTTTTTTACCTCTCCGAGTGACGTATGTCACGGAGAGGTTCTAAAATCGACAGGCATGGGTGTGTGTGCGTTTGCATTACTATACTTATGAGGACCGCGACGAGAAAACACACCAATCCTGTGGGGACCGTAGTCACTTATGGGGACGCACACCCCGGTCCCCATTAAACCCAAAAATAACATATGCTCAAATTAATTATTTTTTGATTTTAATTGCTTATATATATATATATATATATATATATATATATATATATATATATATATATATATATATATATATATATATATATATATATATATATATATATATATATATATATATATACATATATACATATATATACACATATATAACTGTGACGGGCAGTTTTTTGGGAAGCAAAAGAGTTTTCTTTGCTCTGGAAATTGCAAACGCAGAATTCACGAGGGTTGCAGTAGCAAATCTTCCTATACGTGCTCGCACTGCAAATCCGCTGCAAGGAATTCCAGAAGTCCCATTCGTAGGACAAGCACATTAGCAGACATGCATGAGGCCTTTAACAACCTGCTTAAAGTTGATAGCCTCACGCGCGAACCGGACTCGGTCCTGGACGTAATATTACTGAAACTTGACTCCCTACAAACCCAAATGGCGACTTTGGAATCCAAAGTTATTGCATTGGAAGCAGACAAGAGCTACCTGGAAAAAGAAAACGCCGAGCTAAAGGCCACTATCGAGAAGGGTAGGCAAAGCTGCCTCTGTGCCAAAGGTACATCGAACACTGGTCATACCTTTACGGCTCCCTGGGCCACAGCTTCGACTCAACCCCCATGGCTACGAGCACCACCAGTCCCTGGTGGTGGGGCAATTCTGAATCGTGGTCCAATTCCCTATCAAACGGCTAGGCCTACTATTGTAAATGCAAGAGTTCCACAGCAAGTTACAACCGGAAAAGCCACCGAATCACGTATTAAAACGGCCCCCAAAGTTTCTCGAACGCCTCCAAAGGCCCTGTTTGTCAGCCGGCTTGCGAAATCACTCCTGTCCACGGAATTGCAGGCGACGCTTAATGAGGTAGCCCGGATCAATTCTTCCCACTGCATAAGACTTAAATCTAAGAGCCCAACGGCGTCACATTCCTCGTTTTACGTTACCTGCACAGACCAGAATGATTTTGACAAAATAAGCGACCCTGAAATCTGGCCAGAGGATTGTATCATGGCCCCCTTTCACGGCGTTCCTAGACCGGAACACAAACACGAATCGGAAACAAAACCACCGGATTCCTCCGATGCCGATCAATGAGCCAACTTAAAATTGCTTACCAGATCACTCGGGGTTTACGAACCAAGGCTAATGAATTCTTGGACAATATTATTACCGAAAACTATGACCTTATTTGTATTACCGAAACTTGGTTTAACAATCAACATTTCTCAGATGACTATTTTCCAAACACTTATCGGGTTTTTCGCGCGGATCGACCTGATCCAGACTTTAAAAATGTTCGCGGCGGTGGAGCTCTGATTGCGATCAAAAAGTCATTTGTTTGCACGCGAAGACGTGACCTCGAACTTTTAGATGAATGCATTTTTCTGCAAGTTAAAACTGCCTCTGGTGGGTCATTCCTTATTTCCAATGTATATTTTCCTCCTCACTCCACGGAAATATCTTACCAACTCTTCTCTCAGCATCTGTCTAAGGTTTTAGCTGCTAACGACCTTGACCTCATCCTATTGGGTGATTTTAACCTACCAGGGGTGGATTGGGCTTTAACGTCCACTCAGGGCTGCACCTCCGTTGTCAAGTCCAAAGCACTTACCGTCTTTGAAATGTGCTTTTCCCTTAACCTATTTCAACTAAATGCATTTCCGAATAGTCGCGGTAATATTTTAGATCTATGTCTGTCAAATGTCAATGGTCTTATCGTCAGCTCGTTGCCTGTCCCCTTAGTCAAAGTCGACGACTATCATCCCCCGATTCAAATCGATTACTCTATAGAACCGTATAAACAACTCAATCATACCGAGCCATCCTACAACTACAAAAAAGGCGATTACGACGCTCTTTACAAAAACCTAAGAGACCATAATTGGTCTGTTATTTCAAACTCGGATAATGTTGACATATGCGTTGAACATTTAACATGTACCGTACAAGCTGCCATGCGTATTTCTATCCCTCTGCGACGTCCTATCTCGAACTCTCAGTTCCCGTCTTGGTACTCTTGGGACCTACGGCGTGCTCTTAAACAAAAACGCTATTTCTTCAGAAAACATAAGCGGACTAATGCTTTGTCAGACTTCATTGAATTCAAGAAATATCGTTCATTGGTAAAACGGTACACAGTAAGAGATAGGACCACGCACACGCGGTCGAAATGCGAGGAGGCCTTGTCCAATCCGAAAAAGTTTTGGAGCTTCGTGAATGGCAATATCAAGGACAAATCTAACTTAACCTCCCTCAAAGTAAATAACGAATTGATAACAGATAACACAGAAATTGCCACTTTATTTCAACGACAGTTTGCTAGTATTTCAGTTGACCAAACCGATTCAAACACCTTGTATCAATTTGACAATCCCAATATGTTTTCGAATTCTTATACAAATCAGACACTGTCGCAGAAAGATATATACGACTCGATTAAGAGACTACCTGCTAAGCTTTCTACAGGGGTAGACGGAATCCCCGCATTTATTGTGAAGGGTTGCTGGGAAATCTTGCTACCAGTTTTGGTATACATATTCAATCTGTCCTTGAGATCGAAAATCTTCCCTACACAGTGGAAGAAAGCAATTTTGGTACCAATCTACAAATCTGGTCCTGCCCATCTTGCAAAAAATTATCGCCCAATCTCACTTTTACCGGTATTCGCTAAGATCTTTGACATGTCTGTCCACACTCACCTCCAGAATTGGTTTGCCACCTTCCCTAATGATTGCCAACATGGTTTCCTTAAAGGAAAAAGCGTCGATACAAACCACGCTTGCTTGATGAATTATATGGCTCCAGTCGTGGAATGTCGTGGCCAGGTTGACGTAATTTACCTAGATCTGGCCAAGGCATTCGACCGAGTATCGCTTGTTATCCTGTTGCAAAAGTTACGACTGCTAGGGGTGGATGGAGAATTATTAAGCTGGATAGGCAACTACCTAACTGGACGAGTAAATGTAATTAAATGTAATGGCACTATAACACCAACAACTTACCAAGTCCCATGCGGCGTTCCCCAAGGTTCCTCCTTGGGGCCGTTGCTGTTCAATATTTATATTTATGATCTTCAATTCTCAGTAGTAAACTCTAAATTACTTCAATTCGCAGACGACAACAAAGTTTGCAAAGTTATAAATTCCGCGAGAGATAGCGAACTTCTCCAACAGGACCTTAATGCTATAGCAGATTGGTGCCAGAAAAACAACCTTCCAATAAACCCCGAAAAATCGGTACACATGATATACACTAGAAGGATTAGTAGAAAGTTAACTACTACATACACTTTAGAAAAGCTCCTCATTCCTCAAAAGCAAACCATCAGGGACCTAGGTGTAATATTCGACAGCCACTTATTATTTCGGGAGCACATAACTATGACTTTTAATAGATGTCGCCGTACTTTGGCAGTGGCCTTGAAATTATCACGAACCCTGCGTTCGCCGGCACATTTTCGAATGTTATACTTAGGTCTTGTACGTTCACGCCTGCTATATGGATCAATAGCATGGGGTGGCTGTAGCCTATACCTACGTAACAAAATAGAGGGCGTGCAACGCAAATTCACACACAATATGCACACATATTTTATGCGCAACATAATCTACAATTATGAGGACATGTTGACAAGATTAAATTTAAAAACTACCCAACATACTTCAAATGTTATAGATGTTAAGTTCCTATGGAAATTATTACAAAATCTGATTTCATTACCGGAGCTTCTTGTGGTCCTAAGCATCAATGTACCTAGGAACACAAGAAACCCCAGTACCTTCTACGTGGCACATAAATCTTTAAATCCAATGTCCAGAATGCAAACTGTCTGCAACCAATTCGATGAAACCATTGACATTTTCAGCACTAAACATGGGTTTATCAATTAATACTACTTTCATTGTCTGTTTTAACTGTTAATTTATTTGAAATGTGTACAATCTCGTGAGCCGTGTAAGCTTTTTTTGTGCACAATAAACAATTATTATTATTATTATTATTATTATATATATGTATATACATATATATATATATATATATATATGTATATATATATGTATATATATATATATATATATATATGTATATATATATATATATATGTATATATATATATATATATATGTATATATATATATATATATATATATGTATATATATATATATATATATATGTATATATATATATATATATGTATATATATATATATATATATATATATATATATATACATATATATATATATATTACTAATTTCCATTACGACGGAATATACCAAAACTGAGAGGTTCTTAAAGTCCATAACGGAGCTAAGAAATCAATATCTGAATACTTAATGGGTAACTTGAGGTGTACTATACAATGCCTTATTTTTAATATATTTAAACGTTTAGTTAATAAAAAAAACGTTGGGAATAGGGTCCAAATTTAAACACAAAATTTGAATATTTCGAATTTCAATTTAACAGAAAGACATCAAAAACACGAAGATATTTCTACTTCGTTATACGATATCTAATTAAATCGCATTATTTTCACCAAAAGCAAAAAACATGAAAAACCGTTGGCTCAAAGGTCCCCGTAAAGGACTTAAAAATCCAAAATTAGACACAAAATTGTGTAATTTATAAATTTAATTTATAAAGGTTTTTTTAAACAATTTTCGATACGACAACTTACGAAGTTTACTATTATTCATTTATATGAAAAATAATAATACAACGTTAAGAAAAGGGTCCCCATAGCGGATGTAGTAATTCAAATTTAAACACAAAATGTGATTTATTACAAATTTCAATTTAACAGAAAGATATCAGAACCACAAAGATATTTCTACTTCGTTATACGATATCAAGAATTCTAGATACATCGCATTATTTTCACCAAAAGCAAAAAACATGAAAAACCGTTATCTCAAATGTCCCCATAAAGGATTTAAAGACACAAAATGGTGTAAATTATAAATTTCAAGTAAAAGGTTTTTTTTAAATAATTTTATACACGACAACCTTCGAAGTTAACTTTTATTCATCCATATGAAAGATAATAAAATAAACATTGGGAATGGGGTCCCCATAGCCGATGTTGTAATTCAAATTTAAACACAAATGTGATTTATTACAAATTTCAATTTAACAGAAAGACATCAAAAACACGAAGATATTTCTACTTCGTTATACGATATCTAGTTAAATCGCATTATTTTGACCAAAAGCAAAAAACATGAAAAACCGTTGGCTCAAAGGTCCCCGTAAAGGCTTTGAAAATCCAAGATTAGACACAAAATGGTGTAAATTATAAATTTCAAGAAAAAGGTTTTTTTTAAATAATTTTATACACGCCAACCCTCGAAGTTAACTTTTATTCATCCATGTGAAAGATATTAAAAAAAAACGTTGGAAATGGGGTCCCCATAGCGGATGTAGTAATTCAAATTTAAACACAAAATGTGATTTATTACAAATTTCAATTTAACAGAAATCCATCAAAAACACGAAGATATTTCTACTTCGTTATACGATATCTAGTTAAATCGCATTATTTTCACCAAAAGCAAAAAACATGAAAAACCGTTGGCTCAAAGGTCCCCGTAAAGGCTTTGAAAATCCAAGATTAGACACAAAATGGTGTAAATTATAAATTTCAAGAAAAATGTTTTTTTTTAAATAATTTTATACACGCCAACCCTCGAAGTTAACTTTTATTCATCCATGTGAAAGATATTAAAAAAAAACGTTGGAAATGGGGTTCCCATAGCGGATGTAGTAATTCAAATTTAAACACAAAATGTGATTTATTACAAATTTCAATTTAACAGAAAGTCATCAAAAACACGAAGATATTTCTTCTTCGTTATACGATATCAAGAATTCTAGATACATCGCATTATTTTCACCAAAAGCAAAAAACATGAAAAACCGTTATCTCAAATGTCCCCATAAAGGATTTAAAGACACAAAATGGTGTAAATTATAAATTTCAAGTAAAAGGTTTTTTTTAAATAATTTTATACACGACAACCTTCGAAGTTAACTTTTATTCATCCATATGAAAGATAATAAAATAAACATTGGGAATGGGGTCCCCATAGCGGATGTTGTAATTCAAATTTAAACACAAATGTGATTTATTACAAATTTCAATTTAACAGAAAGACATCAAAAACACGAAGATATTTCTACTTCGTTATACGATATCTAGTTAAATCGCATTATTTTGACCAAAAGCAAAAAACATGAAAAACCGTTGGCTCAAAGGTCCCCGTAAAGGCTTTGAAAATCCAAGATTAGACACAAAATGGTGTAAATTATAAATTTCAAGAAAAAGGTTTTTTTTAAATAATTTTATACACGCCAACCCTCGAAGTTAACTTTTATTCATCCATGTGAAAGATATTAAAAAAAAAACGTTGGAAATGGGGTCCCCATAGCGGATGTAGTAATTCAAATTTAAACACAAAATGTGATTTATTACAAATTTCAATTTAACAGAAATCCATCAAAAACACGAAGATATTTCTACTTCGTTATACGATATCTAGTTAAATCGCATTATTTTCACCAAAAGCAAAAAACATGAAAAACCGTTGGCTCAAAGGTCCCCGTAAAGGCTTTGAAAATCCAAGATTAGACACAAAATGGTGTAAATTATAAATTTCAAGAAAAATTTTTTTTTAAATAATTTTATACACGCCAACCCTCGAAGTTAACTTTTATTCATCCATGTGAAAGATATTAAAAAAAAACGTTGGAAATGGGGTTCCCATAGCGGATGTAGTAATTCAAATTTAAACACAAAATGTGATTTATTACAAATTTCAATTTAACAGAAAGTCATCAAAAACACGAAGATATTTCTTCTTCGTTATACGATATCAAGAATTCTAGATACATCGCATTATTTTCACCAAAAGCAAAAAACATGAAAAACCGTTATCTCAAATGTCCCCATAAAGGATTTAAAGACACAAAATGGTGTAAATTATAAATTTCAAGTAAAAGGTTTTTTTTAAATAATTTTATACACGACAACCTTCGAAGTTAACTTTTATTCATCCATATGAAAGATAATAAAATAAACATTGGGAATGGGGTCCCCATAGCGGATGTTGTAATTCAAATTTAAACACAAATGTGATTTATTACAAATTTCAATTTAACAGAAAGACATCAAAAACACGAAGATATTTCTACTTCGTTATACGATATCTAGTTAAATCGCATTATTTTGACCAAAAGCAAAAAACATGAAAAACCGTTGGCTCAAAGGTCCCCGTAAAGGCTTTGAAAATCCAAGATTAGACACAAAATGGTGTAAATTATAAATTTCAAGAAAAAGGTTTTTTTAATAATTTTAGATACGACAACTTACGAAGTTTACTATTATTCATTTATATGAAAAATAATAATACAACGTTAAGAAAAGGGTCCCCATAGCGGATGTAGTAATTCAAATTTAAACACAAAATGTGATTTATTAAAAATTTCAATTTAACAGAAAGACATCAAAACCACGAAGATATTTCTACTTCGTTATACGATATCTAGATAAATCGCATTATTTTCACCAAAAGCAAAAAACATGAAAAACCGTTGCGTCAAAGGTCCCCGTAAAGGATTTAAAAATACAAAATTAGACGGAAAATGGTGTGAATTATAAATTTCTATTACAAAGGTTTTTTAAATAATTTTATACACGACAACCCTCGAAGTTCACTTCTATTCATCCATATGAAAAATAATGAAAAAAACGTCGGTAAAAGGATCCTCATAGCAGAAGTGGTTAGTGAAATTTAAACATTAACTGGAAATTATTACGAATCGGCAATCTAGCTTAATTTTCTGCAATAGGTAATCTAGCTTAACTTCCTTTAATCGGTAATCTAGCTTAACTTCCTTTAATCGGTATTCTAGTTTAATGATAATAATGAAATGAAATGAAATGAAAAGATTGTTTATTGTGTATACAAAAAACCGCGAGGGTTCACGAGAATATACACATAGGGCTTATACAAGTTACTTACAGTGCAGTACAATGAAAAGAAAAAAATGGCAATAGTGCCGAGACATAACTACATACTTTGTTAAAATAGTTTACTTTGTTACATAATAGTTTGTTATTTCAAAATTGTATAATAGATATCAACATATGTTATATTTATTTATCGAATATCTTTATAATGCATGCAAAACAAGTCGAAAGTGCTACCAAAAGAATCATAATGTCGTTGCATACGTTGCATGGGATCGAGTTTGCGGTTCTTGACATAAAACGTCTGAGTCCGTCGCAGACTTTTAGGGACTAGAAAATTTAGTTTGACTAATAATGCACTCAATGGTATAATATTACGAACTAACTTGAATAAAAATTTAACATCGTTAATTTTCATGGTGTATTCCAAAGACTTAAGGTTTAGTTCATTTAAAAGAGATTCGTAAATATATGGTAAATGACTTAGAAAAAAACTATGAACGTACTCGATAAACTTTCTTTGTATTCCTTCTATTCGATAGAGAAGGTACAGACTACACCCTCCCCATACCAGAGAACCATACAGGGCACGAGAGCGCACTAGACTAAGGTACAAAATTCTAAAATGATGTAATGACTTAAGTGAGCGAGATAGTTTATAACAGACAGCTAGCGTCCGCCTACATCGATTTACACAATTGGCTATATGCTCGCGAAAAAATAGTTCCCTATCAAAAATAACTCCCAAGTCATTTACTTGCAATTTTTGCGGAATTACCGCGCCAGCAACACTATATGTGGAATGCACCTCGCGGCAAAACCTTCTTGTGAAAGTCACGTGTATGGACTTGGAAGGGTTGATCGCTAGGTTGTTGCGAGTGCACCAATGGGCAATGGCATGCAAATCTTCCTGTAGCTTCGCAGAATCGTCAGGTGTATTTATAATATGACAAACTTTGTTGTCATCCGCAAATTGGAATAGGGTACAATGCTTAACCGAGGATTGCAAGTCATACAGATATATATTAAAAAGCAATGGTCCTAGCGAGGATCCTTGCGGTACCCCGCAATTCACCCTATAAGACACATCTGAAAGTTGACCGTTACATTTTAACACATTAACACGGTCTGATAAATAGCTGCGTAACCAACCAAGAGATTCACTGCCAATGCCCATAAAATGAAGTTTTTGTAGAAGGACTCCGTGGGAGATGCGGTCAAACGCCTTAGCCAAATCGAGATAAATGACATCGACTTGGCCTTGCCCCTCGACCACAGGTCCCGCGAAGTCCAAAAAACATAATAATAATAATAATAATAATAATAATAATAATAGGCTTTTATTTAGGATATACCTTTAAGAATTTTCTTATTAACAAAAGCGTCCTGCTTTTAAGTTAAGATTTTAAGATTAAAAAAAGAAAAGCTCTAATTTTTCTGCTATTACTCAAGACTAGTAAGATTGTTCAAATAATTGTTTATCTTATCTATAACAAGTTTATAAGATTGTTTTTGTTTGATGTCCATTGGGAGTCTATTCCCGAGCTCTATACCCTTATGCTTCAAGCTTTTATTTCTATATCTGGAGACGTTTTCCGTATAGAAGTTATTTGTTGTGCCACGAGTTTTTACGTTATTATTGGTTGTTTGAAACCATCCTGGAATAAAGTCAGGGTAATAACTAATTTTTATCCTGTACATGAATTTCAACACTTCTAGGTGGTAATTATGTTGCAGAGATGTAATATTAGCTTTTGCGCTGGCAGCTGTGAGTCAAATTTTTGCGCTTTAGCTATTATCTTGATACACTCTTCATGTTTAGCAGTTCCCCTGCTATGTTCACAAAGCATTCGTTAAGCATGTTTGCTACAGTTTCTGGATCTTTGTTTTTATTGGCCTTGTATTCCATCTCCGTTATAGGTTTGGTATGCTTTTGCTTGAGGTATGGCTTAATGGTTTTCCAAATACTGGTCGTTTCATTACTGCCGATTCCAATATTAATTTTGAAGTATCTTGTCTTCTCTTTATGGATAAGAGCGTTGACCAAGTTTGTCTGTTTCCTGTACATATTTTGGTACTTTTCCTTATGACCATGGTTTACTGTTCTTGTCTTTGTCTTGAATTTGTCTCTTATGTGAATTTGATGTTTTATATTTGAGGTTAGCCACGGGGCACTTTCAATAGATACATATTTTTCTCTTAGCGGAGCATGCTTGTCCATGTGGTTAATTATTTCAGTTTTTAACATCTGTAAGCTCCTTTCTGGGCTGTCAATGGATTCCTCAGCCTTGTTTAATTTTCTATGGAGTTCTTGAACGAATTTCGTCATTTTTATTTTCTTATAGTTACTGGTGGAGGTAATTTTATTATGCAGTTTTATACTCATTTTCTTCCTTATGATCCATTTCATGTCGTGGTCAGATGCTCCACATGGCTTTACTATGACCTCTGTGACTCGTTCCGGGTGATTTACATAAATATTATCAGTCAAACTTGTTGAGTTTAGGGTAATTCTGGTCGGGGATGTTATCATTTGTATGAAATTCCCCAGTGTCTTGAGAGGTAGTCTTGCCTTTGCCGATAGCGTGGTGGCTTTGATGTTACAGTTCGTGTCCCCTATGATCAGAATTTCGTTGTTTGTCTTAAACAGTAAGAAATCAATGTTACTCCTTAGTTTAATGCCATAGACTTGTGCAGAGCTGTATTCTTAAAGAAAATTAATTAGATTTCAACCGAGGTTATCGACTCGCGAACAGACAGCGCTTGGATTCAAGCTTACTTAACTTTCTATAGAGTATTTCATCCATAAAACTTTAAATAGAATTACTCCAATTGTTTTCAACCACTAAACGCTAAAAAATGCGAGTTTCGAACGTGCTGTCAATTTCTAATAAAACAGGGCATCATTGAAAAAATCGTAAATCGAGGTATTTTTGAAAAACTAAAACTAAATATACTTAACATAAAAGTTTCTGAATATAAAGTAGAAAAGGACCTAATATAAAGATCTTATGTTCATTTAAAAACGTTTTGAATCCTAAGAAATTTATAATTTTTGGAATATACGGTCCAGAATTTGGCTTTTTTTTTTATAAAAAATCCAATGTTATTTCAATGGGAAGTTTCGAGTTTTTTTCCAAAAAGGCTGATTAATTTTATGTTAATGAAAACCACCTTTAGCAAATTGACTTTTTATAAAATAATCTATTAGATGGATCTCTTAGAAATTATAACCACATTGTGTGAGTCCGGGTTGATGTTCTATAGATTTTTTTAAAAACAGTAAAAATAATACGAAAAAGGTTAAAACCAATAAAAAAAACACCTCATTAATCATTAAAGGCTGTATGAAGTCTTATGTAAGAGAGGTTCCACTCTCCTAGAATTATAATAAGTTTCAGATAATTTAATGACAATCGAAAACTGCATAAAGCCAATGCTATGGTACTTAACAATTATAGACCGATTTCAAAAGGGGCGTCAAAGGAGCTGCTATCCTCAGTAGACTGATAGAGACATAGATCCGGTGAGAAAGGGGGTACTACTTCAGCGGGAACGAGTACGCTCTGCCTGCTCAACCCCCTTTTTAAATCGGTCTGCGGAAGATATTTTTAAAACGTCGCGCTTGCGCCGAGAGAAACATAAACGAGCTTCAGTCTCAACGCCGAAGGTCGGTACGGGGGGGCTATAAACTCGTCTCGTTTGCTCACCGTAACGCCCGCCAGAGAAAAAATGAAATGTGGAAGCTAAAAATTGGGAGTTTTCTCTTGCAAAGAGAAATATCAATTCAGCTTGAATCCCTTTTCACTCCCGCAATAATATTTAAAAAATTTTTATAGCCAAAAATAGAATTTTCGTGAATATTATATAATATAGCTTAATGGGTTGGGAGGAAAAAATTCGGTTCGATATTCTAATCAAGAATTAAATCTTTCCAGAGCAATTTTTTAAAAGAAAGGTTTTTTATGCATATCCACAATAAAATAGGTTCTAGCACGCAGTAAAAGTATTTGAATATTTTCTATTTATACTGAATTCGAAATCGTTATGTTAATCTCTATGAAGCTTAACATTACGAGGTGGATAATAGTTTGCGAGTTAGACGTTATTGTTGTAAAATTTCGAATCATAGGAAATGTTTGAACTCCTCAATTAAAACCAAATTTCTCTTATTGATAAAACTGAAATTCAAATTGTAATACATGTAATAGTTTCCAATTTCTGGGCCTTTGTGAGTTTACAAAACTGTGGCCAATGATTGTCTATATGTGAAGTTTTTTAAGCACTGCGAAGAAAAACTCGTTTTTGTATAATATACTGTATTTCAATTTTTATAGTCTAATACACTAAAGAATGACAAAGGTTAGAAGAATATATTTACGAATGGCATCGTCAATTAAACTTAGAATAGGGTTTTTAATAACTTCCTCTTTTATCAAAATATTTTTAATAACTTCCTCTTTTATCAAAATATTTTTAATAACTTCCTCTTTTATCAAAATATTTTCAATGCTTATTTTTTACTGCAAAGTGTTTTAATGGTTTTTCATTTTTTTTATTTGTGCACTTAAAAAATAATCATTAATTTGATAAAAACACGGTTTAGTTGATATTGAGAGTAAATTCTATTTTGTGTTTCATTTGACTTATTACATCTATAATACTTTTGTACCAACTATTTTTCACTTTCTTTGCTTTAAAGGAAAATTTGAAGAATTTATGATTCATCTTGAGTTTAACTGTGAAATTTTCATACCCGAGATGGCGACTTTTCGTCTTTTTTCTTTTAATGAATATTAAAAAACTTCCTCAACCAAACGCACGAAAAATGATTACAATTTTTGATGTAAACCTGTTTAAATGAAATGTTAATAAAATCCAGTATTGTGTCTAATTGTTACTATTTACACCTGTTATATGGACCCTTCTTCCAATGGATTTTTATGTTTTTGCTTTAGATAAAAACTGGATAATTTCCGAAGGTATCGTATAACCGTAGCCTACGTTAATCAAGGCCCGCGCATAGTGTTCTGGCTATGGGCGGCATTGAGAGTACGCGCCTGCTTGTTTTTTTGCACTTGATTCTCGAAAGGGGCGCATTTAGATAGTAAATGTCAAGGGATCTTCCATTTATTTGAATTTGTTGAGCGGGAAGATTAGAGGGATCATGCATAAAAATGTTTGGACTAAAATATTTATTTAAATATAGGAAAGTCATGCATTTCTTATATATTATTATAATAATTATTAAAAAGATGATAAAATTTATAATAATAATTATTAAAAAGATGATAAAATTTATAATAATAATTATTAAAAAGATGATAAAATTTATAATAATAATTATTAAAAAGATGATAAAATTTATAATAATAATTATTAAAAAGATGATAAAATTTATAATAATAATTATTAAAAAGATGATAAAATTTATAATAATAATTATTAAAAAGATGATAAAATTTATAATAATAATTATTAAAAAGATGATAAAATTTATAATAATAATTATTAAAAAGATGATAAAATTTATAATAATAATTATTAAAAAGATGATAAAATTTATAATAATAATTATTAAAAAGATGATAAAATTTATAATAATAATTTTTAGAAAGATGATAAAATTTATAATAATAATTATTAGAAAGAAAAAATTTATAATAATAATTATTAGAAAGAAAAAATTTATAATAATAATTATTAGAAAGAAAAAATTTATAATAATTATTATTAGAAAGATAAAATTTATAATAATTATTCTTAGAAAGATAAAATTTATAATAATTATTCTTAGAATGATAAAATTTATAATAATTATTCTTAGAATGATAAAATTTATAATAA
The DNA here is from genome assembly GCF_054372755.1 of Phalangium opilio. Lineage (NCBI taxonomy): Eukaryota > Metazoa > Arthropoda > Arachnida > Opiliones > Phalangiidae > Phalangium > Phalangium opilio. The sequence goes on from NW_028324204.1 coordinate 2,944,947, forward strand.
TTATTATTATAAAGATAAAATTTATAATAATTATTATTATAAAGATAAAATTTATAATAATTATTATTATAAAGATAAAATTTATAATTACTAAATTAGAAAGATAAAATTTATAATTACTAAATTAGAAAGATAAAATTTATAATTACAAAATTAAAAAGATAAAATTTATAATTACTAAATTAGAAAGATAAAATTTATAATTACTAAATTAGAAAGATAAAAATTATAATTACTAAATTAGAAAGATAAAATTTATAATTACTAAATTAGAAAGATAAAATTTATAATTACTAAATTAGAAAGATAAAATTTATAATTACTAAATTAGAATGATAAAATTTATAATTACTAAATTAGAATGATAAAATTTATAATTACTAAATTAGAATGATAAAATTTATAATTACTAAATTAGAATGATAAAATTTATAATTACTAAATTAGAATGATAAAATTTATAATTACTAAATTAGAATGATAAAATTTAAAATTACTAAATTTTAAAGATGAAAATCATGTTATTTTTATTAGAAAGTTAAAATAATTATAAGAGATAAAATAATAACTATGTAAGAAATACAATATTTATAATTATGTCCTTTCCACCCAGCTGTTATAACGCTAGAGGCAGTTTACGCGCCTTGTTCTCTCCCTCTAAGCCCTCTCTCCCCGTACGAAACATGATTTGGATTGCGACACGTGTTCCAATCACCCGCGAAAAGCAGATTTTAAATTTAAAACCGTAATCCTAAGAGCGCACCAAGCGGCGACAAGCGGCGATCCAAAATGCCAAAAATAAATCCTCGAAATCTAGGATGCGCGGGCCTTGATTAACGTAGGCTACGGTATAACACATTAAAGAGCCTCGAATATTTGATATCCACCTGTCCTGTTTCATTGAAATGCATAATACATCTCATTTTTGTTCAATTTTGAACTCTTATATCCACTATGGGGAGCCTTTTTCAAGCGGTATTTCATTATGTTTCTAGTTAGTAGTCTTTGTAAGTAAATAAAATCAATTTTCGATATATCCCTGTTGAATTGTAATTTTAATATCACCCATTTTACACTATTTTTCAGGTGAATAGTAAACTTCGTAAGGTGTCGTATCTAAACTTTTTAATATATACTTTTTTAATTGAAATTTAAAATTTACACCATTTTGTATCTAATTTTGGATTTTCACACCCTTTGTGGGGACCCTTGACCCAACGGTTTTTCATGTTTTTTATTTTAGGTGGAAATAATACCATTCCTTAAGGTTTCGTACATATAACGCAGTAGAGCTTTGTATTTTTGATATCTACCTGTTTAATTTAAATTTGTGATAAATAAAATTTGAATTTAAAATTGACTTACTACATCCGCTGTGGGGACCCTTTTTCCAACGGTTCTTTGTTATTTTCCTTGTGGATGAATAATAGTAAACTTCGTAAGGTATGATGTCTAAAAGTTTTGATATATACCTTTTTAATTGAATATTATAATTAACACCATTTTGTGTCTAATATTGAATTTTAAGCCCTTTACTGGGACCTTTGACCCAACGGTTTTTCATGTTTTTTGCTTTAGGTGAAAGAAATGGGATTTTTTGAGATATCGTATAACGAAGTTGAAACAGCTTCGTATTTTTTATATCTTCCCGTTTAATTGATATTTGTGATAAATAAAATTTTCTGTTTAAATTTGACTTACTACGTCCGCTTTTTCATTATTTTTCTTTGGTTGAAAAATAGTAAACTTGGTTAGGTGTCGTAACTAAGATTTTTGATATATAATGTACTATATATAAGGGCTGTGCGAGTCTTGATTTTTTGGTTTCGAGTCGAGCCTCCCGCCTCTCTTTTTTCGGTTTTCGAGCTTCGAGCCGAGTCTCGAGTTTCTTATCGAGCATCGAGCCTTTAGCTGCATGTTGAAAATCTGGTTTCGGGCTTTTATCGCGCCTTAAATTTCTATGGCGAGCCTTAACGACTTTCAATTTTAGCTCTTAATTTTCAATACTACTGTTTTATACATTTAATTACTTTTCTTAGGAAAGAACACTATTAAGTAGTAAATATAACAGATATACTTTTTTTGACTATAAATACACTTGAATCCTATTATCACTTTTGTAATTCCCTATAAACAGAGAAAAAACCACATGAAAATTGTTAATGAATTTTCCCATATTGGATGTAAAAGTGACAAATTAAACATAAAATTGGATTTATTAAAAATAATAATAATTTTAGAATACCTCAAAAAAGCGAGCGGTTTTAAGTGTAATAGGAGATAGCTCGTGAAATTTTCGACGAAAAAATGTATAACCGTTATAACAAGGGTCCTCAAAACGCGTATAAACAGTCAAAAATAAACACAAAAAGGGATTAATTCTCAATTTGAAAAATAGAGGTATATATCAAAAATTTTAGCCTATTTTAAGTACACCATTGGGCATCTATTTAGTTAATCTAAATCATATGAAAACCCTTGGAACAACGATCAGCATAACGGACGTAAACAGTTAGAGACGAGATGGGACATTTCTGGATTTCAAGTAAATAAGATATTGAAAATACAAGGCTATATTAAATGTTTTATACCTTTGAAACAAAAGTTCAAATTTCTGTGCATAGCATTATGAAAACACTAAAAACCGTTGATTCTGGAGGTAAAAATCAAAGTTAAAAACAGGTCCAGATTTATTCTAGATTTCAATTAAACATTATATCTAAATTATGATTCTAATTTACTGCATGATTCAGAATCTTAAGAAATTATCTACTTTCATCCAAATTCTAAAATAGATTTCATATGGAATTATTTTAAATTTCAATTTAATATGTTTATATATTAAATTCGAGGCTATTTTCAGTGCGTTGTACCTTAGGAGATTTAATAATTTTCAATTTTCAACAAAAAAAAAATAAAAATCATGAAGAAAAAGGTCCCAAAATTGAATGTAAAACCTCAACACCAAAAACATTTTCGATTGATTTTTAAGTCTAATGAATTTGGAAGATAGAAGAAATACCTGGCTTGATTAAGTGTGATATTCATCTTAAGCAAGACCACGAAAACCTGTAGGAAAAAAGGTCCCCATATCAAATGTAAAAACTAAAATAAAACACAAAGTAAGATTTATTCTCAATTTAGAAAAACAGATGTATATCTGGATTACGATTCTTACGTAGTGCATTACTTGATAGCTTAAGAAATTATCTAGATTAATAGAAACTAAAAAAACATGAAAAATCTTTGGAACTAGGGTTGCCACTGCGGATTTAAAAAGCCGAAATTGAATTTTCTATTTATTTCAAAGAAAATTATATATATCAAAAATGATAGGTAAATTTTAGTGCGTTGTACGACACCTTAATAAGAAATATAATGAAAAACCGTTAGAAAAGAGGTCCTTATACCGGATGAAGAAAGTCAAAATGAAACAAAAATTGTATGTATTTTTAAATTTTAATTAAATAGGTAGATATCAAAAATTCAACGTACTTGCGATACCCTAAACCTTACGAAGCTCACGTATTTTAATCGAAAAAAATTATGGAAAAACGTTAGAACGAGGGGTCACATAGCAGATGTAAAAATTGAAAATTACATACAATATGGGATGAATTATACATTTCAATTATAAAGGTATATATCAAAAACTCGAGTCTATAGATAATTCTTTTAAATCGAACTTATTGTTTAGGTTTAAGTTGAACCTGGTCCTTGGTCACCCTCAAAACATCCCTCATTTTTATAATGGGCACCATAGTGTCAGCCTATTGTCCAATTCTGAGATTGCCTATACCTTTGATGGCTCGTTTGACGTGCGTTTGTAAGTTTCGATAGAAATGTATCCCTTAACATCTTCGGGTGGGACTACACTCTTAATTTGAAGCGGTTCCTCGGAATCCACATAAGCAATAAACTTCCTCATCAATAGTAATATTGTCAATTTTTCTTTCCCAATTTTGCATAATTTCGATCATTGACTCAGAAAGTAATGTTTGTTGAGTAATTTCATCAGAGAGTTCAACATCTCCATTTGGAATTTTAAGAATTTTCATCAAACGCAAAAAAACTTCCAAAGTCATTAAGAAAAAGGGTTCCAAAATTGAATTTAAAAACTCACACCAAAAATATATTGGATTGATTTTTAAGTCTAATGAATTAGAAAGATGCGAAAAAAATACGTATTTTGTATGTATATAAATTATTATTTATAATTTTCATCTAAAGCAAAGACCACAAAAAGCTCAAGGAAGTGAAATAAAACACAAAATGCGATATATTCTCTATTACAAATAAATGAACCTCTGATTACGATTCTAATTTATAATCATTTAATACGTTAAGAAATTATCTAGACTCATTGAAACTAAAAAACATGAAAAACCAGGTATATATCAAAAGTATGAGGTTACTTTTTGTGCGTTATGCGATACCTTACGAATATGACTAATTTGAATCAAAAACAAAGTTTATGGAAAACCGTTCCCGAACATAAATTGGGGCTGTGTGTATAGTTGTAAACTATAGCTGTTTTTAGAATAGTTGGCTGAACCTTCTCTGAACCTAGACTACATTTGACTGCAGACTCATCCTGCAAATTATTTAGCTAAAAATCGATCTGCATTTTTCTGCTAAAGTTGATTAAGAGCTGCATTACAGCTGCTAGTTCAGCTTAACTGACTTAAATCTTGCTGCAAAGGTTTTAAGTAGCCATATAGCTGCAGGTATTAAAATACTGTAAATTCAATGTTTCTTTGGACCATTTTCAAGTTACCCCTGTTAGATGGTTGGAAAAGCTTTGCAAATAAGTCAAATTGATGATACTACAACATGACTGAAATCAAACTGTAATGGTAGCCCATGAGATATGCCTTAATATAGATGCACTCAAGCTCAGTAGAAAGGAGTTTGCTAATCTCATTGACTGGAATAACAACAAATACATCTGTAATAAAAATAACATAAATTAAAATAAGATGCTGTATCTTAAAAACAGACTTTATGAAGCTGTGCTAAATTTCTGCACGTAATATCTGTCAGCCAATAAAAATGATCGGTATAGGGGCAAAAATAGGTTAAATTACATAAGTTTTTTTAATTAAAGCTTATCACTATAAAAACACTTTTATGTGATCTTGCGTCTTTTCGTTTACATGAGGGCCCTGAAAGGGATAGAATAACTATAACGGTGCTTCCAATGGGGCTTCAGTGATTAGCTGTAAGTGAGTTGCAAAAGGGCTGTAAGTAGACTGCAGTTTGGGTGGAGATACCTGTCAGTGGTCTTGAGCCGCTTTGGTTTATTGCATGTTTAAGTGCACTTGTACCAACGTGTATTATTTAATGTAATTCATTGTTACATGGAATACTGCAGTGCCGTAAGAATCCTGCAGATCAGACAAGTTTTCATTACATTCGTTCATCCCATATTAACCGGGCACTGGGTTTATAGTAAGGATTATTGTCCTTAAGTGAACGGGCAGTAGAAAGAGCTTCGGAGTGTTACACCTTATTAGAAAGCTATCATAGGTGCTGTTTGAACGTTTAAACTTTAATTCTGATATCAGAATAGTAATTTTTCATTCTCATTCTAGAACATTTAAACTTAACCTCTATTATTAGGACATTAACAGAATATGATTTAAAGACGGAAAATTAACGAGATATAGTTTAAAATCGGTACATTTCTGAATCATATTCTGAAAGCAGAACATTAGTTAAAGGGTCTGATAGTAGAACATAACGGTTCCATGTCTAATTCCAGAACATTGTTGGTTTAATCTAGCTTTATGGACAAAACATTTATGGTTAATTTTGACTCAATCGATTTTCAAACCATAATACACCTAAATTTAAACTATAACTGGTATGATGTTTTAGTTTAAACCATGAAGAGACCATTTTTAAACCTCTAGTTTTTACAGTAAGTAGCGAACTGAAAGTGGGCTGGAGCGATCGTTAAGTAGAAAAGTAAATCATATTATAAATTTATGTTAAGAAACTGTATAAATTGTACAATATATACATTGTATAGACTTTCCATTAAGGTATTGTAGAAAACAGTAGAATCACAATTCAAACGCCTTTAAAAGATTTTCTGAAAACATTAATAGAAAATTAGCAAACATCGTATATTAAGTTGTGGAAAATAAGTTAAAATAATTTATAAAATTTCTATAAAATATGCTTATAGAATATAAACATAACACTTACAGAAAAACGCAAGGTGGGGCAACCTCACGCGCTGTATGTTTATTCCTATAGGACCGAGAAAAAACCTTGACCCGCCTTCAGAATTTTCTGTTTTATATAAAGTCTATAAAATGAAGATATAGAAAGTTTATAGATAAGTCTAAAGATAAATAAATTGGAATAGAGCCCCTTACGCACTACACTCTATTGAATTTTATATATTTTTATGGAAATTTCATAGAACATTTTCGTACGGGCAATAGTCAGTGAGAGGGCTTCAACTGTACTTCAATTAGCAGAGGCAGCGCTGACCCCGATTCTGCTATATTTTAGCCAGCTGGTTACCGAGTTGCAGTTTTTTTATATATTGGATTCATTGCTGCACTATTACTGCCTGATAGCCTAAGCGCAGCGAAGAAGAAAATTATTCTGGTTTTTTTTTTGGTAAGGCTCGTATCCTTTTTGCAAGCCCACATTTGACTGGTGTAAATATTAGTTCCACTTTTGTGCATAGAAAAAAGTATAAAATAATTGGAGTTTTATTTTTACTTTTACTTTTGGCCCGTTTTGGGTATAGAAAAATACGATTGAATTGAATTATCAATGCGATTGTCAGTTCACGTAAGTACTTTTAATAAGTGATAAAAGGATTCAAGTGTATTTATAGTCTAAAAAGTCTATCTTTTATATTTACGACTTAATAGTGTTCTTTCCTAAGGAGAGTAATTGAATGTATAAAACGATAGCATTGAAAATTAAGAGCTAAAATTGAAAGTCGTTAAGGCTCGCCATAGAAATTTAAGGCGCGATAAAAGCCCGAAACCATATTTTGAACATGTAGCTCGAAAACCAAAAAATCAAGGCTCGCACTGCCCATATATATAGTGCATTATATATCAAAAATCTTAGTTACGACACCATACCTTACGAAGTTTACTATTATTCATCCACAAGGAAAATTATAAAGAACCGTTGGAAAAAGGGTCCCCACAGCGGATGTAGTAAGTCAAATTTAAACTCAAATTTTATTTATCACAAATTTCAATTAAACAGGTAGACATCAAAAATACAAAGCTATTGCTACTGCGTTATACGAAAACTTAAGGAATGGTATTATTTCCAACTAATGCAAAAAACATGAAAAACCGTTGGATGTTAAAATCCAAAATTAGACACAAAATGGTGTAAATTATAATTTTCAATTAAAATAGTATATATTAAAAATTTCAGATACGACACCTTACGAAGTTTACTATTCACCTGAAAAATAGTGTAAAATGGGTCATATTAAAATTACAATTCAACAGGGATATATCGAAAATTGATTTAATTTACTTACAATGAATACTAAAAGGGCCGGATTAAGTAATTTTGCACCCGGGGCCGAGATAGTGTGCGCGGTATAAACGGAACAGCAAATGTCCCTAAGGGGGAATAGTTAAACTCAATGCGCCCCCAACAAGCCTTGCACCCGGGGGCCAGTGCCCCCTTGCCCCCCTTTAATCCGGCCCTAACTACTAATATTCATCATTAAGAAAAATAATGAAAAACCGTTTGAAAACTGAAATAAAAGAGATAGATAATAATAATAATAGTAGTAATCTAAGCTTTGTCTACGAAGGGATTTCCACACTAAGCCTGTGGCTTATTTACAGGTGGGTCCCTTTACAACGCATAGAGGGGTGGTGGCTAGCCCCTTTCCCACAGCTAACCTACAGCGCCCTATACTAACTATTACCGTTAACCTCAGCAAATTTTGATATCTGAGGCTCTTTTAATTTGTTATACGATACCTTCGGAAATTATCCAATTTTTATGTAAAGCAAAACAAAAATCTATTGGAAGAAGGGTCTGAAAAAAAGGTGTAAATAGTCACAATTGGACAAAATATGGGATTTTATAAAACAGGTTTATATCAAAAATTCTAATAATTTTTTTGCGTTTAGTTGCGGAAGGTTTTTAACATTCATTAAAAGAAAAAAGACGAACAATGCCCATCTCGGGTATGAAAATTTGGATTTATTTTTAATTCTAATAAATTAAGGAGATGCAAAAAGTGTATGTCAAGATAAGTCAAAAATTGTTGGAATTAAAATATTATAGATGTAATAAATAAAAGAAACACAAAATAGTATTTACTCTAAATATCAATTAAACAGGTATTTATCAAATTTATTATTTTTATTTAAATTTATTATTTTATAATATCTAGCTACATCCTAAATAAAAAAATATGAAAAACAAACCATTGGAACACTTTGCACTTTCTTAAGGAAGTAAAACATTAGCATTGAAATGGGCTCTTTGAATAATTTAATAAAAGAGGAAGTTGTTAAAAACACTATTTTAAGTTTAATTAACGATGCCTTTCTTAAATATATCCTTCTAACCTTTGTCATTCTTTAAAGTGTATTAGATTATAAATATTGAAATATATTATACAAAAACGAGTTTTTCTTCGTAGTCCTTAAAAAAAACTGTACATATAGACAATCCTTGGCGACACTTTTTCAAACCCACAAAGGCGCAGAATTTAGAAATTATTACTGTATTACAATTCCAATATAAGTTTAATCAATACGAGAAATTTGGTTTTAATTGCGTAGTTTAAGCATTCACTATGATTCGAAATTTTACAACAAAAACGTCTAACTCGCAAAAAAATATCCACCTCGTAATGTTAAGCTTCAAAGTGTTTAAAATTACGATTTCGGATTCAGCATAAATAGAAAATCCCTGTGCTCTAACCTATTTTATTGTGGAAATGCATAAAAAACCTTTCTTTTAAAAAATAGTTCTGTACAATTTTTTTTCTTGATTCGAATATCGAACCGAATTTTTTCCTCTCAATCCATTAAGCAATATTATATGATATACACAAAAATTCTACTTTGGCTATAAAAAAATTTAAATATTAATGCGGGAGAGAAAAGGGATTCAAGCTGGATTGATATTTCTCTTTGCACGAGAAAACTCCCAAATTTTAGCTTCAACAATTAATTTTTTCTCTGGCGCGCGTTACGGTGAGCAAACGAGACGAGTTTATAGCCCTTTCGCCCCCCACCGTCCCGACCTTCTGAGTTGAGACTGAAGCTCGTTTATGTTTCTCTCTGCGCAAGCGCGACGTTTTAAACTTATCTTCCACAGACCGATTTAAAAAGGGGGTTTAAGCAGACAGAGTGTACCCGTTTCCGCTGACGTATTACCCCCTTTCTCACCGGATCTATCTCTCTATCGTTCTACCGAGGACTGACGCCCCTTTTGATATCGGTCTATACTCGTTAAGTACCGTAGCATTGGCTTTATGCAGTTTTTGATTGTCATTAAATTATCTGAAACTTATTATAATATATACTGATCTTCACCATAAAATAGTGTTTGTGTGCTATTTGTCCCGCATTTTTTCGTTAAGCAAAATCCAGCACTGTGAATCTGGAGCTTTATGTTTTTAGCATATATATAATGGAAAACGGCATCACTGTGTTCTGAAATATTTCCAACGATGTGTAGTACGTAGTTTCCAACCAAAGAAGTTAAAAGAAAGGAATGGAGTCGGTAGGTCAGGGTTTGGTTTGCATAACAACTTCCAGTAAGAAAACGTGGCGCTAACAAGGCAGTAGGAATGTAGCAACCACAGTTTACTGGAAGGCAATTTCCAAAAATCCTTAATTCTTGAATCCTTTTGGGTCTTCAGGTGTTTTTGTTATACTGCGGAAGGCAGGGATCAGGAAAAGTTTCCATTCCTTACTTTTATATTATTTATTCCAACAGACCTTAAGTATAAGCATGAGCATAGCCCACGCGCTTGCTTTTATAGTGGCAGCAGCTTGCGTCGTGATGCGCGTGATCGAGTGGGCTATGGCATGAGAGAGGAAAAAACTGGATGAATAAAAGTTAACTTCGAAGGTTGTCGTGTTCAAAAAAAACTTTTACTTGAAATTTAAAATTTACAACATTTTGTGTCTAATTTTGGATTTTTAAACCCTTTACGGGGCACTTTCAGCCAACGGTTTTTCATGTTTTTTGCTTCTAGTGAAAATAATGCGATTTATCTAGATATAGATATATATCTATATATATATAGATAGAAATATCTTCGTGTTTTTGATGTCTTTCTGTTAAATTGAAATTTGTAATAAATAATATTTTGTGTTTAAATTTGAATTACTACATCCGCTATGGGGACCCCATTCCCAACATCTTTTTATTATCTTTCATATGGATTAATAAAAGTTAGCTTTAAACGTTGTCGTGTATAGTACTATTCCAAAAAAAACCTTTTACTTGAAATTTAAAATTTACACCATTTTGTGTCTATTTGTGGATTTTTAAACCCATTACGGAGACCTTTGACCCAACAGTTTTTCATGTTTTTTGCTTCTAGTGAAAATAGTGCGATTTATCTAGATATCGTATAACGAAGTAGAAATATCTTCGATTTTTTGATGTCTTTCTGTTAAATTGAAATTTGTAATAAATCACATTTTGTGTGTAAGTTTGAATTACTACATCCGCTATGGGGACCCCATTCCCAACATTTTTTTATTATCTTTCATATGGATGAATAAAAGTTAACTTCGAAGGTTGTCGTGTATAGTATTATTCATAAAAAACCTTTTACTTGAAATTTAAAATTTACACCATTTTGTGTCTAATTTAGGATTTTTAAACACTTTACGGGGACCTTTGAGCCAACGGTTTTTCATGTTTTTTGCTTCTAGTGAAAATAATGCGATTTATCTAGATATCGTATAACGAAGTAGAAATATCTTCGATTTTTTGATGTCTTTCTGTTAAATTGAAATTTGTAATAAATCACATTTTGTGTGTAAGTTTGATTTACTACATCCGCTATGGGGACCCCATTCCTTAATTTTTTTATTATCTTTCATATGGATGAATAAAAGTTAACTTCGAAGGTTGTCGTGTATAGTATTATTCAAAAAAACTTTTGCTTGAAATTTAAAATTTACACCATTTTGTGTCTAATTTTGGATTTTTAAACCCTTTACGGGGACCTTTGAGCCAACGGTTTTTCATGTTTTTTGCTTCTAGTGAAAATAATGCGATTTATCTAGATATCGTAGAACGAAGTAGAAATATCTTCGTGTTTTTGATTTCCTTCTGTTAAATTGAAATCTGTAGTAAATCACATTTTGTGTTTAAGTTTGAAATAATACATCCGCTATGGGGACCCCATTCCCAACATATTTTTATTATCTTTCATATGGATGAATAAAAGTTAACTTCGAAGGTTGTCGTGTATAGTATTATTCATAAAAAACCTTTTACTTGAAATTTAAAATTTACACCATTTTGTGTCTAATTTTGGATTTTTAAACCCTTTACGGGGACCTTTGAGCTAACAGTTTTTCATGTTTTTTGCTTCTAGTGAAAATAATGCGATTTATCTAGATAACGTATAACGAAGTAGAAATATCTTCGTCTTTTTGATGTCTTTCTGTTAAATTGAATTTTGTAGTAAATCACACTTTTTGTTTAAATTTGAATTACTATTTCCGCTATGGGGAACCTATTGCCAACATTTTTTTATTATCTTTCATATGGATGAATAAAAGTTAACTTCGAAGGTTGTCGTGTTTAGTATTATTCAAAGAAAACCCTTTACTTGAAATTTTAAATTTACACCATTTTGTGTCTAATTTTGGATTTTTCAACCCTTTACGGGGACCTTTGAGCGAACGGTTTTTCATGTTTTTTGCTTCTAGTGAAAATAATGCGATTTATCTGGATATCGTAGATCGAAGTAGAAATATCTTCGTGTTTTTGATTTCCTTCTGTTAAATTGAAATCTGTAGTAAATCACATTTTGTGTTTAAGTTTGAATTACTACATCCGCTATGGGGACCCCATTCCCAACATTTTTTTATTACCTCTCCGTGTGACGTAGTCCAGGAGAGGTTCTGTAACGGCCGTGTCTGTCTGTCTGTCTGTCTGTCTGTCCGTTGTTACACCCACGTGACCGCGTTCGCAGTTTGCGTATCGGAGCAAACGTGTTCGCCATTTCAGAACTGCTTTCACAGTCACGGAAATGGCTTTCTACTTGAGTTCTCACACCACCATCTTCTGGTCTTTGTCCATCCCACACGGACACCAGTCTGTTCTTACTGGCTTCTAATCACCACCATCTTCTGGTCTTTGTCCATCCCACACGGACACCAGTCTGTTCTTACTGGCTTCTAATCACCACCATCTTCTGGTCTTTGTCCATCCCACACGGACACCAGTCTATTCTTACTGGCTTCTAATCACCACCATCTTCTGGTCTTCGTCCATTCGACTTGGACACCAGTCTGTACATACTGGCTTCCAATCACCACCATCTTCTGTTCTTTGTCAATCCCACATTGACACCAGTCTGCACTTACACTGGCTTCTAATACCACCATCCACTGGTCTTCCGTCTATACCACATAGACACCAATCTGTATCATTGGCTTCTACTCCATTATCATCGTTCGGTTTTAGGATATACGCGGCGATCAGCTAGGGTTACGAGAAACGTCTAGCCTCCCTAAGGTGGGATCGCCACCAAAGGTTTTCGCAATTGCGCTTTTTCCTTACTATTATAATGGAAACGAATCGTATATATACCCCAAAATATGAAGGAAGCGGGCAAGAGGGGGACCCTTCACTTTAAACGTCAATATTAGCAAAGTTTGAGATGATAATAGGTATAACTGTATTTTAAACGATTTAACTATTTTTAATGTTTATTATTGAAGATTAATATAATTAAAAAAAATTATATTTATTTAAATATCAAAGATAAACCTCTCGTGCAAAGAGATAGATTATCATTGCCTCCTATATCTACCAAGGCCCGTGCATGCGATATATTTCCTTCATTGCCACCTATCTCTACCAAGGCCCGTGCATTGTGATACATTTCATTCATTGCCTCCTATATCTATCAAGGCCCGTGCATTGCGTTATATTTTTCAAAACAACAACAAAAATGGGAAGCTCCACTCAGAAACATAATAATTTCTTATCTCTGTATATGAAATGAAAATATGGATAACATTGCGCTCCTTCTTTAATGGTATGAATCCTTGCCTGTCTATTAATATTTTACGTAGGAGTAATACGTTTTTAGCGAAGTCTAGAGAGGATAAACATAAGCGAGATTGTTTCGGAAAAAAATACTGCTTCCATTAATGGGTTTATACTCCTTGTTACTGTTGTATAGAGTAATCATGATAAAAGCTTAAAAAATTACGAGAGGACAGACCTTTTTTATCCTCTTGTTTTATTCTTAATAAGAATATAATACATTTATTTTGTATCAAAAAATATTTTTGGTGCTAAGATTGCTTTAAAAAATCCAAACGGTTAGGCATTGGTAAAAAAAAACAAATGACATTTTTCAAATCTAATGAGATAACGCCCACCTAGTTGAAAATTGCCCTTTTTTATCCGCGGGAGCCATTCTTAATGAGAATTTCGATGCTAGTAGGTTGTCAATTAAACTACCGGTATATTATTGTTGTTGGAAATTGGATATTAAGTCAAATTAAGTGGTTGTGAAGAGCCAGCAGGTTTTTGCCGCTTCTTTTTGTGAGTATTTGATTTTTGTATGTAAAATGGAGGAAGATAATGTTGAGAGTAAGGATGAAATGCGGAATCGCAAAGCGCGGGAGAGAATGAGGGCAAAATGGTCGACGTTTTCATTGGATACTTAAGTTTATATAATCTTCTCGACACGGAGAGGTAATATTTTGGTTTTCCCAACTTGTTATCTTTCACATGGATGAATAAAAGTTACCTTCGAAGGTTGTCGTGTTCAAAAAAAACCATTTACTTGAAATTTAAAATTTACACCATTTTGTGTCTAATTTTGGATTTTTTAACCCTTTACGGGGACCTTTGAGCCAACGGTTTTTCATGTTTTTTGCTTCTACTGAAAATAATGCGATTTATCTAGATATCGTAGAACGAAGTAGAAATATCTTCGTGTTTTTGATTTCCTTCTGTTAAATTGAAATCTGTAGTAAATCACATTTTGTGTTTAAATTTGAATTACTACATCCGCTATGGGGACCCCATTCCCAACATTTTTTTATTATCTTTCATATGGATGAATAAAAGTTACCTTCGAAGGTTGTCGTGTTCAAAAAAAACCTTTTACTTGAAATTTAAAATTTACACCATTTTGTGTCTAATTTTGGATTTTTTAACCCTTTACGGGGACCTTTGAGCCAACGGTTTTTCATGTTATTTGCTTCTAGTGAAAATAATGCGATTTATCTAGATATCGTAGATCAAAGTAGAAATATCTTCGTGTTTTTGATTTCCTTCTGTTAAATTGAAATCTGTAGTAAATCACATTTTGTGTTTAAGTTTGAAATAACACATCCGCTATGCGATTTATCTAGATATCGTCTAACGAAGTAGAAATATCTTCGTGTTTTTGATTTCCTTCCGTTAAATTGAAATCTGTAGTAAATCACATTTTGTGTTTAAGTTTGAAATAATACATCCGCTATGGGGACCCCATTCCCAACATTTTTTTATTATCTTTCATATGGATGAATAAAAGTTAACTTCGAAGGTTGTCGTGTATAGTATTATTTAAAAAAAATCTTTTACTTGAATTTTATAATTAACCCCATTTTGTGTCTAATTTTTGATTAGTAAATTTGAATTAGTAAAGTTCGTAAGATATCGTACAAAGCACTAAAAATAATTTTTATTTTTAATAGGGCCTATATATTTTTTAATTGTTTCTAAAATTGAATTTTACCACCCTCTATGAGGCCATTGTTCCAACCTTCTTTAATGATTTTTGTTCTTGATGAAAATTTTGATATATACCATTTTAATTGAATTTTATTTGACATTTGGTAGGTGGATCATTGTTCCAAGTTTTAAGTTTTCAAGAGTTTGTTTCTTGAGGTTTTGTATTACTATTTATGATTTTTCTAAATTTATACAAGTATTATTTTTAAGTTTTCAAAATGAATCTTCACAATATCAGCTGCTTGATTACGGCTTGTTCTTATCGTATTAACGTATTAAATTCCGTTTCCTTTTGAATTGAGACATTTTGTTACCCATAACTCAAGCTTAGAGAATATAAGTGCATTGCTATTCTTACGGGGACAAATTTAACCGGAAATACGTCATAGATTTTGGTCCCCATAAAGAATGTAAAGAAAATTATGTAAAAGTTTCCTTTAAAAATATTTTGAAATTCATTTTAAGATGCAATTTGAAACAAGTCATAAAAGTGAAATATATTTTCGATTTTACGATAAAAGCGGAGGAGATATTGCGTTTTCTAAATGTCCCCGTAAGTGACTTTTTAAACTCGGTCCTCATAAGCAATGTAGGACATGTATGGGTGTGTGTGTGTGTGTCAGGCTGTTGTTATTGACTTACACCCCAGGGGACCGCGTTCGCAGTTTCCGAATCGAAGCAAATGTGTTCGCCATTTCCGGACCGCATTCACAGTTCCCGGAAAATTCAAAACTTGAGGCTATCCACAATTCAACTGGCCACTACTATTTCATCTGACTAGTCAATTGTCCATTCCACATGAACACCAATCTGTATTCACTGGCTTCTAACACCACCACCTTCTGGGCGGTGCTTTTGTCTATCCCACAAAGACACCAGTCTGTACTTACTGGCTTCTAACACCACCATCTTCTGGTCTTTGTTTTTGTCCATCGCACATGGACAGCAGGCTTCTACACCACCATCTTCTCGTCTTTGTTTTTGTCCATCCCTCATGGACACCAGTCTGTACACCTGGCTTCTACACCACCATCTTCTGGTCATTGTTTTTGTCCATCCCACATGGACACCAGTCTGTACACCTGGCTTCTACGCCACCATCTTCTGGTCATTGTTTTTGTCCATCCCACATGGACACCAGTCTGTACAACTGGCTTCTACACCACCATCTTCTGGTCATAGTTTTTGTCCATCCCACATGGACACCAGTCTGCACACCTGGCTTCTACTCCATCATCATCCTTAAGGTTAAGACATACGCGGCGATCGGCCAGGGTTACGAGAAACGTCCGGCCTCCCAATGGCGGGGCTTCCACCAAAGGTTCACGCAATTGCGCTGTTCTTATCCATAGCTGCGATTCGAAATCCTTATATACTACCTATTTGAATAAGGTGAAGCAACCGGCGTATGCTTCATTTTAAACGCCAATATTAGTCAAGTCTCTCAAGAATGTTTAATTGTTCTTTATCAACACGATGTAACGCTCAATAAGGCGAACAGCTAACGAAGAAAATATTCAATATTAATTATATTTATTTTAATATTTAAGATAATCTTGTTTCTAAACTCAAAATTAAAACGGAAAGAGTTAAAAAGCTGTCTATTTTTTTGTCTGTGTGTGTCTGTCCGTTGTCACACTAGTGCGCCGGGTTAGCAGTTCGCTTTGTTTTGATGTGTTAAGAAATCCTACAGAGCCTTAATATTCACTTTTTCATAATATAAAGTGAATATGTGGAAATCTTTTTCGTAATTACGATGCATTTAGTACTTTTGTAGATTTAAAGCTCTGTTTCATTTTGATATTCCAAGGATGTTTTTTAATATTGTTATTTGAAATGGATGTTTATATATTACTTAAGCTATACTACATCTGTTTATAGCATAATCCTTTCTATAGTGATTTCTAAAAGAACGCAACGATATTGGTTAATTTAACTTTTATTTGTCAATAGGCCTAGTAAACGCTTGGGTTTGGTTTTCGTTTCTGTAATGCAGAGACATTAACGGTTCAGAGTGAGCCGAAAGTTAAATACACTTTTAAATAATTAGGCTTAGATTTTATAATCATGGTGGATATCTGAGCCGCGTTCAGCAGAGCTCAGCGCTGTTAGCAGTGTCCTACAGGACGGGATTTTGCTTTTGAATTTGACGTCACGGAGCTCAGCGCTGAGCCAGCGCGGTCTTCAAAGAAAATAGTCGGGTTTTTGGAAAACGTGACGTAAAACGCGTAGTTCTCAGCTTGGCGAAAAAACATGAAGGGATTAATACAAATAGCTCTTGCTGATTCTGATGGGACTATAGCTATTTAATTGGTTTGAAACCATTTGATGACGCGAGAATTTTAAGAGACATGATACTTTCTAATTTTAATTAAAAAAGACGTTGTTATCTATCTCTTTAAATATGTTATCATACAATTTTTGTTAAGCC
Organism: Phalangium opilio; assembly: GCF_054372755.1. NCBI lineage: Eukaryota > Metazoa > Arthropoda > Arachnida > Opiliones > Phalangiidae > Phalangium > Phalangium opilio. The sequence continues at coordinate 2,962,333 of NW_028324204.1, forward strand.
TTGGTACCTTGCACGCTTTATTGCGCTAGCGTCATTTTTAAAACCCCGATGACCGGAGAAAAGCTATGACGACAGATCTCACCGGTAACCGTTTTCCAAAATCCGCTGTCATTTTGGGGAGCTCTGCTGGACGCAGCCCAGACCAGTGAAAGGTCTGATCGTAATCGGATTATAGCTTCGTGTTTTCATGCTATTTATGGTGCGCATTTACTTCCAGTGTGTGTAGCCACAAATAAGCTTTGGTGTTATGTAACGTTAACAGTCATGTTGACAAACTAAGAAAATCGTTGAGGTGAAACGAGAGGATAGTGTTTACATGGCAACCCTGTTGTGAATATGGCTTTGAACATAGAGGGTATACAGTTTAGGAGTAGAAAATTCGGCCTTTACAAAAACGTAAAGGTAATATCCCTCCAAAGTTTTAGCTCTTCATTTCCCGTTTTTCCCCCATCGGATGATTTTAATGTGTACAAGTATATCCTTATTGGATGTAAAATGTCGTCTGATTTACAGTGTATTTGCTATGCTTTGTATACTGCTTTAATATTTCATAAATTTTAACTTCAGTATTTGTTCTTAAAAAAAGAAACATTTCCATATCTGAGTAAGTAAGTTTGTAAGTAGTCCTCCTCGGAGAGGTAATATTTTGGTTTTCCCAACTTGTTATAATATCTGTCACTTCAGTCTTAATGTAATTAAATTTTGAATAATTATGTTAGCTTTACCGTCATACATTTTGGGTTGAAAGAAGAACTTATGCATCGTTAATTACATTTAACATATATAAAAAATATAGATTTCGATAAGCATATAATTTGTACTTTATTTAAGAAAAAGTTTAAAAATTACAATATTTAAAATATAGATATAAATGTTTTTTGTTTCGTACACTCTATACATATACAGTGTGGTCGAGATCAGACCAACACCTTCCTTTATGTACAACCCCCAATACTGCCAACGGCTGATGTCATACTAAATTATACAGCCTGTAAATAAATGTCTGGACTTCATGATTATTATATGCTAGTGACAAGTTACAAAACGAATACTGGAGAATATGCCTGAATTCAACAAAATATTTTAAAGCACAGTCCTACGATTGGTCTTAGAACGTGGGCCTCAAATAAAAACTTCTTAACTGTTTGGTAAACACATCTACGAAAATATTCGACGTTTCTAGAATTGTGGTTGAGGCACTCTTCTAGACGACTGTCCATGTCTTGTAATACATTTGCAAGCAGTAAACTCATGACGCCTGGTAAGACTAATGGTATTGCCGTCTTAGGTAATCCACGTCCGTTAAGGCATGATGTAGGGGGTATGATAATGCCGGTAGTGATGCCCTTGTAAACTGGCACAAAGAGTAGAAAGGCTTAGTGCAACTTCTTGTTCCACCGCTCTATTATTACTTATTAGCATGAATTGGCTTCAAAACTTGCTACGATGTCAAAATCTCTATCCTCATTACAGACTATACAGTCTCTTCTACATTCACGATCTTGCACTACCGAAATCACGAAGGTGCTCGCCAATGTCGGCAAAGGTGCTTCGCACCGGATGTTGTCGGTGTGGAAACAGTTCGGCATAAAGCACTGCCTTTAGTTGAACGTTACTGCGACCTTCACCCAAAATAAACATCATGTCCAATTTGTCCTGGTTTGAATAGGCTGGCATTTTGCTAGGAAACGAGACTAACTAATATTTACTCTACTACTTAGCTGCTACACTGAAGACCCTTTATATGAAAAGGGACCGGAAGTACCTCAATGTTTTCAAAGATTGCCAGATTGAGCGGGTCATGGGGTTTATAGTGGTGAAGGTTGCTTTGACTTTCGACAGGTGACACCACGGTATGTTTTTAGTGCTCCAATGTACTCTTCCGATAGGTCCAACCAATTACCATCCTGGTTTTTCGGCTCAGCGTTGCGGTATTGCCGGTCCCATTAGAAATACAAGGTCTGTATTGTTAAGGCTTAGAAATAAGTGGTATTTATAAACTGGTCCTCAGGATTAGTGACCCCTAACGTCTATAAAAAATAAACTGGTCCTTAGGACCAGTGACCCTTACCTTAATATTCTTTCTACTGGTCCCATTGTAAAATTATTTTGTTGATAGGCGCTAGCCCACTTGCGAGAAGGTTCAAGGTAGTTTGACCATAAAGGATAGGTTTGACTAAATTGACTCTGCGAGGCTTCAAAATTCCAATCTTGCCGAGACTGCCGACTGCCGCGTAGTTTTAAATCTAACTTAATACCACTACCAAAACCTGGTACCACTTGACAAGCCCTTCATTTGGGTCTAAACTCTAGAGTGATGCGGTTTATTGTGTTTGAAAGAGAAAAGTTAAGAGTAGAAATTGGAAGAAAGCTTGAATTTTCAAACTGGTCCCGCCTCAATTCCCATCAAAAAACTTAATTAATAATTTTTTCAATTAAAAACTGGTCCAAGCAATTAATAAACTGGTTTTGGACCAGTGGACGTGTGCTATTTCTAACTCTGGTAGTGTTAAAATTGTAACAATACTCCTTTTAAAAAGGCTAAAATACTGTACCCTCCCCCCACCCAAACTTTTTAAGTTTCGCTCCTTTTCAATGGCTCTCTTTTCAATATGGGAAAAATGCTTTTAAATGACAATTTATTTAAGTGTAAGAATTAAACAGGAAAATGGAGGCTGAGTGTATGATAAGTGTAGTTTTAATTAAAATTTGTTAGTTTTATTATAAGGTATCCATGAATTTACCAAAAACATTCGTGTTTTGGGTTGATTTCACATTAATTATACTTGATTAAGTTTAATTTATCGGTTTATCTAGTGTGGATACAAGTTTCGATAAAATATTAACTTTAATTGCAATTACCCTAAAATATGTAAGAGCTTTCGATGTATTTTAATGATGAATTACATTAATTTGAAAGTGAAATAGGAAACATCTGTGGCTGTGCGAAAAACTTGTGATGATTTAATCTTAATTTGAGCGCAGTTCGGGAGAGTCGATTAAGCTTAAAAGTATAATTTATTGGAATTTTTTACCCTAATTGCAACGTTTTGTGAAGTTTAACATTTTTGCCAGTTACTATTTTACCCAAAACTTTTGAATTTCGCGCCAATTAATGCACTTTAAAGATAGTTTAAATTAACTTAAGTGTGAAATAGAAAACATTGGGATTTATACCAATGGCTTGGGTAGTTTTAAATAAGAAGAATAAAAAGTAATTTGAGTTTTTATCCAAAAAATGAATATATTTGGTTTAATTTCACGTTAGTTATATTTAATTGAGTGACAATTAACGTAGGATTGTGTTTCGGCAGTGTACATTTAGGTTATAAAATGACTTTCAATATATACTTCACGTTAATTGCAATTTTTAGTGGAGCTTTTGAACCTTATTTTACCCTACACTTTCGAATTTCGCGCCTATTAATGTACTTTAAAGATAATTTAAATTAACTTAAGTGTGAAATAGAAATAATGGGGCTATACCAACAGCTTGTCCAGTTTTAATCTTAAGTAATTTATTTAAAAGTTACTCGAGTTCTCATCCAAAATATGTACATTTCATCTTTAAATTCACGCTAATTATACTTAATTAAGTTTAAATTTATGAAGGATTGAGGTTTGGCAGTGTTGATTTAGCTTATAAAATGAGTTTCAAATTACCTTTATAGTATAGTTCTGAAGAGTTTTTCATTCTTGCCAACACATTGCGTTCAATTTTTATCACACCCCGTGCTAAATTTACGGTAACCTAAAGATCATCTATAACATATGTTAATGAATGATGTGATTCTATAGTTTAGCAACTTTGGCTTCAATAACAGTAATTAAATTAAATACCTAAACAATTCATAGCAATTTAGACAAATAAACAAACGGCAATGTGAACTGTGGAGATAGCGAACATCGTAACCCTCCGTTGCTGACGTGGTTACGTTGGAAAAATCTGCGCTGATGTAAACATGGAAATTATTTGACTAATTAAATTACATAACGACACTGTCCTCCTGGATTAATCAGCACCACTGTTACTTATATTTATGAATTAACAAAATCCACTGTTGGTAAAAAATAGTTAAGCTGCGCTAACGTAAACACCACGACTCTGCCGTAGGGAAAACATATTAAACTTTTTGTCATCTTACCAGTAGTATTTTGAAGTTTTCGATCTTTTCACAGGGTGAAAATCACTATCTTTGTTTCAACACGTTAATAATTTGAATAGTTATGGCATTTTTTACATCAAATTGGAAGCGCACACGGTAGGATTGCACTTTACGTGACCCACCCAACTAACAATGGTTTCTAATTAATTGGACCCTGAGGAGTCCGAAAAAAATAGTTAATAAATTATTTGACCGCCGCAAGTTGGTGAAAAATATTTTCGAAAATTTTAAAATCCATGCACTTACCGCCATTGAAGTCGCTATCCGCTTAACGCATTCTGCACTCAATCTCGCAAAATAAGCAGGGAGCGACTGTAAAAAATTGACGTACTCGCGCCGGAGTTATAGCTATGGACGTTTTTAAGCTTACGGAAACCGTTCATTTCTGATAAAAGGACGGAAATATAATGCGAGAAAAACTGCTATGTTTTGGGGAAATCGTTGAAATTTTTGGGAATTCGATAATTGATAACGGTATATTTTGGTAAATGCCGTCAAATTATTTTTGAATTTATTTTGGAAAATGTGTCAAATCCTTGGGGAATTAGATTTTTTGGAACAAAATTTTTAAATAAAAGGCGTCAAGTTATTGCAACTATGTTTTGAAAAAGGTGTCAAATTATTAGGAAATCAGCAAATGTCAACATCAATATTTCAGAAAAAGGGTCTAGTTTTTTGCAACTATATTTTGGGAAAAGCGACAAATTATTGGGAAGGTACCAAACGTCAACATTAATCTTTTAGAAAAGGATTCTAGCTGTTGCAACTATATTTTAGAAAAGGCGTCTAGTTAGTTCAGCAATATTTTCGAAAAGGCGACAATTTATTGGGTAATTAGCAAATATCAACATTAATATTTTAGAAAAGGCGTCTAGTTATTTCAGCCATATTTTGGAAAAGGCGGCAAATTATTGGGTAATTAGAAAATGTCGACATCAATATTTTAGAAAAGCCGTCTAGTTATTTCAGCCATATTTTGGAAAAGGAGGCAAATTATTGGGTAATTAGAAAATGTCAACATCAATATTTTAGAAAAGCCGTCTTAGTTATTTCAGCCATATTTTGGAAAAGGAGGCAAATTATTGGGTAATTAGCAAATGTCAACATCAATATTTTAGAAAAGCCGTCTAGTTATTTCAGCCATATTTTGGAAAAGGAGGCAAATTATTGGGTAATTAGCAAATGTCAACAACAATATTTTAGAAAAGCCGTCTAGTTATTTCAGCCATATTTTGGAAAAGGCGGCAAATTAATGGGTAATTAGCAAACGTCAACATCAATATATTAGAAAAGGCGTCTAGTTATTTCAGCAATATTTTGGAAAAGGAGGGAAATTATTGGGTAATTAGCAAATGTCAACATCAATATTTTAGAAAAGGCATCTAGTTATTTCAGCCATATTTTTTAAAAGGAGGCAAATTATTGGGTAATTAGCAAACGTCAACATCAATATTTTAGAAAAGGCGGCTAGTTATTTCAGCCATATATTGGAAAAGGCGGCAAATTATTGGGTAATTAGCAAACGTCAACATCAATTTTTGGAAAACGCGTGAAGTTATTGCAACTATATTTTGGTAAAGGTGCCTATTTTTCGGCAATTTGATAAATGTAAACAGCAATATTCTAGAAAGGCGTCAAATTATTTGTCAATTTGTTAAGTTTGAACGGAAAATTTTCGAATGGTGTTTAATTATTCAGCAATTTGCTAAATGTGATGGCAATATTTCGCAAAAATGTGCCGAAGTTTTCGGCAATTTTATAATTGTAATCAACCATATTTTGAGAGAGGTTTCAATTCGAAATGTGAAGGGCAATATTTTGGAGCTTGTGTCACATTATTCCGGGATGTAACGAAATGTAAATAGAGTACTAGGGAGGAACTCAATGATATGCAGTAATTTGTGGCACTTAGCGTTACCCGAGAAACACCTCTTGGAGGTGGCCACACGTCCCTGTCAGTTCTATATGACTTAATGCTGTCCTTCAAATGCCTGTTCCTATTTTCGATGTTATTGGTATGAGCTCGTGAATCCTCAGAATTCACAAACTCATACTTATGAAGGACAGTCAGATGCTCCTGAAATCCCATCAAAGTACAATTCATGTACATTAGGGTACCGTCCGAAACTATAACGGACCCAGGGGCTATATACTTAGACATTTGCGTCCATAAATCGGCCCTGGACTTATTTTTGACCCTTAAAAAGAGACCACCTTTTGTATCTCTGCAGTAAATGCCAAAGATACAGATGGCCTGTCCAGCCAATTGAGCCCCACGATGGTATTTTCGACAGTGTAAATACGTTTCGTCCACCTCTACGAACAATCCTGGTCCTCCTATCTGAACCTTGTCAGCCCTGTTCGAGATTACAATCTCAGCTACCTCGCGGCACATGGAAAAATAGTCCACGACGGTATGGGCGGAACCTTCACTGTGGGTAACAGCGTCAGACACGCTCATGTTGCTCATGTTGCACACCCACAGGAATACCAAAAAGAGATTGTCAGTGACCGACAAGTTTTGATTGTAGAACCAGGTGTTTTTTGAGGGGACGAAAGCCTGTACACATTCGCTTACCAAGTATTCTGGTACTTTTCTTTTTTCGCCTTTAAAGCTTTTCATTTATTATCGCGAGATTTGGCGGCTGAACAGCGGATTAAATATCCAAATCGCCTTTGAGCATCCTGAACGCCCACAAGATACCCATTTATCTCACCATCTTCAGACCTGTTCCCGCATTCACAAACTATCTTTCGTTCATTGAACGAATCAAGTCGCGGTACAAGCTCCAAAGAAAGTACCAGAGTAATGGCGTCCTTCTCTGACCTCGCCCTAAGGGCATCATCCATACACGGGAAAAATCCTCCCCAATTCCTCAGTGAAACCCTTTTAAAAAATGCTCCCCTTTCCCAAAATTAGGGTTTTCAGAAATATCTCCCTCCAAATTAGCTTCGGCCATTGAAAAATATCTCCTTGACTCCCAAATATATCAAATATCACAGCAAAAACAAATGCCTTAAAAAAGCCTCCTGAAATAAAACGTGTCTTATCGCGTTGGCTTTCAACGAGTCTCTGCGCCATGCGAAGATCGTTGTCATAGCAACCAGCCTGGCGGGAAGAGCCTAAAGTCCGGGGGCGGAAATTTGGCGCCAATTTTACAGGGGGGACGTCAAAGTTCTTCCAACATCTTTTTTCACAAAGTGTTTATTAGAAAGTATTCAGTGCTTTGGAATTATTTTAGTTACAAGAATACGAGGAGAAGGTAAAATTATGGCTTTCAAAAACAATCGTGTTGCGGCCATGAGACGCTTATTAAATGGAATGGATGAGACTAATTTTAGTAGCGTTCCAGACCATATTGTTTGTGCATTTTTTGACGAATGCATGCATTTGAAACGAATGCAGGTTGCAGCATTTGGCATATGGAATGGCATATCCGAGTATAATACATGGCGATTAATACGCTGGAGAGATTGTTCAAGGGAAGAAAAACGTAATTTAGCGGATCTTTTCGTTTATATGAAAAAAATCGGAAATTTGTGGGAGGTTTTATTCTTACGAGATCCATTCTGGATATTTGGATGGTGCTACTAGGTATTTTGGTTCTCGAATTGAGTAACCTTTTTATAAACTCTCTACTTAATTTTTATCGAGATGATAAAAAATGCGAATATGAAGCATTCATTTAGGGCAGTGGTTATGGGCAGTAGGATAAGGGGGCCGGCCATTAAAAAAACTCCCCATGAGAAACGACGTGTGGCCACCTCCAAGTGGTGTTTCTTGGGTAACGCTAAGAGCCACACATTCATGCTTACCATTTTTAAATTACAGTGCATTACTTTCAAATTGTATTGAGTCCATCCCAGTGAACCACTTTCCAAAATATCATTTATAAAATTCAGGAATAATTTACACCTTTTCCAAAATATCGTCCTTTACATTTATCAAATTCCCGAATAATTTGACACCTTTTCCAAAATATCATCCTTCACATTTTCAAATTCCGAAAAATCTGACGGCATTTCCCAAAAACTCAAAGATTTCCCCAAAACATTTTTTCTCGCATTATATTTCCGTCCTTTTATCAGAAATGAACGGTTTCCGTAAGCTTAAAAAAATCCATAGCTATAACTCCGGCGCGAGTACGTCAATTTTTCACAGTCGCTCCCGGCTTATTTTGCGTGATTGAGTGCAGAATGCGTTAAGCGGATAGCGACTTCAATGGCGGTAAGTGCATGGATTTTAAAATTTTCCAAAAAATTTTTCACCAACTTGCGGCGGCCAAATAAGTTTTTAACTATTTTTTTCGGACTCCTCAGGGTCCAATTAATTAGAAACCATTATTAGTTGGGTGGGTCACGTAAAGTGCAATCCTACCGCGCACACGGTAAATACAGCATAAAAAACCTAGGGTTAACCCGGTTAGGCAATGTTTCTAGCATTAAAATTGAGCAGACTACAGGATTCCAAAACAAATGGGAGCTGGAAATCAGCCTTTTTAATAATCTTTAAAGAGGAAGGACACTATATGAGACTAACATTACATAGAGTAACTAAAATAGGGGAATGGCAGCCCTCTGCCTTCGACTGTATTAAGCTCTATGGGGAAATAACATGGAGTGTCATTAGTCTATACAACTTAAGCCTTGGCCGTAAAGAAGGTCGAAAAATTTACTTCAAAAGATATAAAAACCTCTATGAACTCTAATTATTTACCTGAATTAATTTTTTAGATGAAAAGTCGACCTGATTACAAAGTATTTGTTCTTAAGGGTGCTATAGATAATTAGCAAATCCAAATAAAGGTGTTCAAGCTCGGATGGAATACCAAAGTAATTAATTTTAGTTGCCTTACTGTCGTCTGCTATGAAATTAGGAATTTTCCACATGAAAGCAAACGTTTGAAATTTATCAACGTAACTTGTTAGCACGCAAAAAGCTAGGCCGTTCTAGTTATCAATGAGAACGAAAATGGGGAAATAAGTTTAAATGCGCTAGGAGGTTAGGCTGACTTCTGACCCAAAAGTAATTTTTGACGTACTATGTTAATTAGTTAAATTACAAAAATTAGAATTCATTAATTAAAAAACAAAACAGGTAAGTTTCTCATTTAAGAAATGCTTGTTAATTTAGAAGCATTCCAAAAACTAACTTCGCTATAGTTTTTCCGTATGGCTTGTCTCAATTTCCTTAAAAAACCGAAAATTTTTTAATGCTTTTTCTATGGGACGCTAACCCTAAAAACTGTGAATTTTCCTTTAACATTACGGAACGGTGTCAAGTCATATCTACAAGGGCCTACCGGCCCAGTAGAATAGCTACAAAATTCACCCACCTTCGAGAAAGGATACACAAGGTAAAAGCTCAATATACACAAGAATAGCCTATTCAAAAAACCTCCCCCTCCCCATTCAATGGAAGGACGGTTTAAGGAAAGATAATACGACGATAAAATTAGGGGCGCATGGGGTTATACAAGGGCGTGGACGAATGATTGACAGGAAGGCCTAGAACTCGCCAAGGGTTGAGATAAGGTTTATATCAAAAGCCAACTCATAGTGGTGCCATCTTTAGAAAACCGGAAAAGCTGGCTTCGGATTGCAAATTTCGTGTTTAATTTAAATCTATTCTAGCTAGAGTCACCAAAGCAAATCATTCGCTACAAAGCCTCGGTACGGACCGCTGACAATAGGAATTTTGCAGCTCGAGTGTTTAGAACTGGAGATTTCAGTTCAGGGAGTTAAAAATTCTCAAAACTATATCAATCGCTACAATAGACATTAAATTGTTTTTAAAACAAACCGCGATGGTCTATCTTATTTAGTTATTTTGTATTTAGTTCAAGAAAAATTGCCTTTATTTCTTCAAAACGCTAGACTTACCCCTTAACCACTCCCTTTAAACCCTAATGAAATATTGTGTGTTATCGTTATTGATTTACAGTGCCCGAGGAAACAACTGATGTTTTTCAAACAATTATCGAGGTAGATGAGGTTAGTCGTTCACATCTATTAGACTGAATGGATCACTTACTAATGCAATTCCTAATGATTAGGAAAGAAAATTGGGGGCGGATCTTTTAGGTGGCGTCCCATTGACCAGCGCACTAATTGCCTAGCCTACACAGCATGAGGTGATATAAAAATACGTTTTTATGCGTGTCGACAATAACTTACTATACTCTTTAAATCCTTAGCCTAATCCTCCCATATTAAGTAACATAACTGGACCTTTTAGAGGACGTCAAGTATATATTATTCATTAAAGAGCATACACTAGTTACATGATTCTGTTTATCACGATAGGTCGAACTGATAACTGGTTGCGGCAATTCTGTTCCGGAAAACATAATATTTAAGCTCTAAGCACGACACCTGGCGCAGCTATACGGACAATTCTTGATTCACGTTACACTGAAAAGGAGTTAAAAGTGAACCATCAGCGCTAGGTAGCAAATATGCCAACACTTCTATCAACGTGTTTATTATCGACGCTATTACTGGTAGAAAATTGAATAGTTGTAAGCAGCATGTTAATGACCTTTTCATTACCTACTTAGAGAAACATGCGGTCATTAGATGTTCAGTGGGTTTTGCATGAGACAACTATACATGTATTATAACGTTCCATTACATCCTGTTGGGCAATCGTGGTTTTCGTCTAGCTATTTAGATTATGGTCAGATCTCTAAATGGCCGGCGTGCCCTTTTGAAGCAAACGTCTCTTCTCTATATAAATATATAACAGTTAGCTGATTATAAGGGCATATATCCAGCTTAATTCTTGTCATGTCTCATGTTTTTAGCATACCTACAGAAAAACTTTAAAAATGGTAAATATACCATGAAGTTCATTCATAAGGCCATCAACACGAAATGTTATATGGCTCGAAAGAAAATTAAGTATATGAAACGTAAAGCGTCAAAGACTCAAGAGGACAGCAACAGCAATCAACTCAATGATGACCCAACGTCAATTGAGGATTCAACATAATACTCAAAATTTGTACTATAGCATTTGAAACAGTGTGCTTCATTCATAATAGGTGTTGATGCATCAGTATTTCAATTCGTCAAGCATATCATTGGGCGAAATTTGTATATAGGAGTAATACCGCGCGATACAGTCACTTACATAGTATTATTTGTCACGTATACAAGCTATATCTCGGGTGAATAGCGGGTGATTATTGGTCACTTATTTCGGTTGTCTCTCGGGTCAATAACGGGTGATTATTTGTCACTTATGTTACGTGAATAACGGGTGATTATTTGTCACTTATGTTACGTGAATAACGGGTGATTATTTGTCACTTATGTTACGTGAATAACGGGTGATTATTTGTCACTTATGTTACGTGAATAACGGGTGATTATTTGTCACTTATGTTACGTGAATAACGGGTGATTATTTGTCACTCATGTCGAGTGTCACGAGGGTCAATAACGAGTGGTTATTTGTCACACCTGTCGCGTGTTTCTCAGGTCAATAACAGGTGATTTTTGTCACTTCTGTCGGATGCCTCCCAGGTCAATAACGGGTGATTATTTGTCACTCATGTTAGGTGAATGATGGGTGATTATTTGTCACTCATGTTAGGTGAATGACGGGTGATTATTTGTCACTCATGTTACGTGAGTAACGGGTGATTATTTGTCACTCATGTTACGTGAATAACGGGTGATTATTTGTCACTCATGTTACGTGAATAACGGGTGATGATTTGTCACTCATGTTACGTAAATAACGGATGATTATTTGTCACTTATGTTACGTGAATAACGGGTGATTATTTGTCACTTATGTTACGTGAAAAACGGGTGATTATTTGTCACTTATGTTACGTGAATAACGGGTGATTATTTGTCACTCATGTCGAGTGTCACGAGGGTCAATAACGAGTGGTTATTTGTCACACCTGTCGCGTGTTTCTCAGGTCAATAACAGGTGATTTTTGTCACTTCTGTCGGATGCCTCCCAGGTCAATAACGGGTGATTATTTGTCACTCATGTTACGTGAATAACGGGTGATTATTTGTCACTTATGTTACGTGAATAACGGGTGATTATTTGTCACTCATGTCGAGTGTCACGAGGGTCAATAACGAGTGGTTATTTGTCACACCTGTCGCGTGTTTCTCAGGTCAATAGCAGGTGATTTTTGTCACTTCTGTCGGATGCCTCCCAGGTCAATAACGGGTGATTATTTGTCACTCATGTTAGGTGAATGATGGGTGATTATTTGTCACTCATGTTAGGTGAATGACGGGTGATTATTTGTCACTCATGTTACGTGAGTAACGGGTGATTATTTGTCACTCATGTTACGTGAATAACGGGTGATTATTTGTCACTCATGTTACGTGAATAATGGGTGATTATTTGTCACTCATGTTACGTGAATAACGGGTGATGATTTTTCACTCATGTTACGTAAATAACGGATGATTATTTGTCACTCATGTTACGTGAATAATGGGTGATTATTTGTCACTCATGTTACGTGAATAACGGGTGATGATTTGTCACTCATGTTACGTAAATAACGGATGATTATTTGTCAGTCATGTTACGTGAATAACGGGTGATTATTTGTCACTCATGTTACGTGAATAACGGGTGATTATTTGTCACTCTTGTTACGTGAATAACGGGTGATTATTTGTCACTCATGTCGGGTGAATAACGGGTGATTCTTTGTCACTCATGTTACGCAAATATCGAGTGATTAGTTGTCACTCATGTCACGTGAATAACGGGTGTTTATTTGTCACTCATGTTACGTGAATAACGGGTGATTATTTGTCACTCATGTCACGTGAATTACGGGTGATTATGTGTCATTCATGTCGGGTGAATAACGGGTGATTATTTGTCACTCATGTCACGTGAATAACGGGTGATTATGTGTCATTCATGTCGGGTGAATAACGGGTGATTATTTGTCATGTTTATCGGCTGTCTCTCGGGTCAATAATGGGTGATTCTTTGTCAATTATGTCAGGTGAGTAACGGATGATTATTTATCACTCACGTCGGGTGAATAATAGATGATTATTTGTCACTCATGTCGGGTGAATAACGGGTGATTATTTGCCAAGTATATCTGGTGAATAACGAGTGATCAGGCGTCAAACAGGTTTATAACGAGTGATAATATGACACTTGTCACCAAATGATAATCAATTGTAATTCACGTAACCTTTACGTAAACATTCCACGTGAAATATAGATAAATAACTGGACTATATTGGACTCGTTTTGGGACATGGGATGCTAAATAGTTTGGTAAATTAATTTGAACGCTTTGGATGTCTTTGTATGCTTTTTGAGAAAGAAACCGTATTGAACGGTGCAAAATTACAAAATTTAAATATTTAACGAAAAGTTAATTATTGAGTTCAATTAATTGAAAATTATTGTTCACACTCCCCACCCTTGAACTGTTTCTTACAGTTCAAGAACCTCTAAAGTTCCAGATTGTATAACAACTGTACTGGCCTTCTTAATCGATTGCCATTAGGCAATCTAACTATGGCAGAACGTACCACCCCATCGCGACCAGTCGTTAACTCCTGAACCACGGCTAGTTTCCACATACACCGTGGGCTTCTAGCTTCTTCTATCAAAACCACGTCCTCTAATTGGAGCTCTTTGGTTGGTTGTCCTCCGATTTGCTTCAGATGGTGCGCGGTTCTTAGCTCTAGTAAATAATCAGATTTCCATCTGATCCAGAAACGCTCTAACAGATTTTGGCGATATTTTAACCTCCTCTGTAGTTCCCGCTTTCCAGCAGGTGGTAGGTCACTTGTCGAATGAACTTGCGAGGGAAGGGAGGTTAGACGTCTCCCTACCAAGAAATGCGCGGGTGACAAGGGTTGAGGCTCTCCTGGATTGTCATACACGAAAGTGATTGGGCGCGAGTTGATGGTTGCCTCAATCTCTATTACTATTGTTTCGATTTCCTGATAGGTGAGGAGGCTTTTCCTAATACCTTTCTTAGATAGGTCTTTACTGACTTGACCATGGGCTCCCAAAAGCCTCCCCACCATGCGCCACGATCTGCAATGTATTTCCACGATATTTTTAGCCCGCTCATAAAGTTAGCTACTTCTGGGCTTCTAAGGTTGCTCAGTAGAATCTTGAGATCCGCATCTGCTCTCTTAAATGTGGCGGCATTGTCACTGAATATGACGCGAACTATTCCACGCCTAGCTATGAATCTCCTAAATGACATTAGGAAGCTTTCAGTCGTTAAATCCGAAACTATCTCTAAATGTATCGCTCGCGTCACCGCACACGTGAATAACGCGATGTAGCACTTCTTGTTATTCGGTTTGACGTAAATTGGACCCGCGTGGTCTATACCACAGATTTCGAACGGTGGAGAAGGATTTATTCGCACATCAGGCAAGGGCGCCATTACGGCAGGAGTTGGCTTGGCCCGAAATAATTTGCATCTTGGGCAAGATGCTATGACCTTCTTGATTACTTGTCTCCCTCTGGGAATCCAAAAACGCTCTCTTGTTTCGACCAACACGTCATTTACGCCCGCATACTGCAGTCTAACATGATTTGACATGGCTATAACGTGTGGCAAGTGGTTACCAGCAGGTAGTATCAATGGATGCTTTTCTCTGTAGGACATCTATGCAGCGCATAGACGTCCGCCCACGCATAGCAAGCCATGACTGTCTAGTTTTGGATCCAAAGATAGTAGGGTTGAAGCTTTAGACACTTCTGACCCGTTTTTTAGGCTCATAATTTCTTCTGGATAATTTTCTAATTGCACGCTCTTAATCCAGCATTCTTCAGCCGCTGCTATTTCCGCAGTAGTTAAGGATCCTTTTGTTTTGTTGTCTTTTGCTCTTGCGTTGTTCGCGAAACGTTGAACCCACGTGGTTATTCTAGAGATTATCTGAAGCTGGTTGTAGTTATTAAGCTCGAAAAGAGGCTCACGCGCTTCTTGTGCTGTGTTTACGCCGACGATAATTGGTTGACTATTTGCGCGAAGCTCGCACGCGATTTCATTGGGTATTAATTCCCCTTGCACAAATTCCTCTACGGGAGGATTCGCTTGTTTTAACCATGGAGACCCATGTAGCCACAAATCGCTTTTAGCTATGTCCTTTAGGGACTTTCCGCGCGTAGCTAAATCCGCCGGATTTTCTTTACCCGCAACGTGGTTCCACGACATGGGGTCAGTACGCTCTTGTATTTCTCGCACGCGATTCTGTATGAAAGGCTTCCATCGGTTGGCATCCCCTCGGATCCAGTACAGTGTTATGGTAGATTCAGTCCACATTTGCACTTTGTTTATTTTGACATTTAAGGCTTCTACCACGCTATTCACTAATCTGGCTCCAATTACGGCAGCCATTAATTCTAACCTTGGAATTTTTAATACTGGCTTTTTTAGCTCATTTTTTAATGGGGCGACTTTGGCTTTTGACGCCACCAACACTGAATTAACAAATCCCTTTGCAAATACACTTTTAAGGTAAAGGACTGAGGCATACGCAGTTACGCTTGCATCTACGAATTCATGTAACTCTATAGAGATGGGTGATTCTCCAGCACAACCCCCGAAATAAAACCTTGGGACTACAATATCAACCAAATTTCTTAATTCATCGCACCATTGATTGAACTTTTCAGAAAACCGGGGCTCTAATTCTGAATCCCAATTAATTTTAGCTTCCCAAAGCTCCTGTAAAAGCATTTTGGCTCTTATTGTGAAAGGAATTATTATTCCAGAGGATCAAAAATTCGCGCAACGGCCCTTAAAACCCATCTTTTAGTGCATTGTTTGCCCAACATAAATTCCAGTAATGATTCTACATCAAATGTTAAAAGATCTCGCACTTCATCGCAAGTTAAGCCCAAAACTTTTACGTTTGTTGGATTAGGTAGTTAATGATTGTCTGTCACTACCGCAGTTTCGCTTCCATGCCTTGCTCTAATTTCTTTTGAGTTACTATGCCACTTTCTCATGTTCATGCTTGCTTCCGCCATTAGGTTTCTGGTGTCTATTATCAATTTGTCAACTTCCCCTACGTCATTCCCCCCTGACACAAAATCATCTACATAGAGGTCGCTCAATATAGTTGAACTGGCACGTGGATATTCCTGAGAAAAATTCTGCGCATGAGTTTTAACCGTGCCCGCTAACAAAAACATACTAGCCTTCCCTCCAAAGGGGGCTCTAGTGAATCTTAATTCTATTATTGTCTTATTTTCTGGGCTTTCCAACCCCTTTATCCACAAAAATCTAAAAGCATCTCTATCTTTCTCAATGATTCCTATTTGGTGATAAGCTTTTTCAATATCCCCCGTCACCGCTATAGGGTTTTCTCTAAACCTCAATAGAACCTGGAATAGCTCGGGAATCAAGTTTGGACCAGAATCCATGCACTCGTTTAGAGACGGCACATTTTTAGCGTGTGACGATCCGTCATTTACAATCCTTAATTTTTTGGTTAAGCTCTCTTCACTAATAACTTCCCTGTGGGGCATATAATAGAGGGGCCCTTCAATTACATGGTTTTCTGGTATTCGCTCTACTATTCCTGACGCTATTTGCTCTTGAATAATGGCATCGTAAGCCTTCAAATGTTCCTCATTTTTTCTAACAAATTAAGGGTACGCCTTTTAGCAACTTCGTAATTATCGCCCAAATGTTTATCCTTCTCGTTCCACGGAATTGCCACCTCATACCGCCCGTTTTTGCACTGAATTGATTTTTGAAAATCCTTCATTAAGGTATTTTCTTCACCTAATTTGGTTTCTTCTGGTGGGTCTCTAATCCCGATATGCTCTAAATCCCAGAACGATTGCACCTGATCAGACAATAAGTCATCCTCATTTGGTTGCCTAGCACTAACGCTCACGCGCATTAAATTTACTGCGTTAACCCCTACAGTGAGAGCTGCTCCTTTTTCGCTGGTTGTCCCATGTAAGGTCCACCCATATTTTGTGTTAATTACGACTAAACTATCTGACAATCTCTCAACTGGCCCTTTGGTTACAGTCCAAAAATAATCCGCACCTATTAAAATGTCTAAGGGAACTTCTTCGCCCCCCTTCTCTTCGCCCTCTCTATCACTTAACGGATATCCCCACTGTTCCATTTTACGCGCAATACTTTCACTTGGGACGGAAAACACTCCCCTGCTAATACCAGTAGTTTCTAGGGCCTCAGTTTCAACTAATTCTTCGCTCTGCACATGTTTTAAAATAACCTTAACCCTATTTCTGACCATTTTGGTCGGCTCATTACTCTCAAATTTGAATACATCTAGGTTTTCCTCGGCAATTTTCTCTAACCCTAGCTCTCTGGAAAGTTTATTATTTATGAAACAGCGATGACTACCGCCGTCGAATAAACAACGGACCTTTACTTCTTTACCATTTGCGCCTAAAGCCACCGCTTGAACTGTTTGTAACTAAATTTGCTTCGTTTTACCTTGAACCTTTTGCACCGCGCTGTTTACGTTAATAGCTCCCGCATTTTCTAGATTTTGATTAGGCCTAGTATTGTTAATTTCGCGCCTTTCACCCCTATTCTCCTCGCAGAGTATTTGGTGATGTTTTCGCTTGCACTTTCCGCACTGTTGGATTTTCCCCCTACATTCAGTTGCCTGATGCCCTGACCTCAGACACAAAAAACAAACTTTCTTGCTAATAACTATGCCTCTTTTCTCACTAACTGGAATTTCATTACGATTGTAATATGGATGCGCACCTTCACAAAAGAGACATTGACCAGCACCTGAATGCTTCTCTGAAGAAGCTGAAACGCTAAGGGAGGAAGCCGAAGCGACGGAGTTATTTTTCCCCCACTATATACTGGTTTAGTATGGGTTTTGTCATTATGGGTGTTGCTACTAATTTTTGATTGGTTTCCTGATCTATGAATAGCTAACGCTCTCTCTTTGCCTTCGACTAGCTTTCTTAAAAAGTTCAAAAGGTCTTTAATTTTCCAACAATCTTGTAGCCCTTCAGGTTCATTTCCAAAACGCTCAAATAAATCTACAAGTAACAAACCCCCAAAATGTGCGCCATAAGTTCTCCATCACCTTCGTTAAACATCTCAAGAGCTTCAAAGCTCGCTACTTCAATTTGGCACGTGTCTTGCAGATGCCTCAAGCCCTCAATATCGCTACTTTTTAATACAGGAGTTAATTTTAAAATATTGTTCATTCTAGTACTAATTAAAATGTGTCTGCGCTCAAAACGTTTTTCCAAGTTTTTACTGGCTATTTCGTAACAACCTACGCCTTCTTTAACATTAGCTACGGCGCTTAAAGCCGGCCCTACTAATTGAGATATTAAATAAATAAGCTTATCTGTCTCTTAGAGTTCTTGGTCTCCTCCAATGGCTCCTTGGTATTGTCCCCAAAATCGTTGCCAATCGTTGAAATCACCGTTGTATTTTTTGATTTCGAGCTGAGGTAATTTCACGTTTCTTCTGCTTCTTGGAAAGTTTTGCTCTTGGCTGGCTAAACTCGGTGTGGAACTGCCTCCTTGCTGCCCTTGCTCCACCTTGTCCACGTAACGCTTCGCTCTATCCTTCCAAAGGGTTATTTCGTCCAAGAAATCTTCTACCTCCATAGTTTCTCCTTCAAATTCGTCAGGGTCTTGCATCAGGTCAAAAATGACTTGGTTGAGCGTCGAAAGTTTATTTTCTCTAGCACCGATTTTAGCTAGATTGTCTTTTAATTGTTCCACGTTTATCACGGGATTTTGTAGCTCGTTTTGAATATCACTCATTGCCGCTTTCATACTGTTTCTAACCGCCTTGCACCTAGCGATTTGTTTAGCTAACGCGTCCATTTTCCCGATCTAATACAGTTCCAAAACCTCGATCCCGGGTTTATACGTGCACCAATATATGTAGCGAAATAGAGCTTGGGAGAGCTTTGTTTTTATAGCGTAGCTCAACGCACTGAAACATCGAGCACGCTCGCGCAATTAAATAGGGTTAGTTAATTCTAAAATAGAATTAGAGTTTTGGAACGCTTCGGTTTTGGTGAATAAAAGATAAGGAGCACGATAAGTTTTTTAAAATTCAACAAATAACGGTTTATTACGAAAATATTAATTTGAGGTTAATATCTAGGTTTTATTAATTGCTCCGCGCTTTAAATATTTTCTCAGCGCAAAGAATTTAATCCTTTTTGGAAGCACTAATATTCCTTTTTGATGCGCAATTAAATCCCTTGGAATGCACAATTATTACTTTTTTGGCACAATTTATTAACTAATGGTTTAGATCTGGCGCTAAATTTTCTATCTAAACTCGCACTCGCACTATTATAAGTACATTTTTACTTAGTTTTTATTCTAAGGGCTTGGCGCGCACTATTTAGCTCGCTATTTTTCTAACTGCTCATGAGAACTTGCTGTTCAAGACTACTTTATTATTTTTTATTATTGACCAATTCTACTGGTTTGGTCCTAGGACGCGCTCAGTCCCAACGCTACTATTGGTTGATTTGTAGTAAACAGGTCGTCTTAGTGACGTACCCCTGACAAATTTTGTTATTTTCGAAGCGCAGATTTTCCATGTTTTTAACAAAATGTTCAAAACAACCTCTTTTTACAAAAATAACAGCGCGGAAAAATACTTTTTACAATAAAAAATCGAAAACAAACTTAACTTGAAAACAACTTGAAAAATAGGCTTATACAAATAAAAAAGGATATTACATTTACAATGGAAAATTATAAAATTTAAATATTCAACGAAAAGTTAATTTTTGAGTTCCATTAATTGAAAAGTATTGTTCAAGACATGACATATTAAGAAATATCCATTCAGAAATACAGACGCTTTGGATTGGCACGTTCAAATAGTCAAAAGTGACTTTGTATAATGACCAACAACGATGTACAAAAAATAACTTTTCTACTGGATTCAGCTATACCAATTCCAAAAAATACATTTTAGTTCTTCAACTTCGCTACATAAATCCTTTACGACGTGGCAAGCTGTCCACAAACAAAATAGAAGCTCGTAAAATGATTCGCAAAATAACTTCTTCAAAGAAAGGTTGCCAAATAACAGCAGCATATGTACTGTCGGGAGTTTAGCTCACTTCTGTAAGCCTAGCTTCTGGGCGACAAAGTTTCGAGGGATTAAGGGACTTCTTCACGAACTGACTACCTCGTGTCCGAGGTTCGTGAAATACCCCAAAAACTCTCAACTTCACTATCCGATTAAACCTAAATTACTTCAATCGTTACTCTAGTTCATCACCGTGGACTTTCAATTTGCATTGAAACTTCGTAACTAAAACCATCGCAATGAACGATTGGCAAACAAAACAAGCTCGACGAAATCGGTAATTAAAACTACCAATTAATGACATTTCCTCATCAACGACTTACGCCATCGTGTAGAAATAATGAATACGAAAACTGTTTATGAAATGAATTGATATTGTCACTAATAATTAAAGGGCATCTGAATAACTCTCAAATGCTACATCAACAAATCAGTACCCTTTTAAAAAGTATCTTTAAATATGTTAATGGTGATTTAATTTAAAAGTAATGTGGAACTTTCTAAGTCCAACCTTCACGTATGATTGTCTATGAACATTTTAATAATCTCTACAATGTATCCATAGTGAAACTTACATTTAACGCTGAATTGAAAATTTTTACGTGAAAAAATCACTGATTATTTTTAAAAGCCATTCTGGTGCCAAAAGTAAATTTTCCTTCTGAAGCTATGAATAAAACCAGAAATATATTACCTTACACGAAGTTCACTTCAATAATGGTTAGTACCGTGGACATCATCTATGAAGAGAAAACCCGAAAAAAAAACTTTGCAAGAGTGAAGAGGCGTGAATTTTTCCCCCTCCCGACGCGCGCTAGTCGCGAAGAGAAAAATTTTTCCTCTCGAGAGAGAACTGTCATAAATGGCCATTGCCAAGATAATCTGACGTTTCCTAGAAACGGCGGGATTCAACTGTATTTCGCGCAATTGAGAAGCCACTGCGTAAGATACAACCATGATACGATTGTAAGAAAAGCACATTTTTCTCACTACGCGACGCTAGTGTTTTTATTTTCACCTCTCTGCCTCGCTGTTCGGGAGGAACGGTACCGTTTCTAGCCTGTAAAAATACTTCATAGATGATGGCCGGCGCGAGGTAGGGAGAAGTGAACTTCGTGTAAAGTAATATATTTCTGATGAAACCCTTTAAAAACGCAACTATTAGCTTAAACATGGAAAACCAAAAATATCACTGGAAAAAAATTTTAATAATAGAATTTATAATTACATATCAACAATGGAAATTTAAGCCCATGTAGCATGCTATAAATGAACGTAGCAAATACCAAGCCAATAGTGTATATAAAATAAATCTTTTGTTTATTAACAGAACATCATCATGCGCGCTTAAAACTTTTAAAACCTTAAAAAAACCAAAAAATTCATAATGTTATTTCATTCTTTAATGATTCATAAGGAATTATAAAAAAAATTAAAATTCCAGATAATGTTATAATTATTATATATAGAACTACTTTTTTTGGACGAAAATATTAACCCTAATTTTTGTTATCATTAAATTACTGTACTCTCATTTAACTGCATTTACCTAAGCTAAAATAGCTGACAACAAGTAATTTCACCATTCATTTCATAAGTACAAATAAATTGTTTTTCCAATACTTAATGCTAAACACGCTTCCATTGCCTGCCCTAATACGCTGCCTAATAATCTACACTACAACTTTTCCCTACCAAAGGCAGGAAGCAATTACAAGTGTACACAAGGGACGACCTTAAAGAAGCTAATGCCAACTTTTGGCAACTTACACAGAGTTGAAAATATCTAACAGCCCAAAGGAGCGCCGTTTCACTAAATATGCGCCTGTTATTGCTTTCAAATTATTGTCAAATTGCACACCTTTGAGTGATAATACTAACTTAGATATGGTTTCACCCAAAAATATTGCTACCTTTTCCAAATTATTCCTAGTTTGTTTATTTGTGTAGCGCAATTTTGGTATTTCACTTTCATTAAACCATAATAAAAGGCGCTCCTTTAGCCACAAAAGATTTATCTGTTCTTCCTCGATTAGTTGCGACTATGGGAGTTAAACGTGAAAGTTAATAGAAATATCCGTATTTAAATCTGTTGTTGAAACAATGACATTTGAAACTGACTTCAAAAATGATCAGCTTGGGAATATCTAGTATATTTCTGGTCAGCATCCATCGGAAATTAAAAATAAGGCCTGTTCTATGGTATGAGGGAATGAAATAATGTCTAAAATCAACCGTAGTTTTAACACGAAAATAAATTAATAAACAATTAGGACTGAAGTTGCACCAGGGATAGATAGACTTTTTTAAGACGGAAAAAACAATGTTTGGCCTTTACTTCAGTCCGACTCATAGACGAGTATATAGCTTCCTTCAGCACGTAACCAAAAAATAAATTATCTTATTGGCTCACTAAAACTACATATTGGTGACGTTGCTGACAAGGAGGGCCAAAGAATACGTAATTCATGTTTACCTCTGTCGCTACGACTACGACCCCTCTTGCGTTGTACCATAGCCCACTCGATCACGCGCGTCACGACGCAAGCTGCTCGCGCTATAGCGGGAGCGCGGATCGAGTGGGCTATGGTTGTACAGATAAGCGTCTTCACAGGGGCTCAAAATGGAGCCGTCTAAATGCGAGGGTCCGGTAATTATTCGGGAATTGTTTTTAATAGCGATTAAGAAGGTAGTTAGTGAATTTGGTGCCCGTGTTTTGGATTTGGAGTACATCTGTAAGGGTGAAAATTGTTCGCTAA
The DNA here is from genome assembly GCF_054372755.1 of Phalangium opilio. Lineage (NCBI taxonomy): Eukaryota > Metazoa > Arthropoda > Arachnida > Opiliones > Phalangiidae > Phalangium > Phalangium opilio. The sequence goes on from NW_028324204.1 coordinate 2,985,328, forward strand.
TTCTTTCTTAAGCCAAGCATGTCTACTATCCTCATGATTTTGTAAACGAATTTGATGAAGTTAACCAAGGCTTAGTGAATGGGCAGGAGTTTTGTGATCTTAGTTTTTGGTTAAAACCTGTTCGTGCTGTAATATCTATGAAGACTTTTACTCAATTCTAACTCACTTTTTATTTTCTTTGGTCTTCCCCGTTTTTTTCACTTGCAAGCCCTATGTCTTGCGTAACTTCCATTTTTAGACAAATGTTATTTCAAAAATTACAATCCGAGCCCATTCCAACTTGGCAGACGAAGGGGCAGACGACGTTTATTTGACCCGGATATACATACAACGCCATAACGAAAATAAGACCCGCCTCTTCTTTTATATCCCTCTGTCACGGGTAAGGGGGTCGTGGACTTGGACGCGCACCCGAATAACCCTGTTACCCATTCCGTCTTAAAAAAGTCTATCTATCCCGGGTTGCACATATTAATAAAAAATGCCTTGATTAGAATCAAGACCTAAAAAGCATGGATAAGACTATGGTTATCACTTGACTGAAGGATCAGATATTAATCAAAAATGTCTTGATTAGAATCAAGACCTAAAAAGTGTTGATAAGACTGAGGTTATCACTTGACTAAAGGTTCAGATATTAATTTTGATTTTAAATTGAAACTTAAAGGCGTGCTTAAGAAAACACAACGTTCCATTACCGTATTCCGTTGAAATAACTTATTTTACTGGTAATCAATTTCAAAAATTTACTTATCTTCTCGGCTTTACGACCACAATTCCATTCCTCGAAAACATTTTATTTTTAACATTAATTACTTTTGGGAGATAATGTGTAAGCTTTTACACAAATTACACAATAAAAATTTGTAATGGCGCTTTGTTTAGCTGCTATGACAAAAAACTTCAAAAAGTTACAAGCACCATATAACCCTTTCGAAACCAACAAACCATCAACAAAGTAGAGCTTAACCCGCTACTACTACGACCAGGGACTCGCGAGTACTGGAAAATTGGACTCGAGCACGACCCGGCAAGTCCAGTTTTCCACTACTCACACTTGGACTCGCAACTTAAAAATCAGGACTCGCACCCTAAAAATCAGGACTCGCAGCACACCTCCGGTAAAAAAACTATTTTATACTTAAAAAATAACACGGAACATGAAAAATGTTTTTAAATGATAAAACACAAAAATATTTAAAAAGGTATTTTAAGAGTTTTCCAGCATAAATTGTCCAACTTTACGCATTGTTTTTTTCTTTTCTTCAATTCATTAGTTTTCATCTCTATCTGCAAAAATATCAAAATCAAAGGATAACACGTCACGTCAGCCTATTCAATTTATACTTCTTACTTGACAATTCCGCAGAGAAAATATAAACTAAGACCATTCAACACGGGTGGACTAGAACGGAGATGCGGGTTGCGCGTGGTTCTTTTAGGGCAGCGCCTCTCTAGCGCCACTCCGCGACCAATAATGAAACTTGTTCTATTTTGTCAATTTTATGTTGATGAGCGCACCTAAGACCACAGAGCTATCTCAGAAGCATTAGTGTGACGTCACTCATAGAACCAAAGCGGTAAAAAACATGGCGGCCACTCACTGAAGAAACTAAGACCTTTACGTTTCACCTAGGCACTGACGTCACAACTGAGAAACGAGGGGTGGTTCATTCAGGGCAGCTCCTTTCAAGCGTCACGCCCAGAACAATATTGAAATTTTTTCGACTCAAACCATAGCCATAACATAAGGCTTATGAGTCGAATTAAGTTTCGGGACTCTCCCGCTAGGGGCGATCATACCAATTGAAGAACGGGATCCATTTTAGCTTATAATTTTTTCAGCTCATCCGTGTTCAATGGTCTGAGATATAAACAACCGAAACGTATCAACTTACTTCCTGTTGTAGATTATTAATTTTCGAAGTAAGAACTGTTAAAAAAATAGAAGCAGTTACGCTAAATAATTTATAACCTTGAGTAATTAAGAATCTGCGTTTTTGACTTACTTTCGATGGACTAGTTATTTTCTTCGTTTTGCTTACGGAGCTGTCTGCCGACATTTTCAAGCCTGACAAAGTACATATATACTATTATACTTTACTACCGCTGGAATCGCCGATCTAGCCCTAAACTGGCTTTCGTCGTTCATCACGGATCGCCAACAACGAGTAGTTCTGCAAGGCCAACGCTCTTCATGTTTGCCTCTTTCCAGTGGAGTTCCCCAAGGCTCAGTTCTGGGCCCACTACTGTTTGGAATTTTCATTAACTCCCTGCCTGATGCCGTTCGCACTTCACACCTCCTCTTTTTTGCTGACGATTCCAAACTATCCCATCGGATAGTTAGTCTACAAGACAGCCTCGAGTTGCAAGAGGACTTGAACGCGGTCGTCTCTTGGGCTACGGCTTATGGCCTGCAATTCAACACAAGGAAATATGAAGTGTTACACCTTGGCACAAGGAATCTCCGCCTTCATTACTTTATTAACGGAGAACTGATTCCTGCTACCACGTGTGCCACTGATTTGGGTAACCTAATTGATGAGGGCCTTACGTTTGACAATCACACTTCCAAAATTACTGGACGCTTGAATTCCATCTCGGGTCTAGTGAAACGGAATTTTTACTTTCGATCGCCCCGTTTTATGCGAACAGTTTACAACTCCCTGTTACTGCCATCGCTTGACTTTGCTTCTGTTATTTGGAGTCCTCCCCAGATGGGCCATAAAAAGAATAAGGGCAACGGCCCATAGGATTTTGGGCGAGCTAATGTTAAAAAACTTTTGTTCGGTGTTTCTACATGGGTATTCTACGTGGCTTGGATCTCCATCGTTTTGTTGAAAAAAGAGGCAATAAATCTCAAGAATCTACGAGTTGAGGTCATTTTATGTTTCGCTCCATAATGCTAAAGATAGGCAAAATAGGCCGATTAAACCTCGGAGTAGACTGTCTTCCCCCACCTGAAATGACTTGAAAGTCGGAACATGTCTAACAGTGATGGGCATTTTTGATATTTCTCTTCCCTCTCCCACTCACACCTTTTTTCAAATATTGACCAAAGCGCCGCTATCCTCTCCCATCTCATAAGATGGTGAAATATTTTTAAACCTCTCCTCTCCTTACTTTATCAAATTCAAATACAATGCCATCTCATCTCGCGTGATCAAAATGGCGCTTTTTTATAGAAACCTCTCCTCTATGGATCACCTCTTTTATTTTATAAAATGGAACCAAATATGAAGCGCACTACTGTTGGTCAGTGTTATTTAAAACTCATTTTTGAGTCCTCTCCTTTCAGTTATATACATTTTCTCTCATTTCATGGCAGCCCTCAAATCAGAGCCTTAGTTTGGCTCTCCTCTCCTCCTCTCCTTTCAGTTTTTTTCTAGTAGATATATCTCTCGGTGAGTTTATCCCGGGTTTTGTATATCATCTCATTTTAAGCACCTGCAATGTCATCTGGTATTTTTCACTCATCTCATTTAAACACTCATGAAGTCATAGTTTTGAACTCAAAACTATTTCTTCAATCTCACTTCATTTTCTTTTTAGCGCTCATCTCATTTTTAAATTAGCACTTATCTCATTGTAAAAGGGTGTTTTATTATATTACATGGCTCGAGCAAGCTTCAATGAAGTGTAGTTTTTGTTTTTATATATGAGCATTTGGTGTTCGTTTATGCACCAATGCTATAAAATAAGGCGCAAAGTACTTGTTCTCAGTGAGCATCTAGTAAAGTTTAATCAAAGCTAATCAGAAAAAAAATAATGAAAGGCAAAATTAAAAGAGGTGAAGTCAAACACTATTAATAAAAATGTCATTTTTGACGAAGACGGGAAAGTGTAAAAGATGAGTGTAGAAAATTAATTGCCTGAAGTACAGATATTCAAATTTTCCATTTTGAAAACATGATTATAAAACATCAATTATTTGATAAAATTCTTTATCTTAATTTTTTTCACCAAATTTACTTCAGTAAATATAATTTAACATGAAAGATATGCATAATTTTAAAAAAGAACACGTTTGCATTTTATTTTCTCTCAAACATTTACAATTAGGTTGAGAATTCGGCCCTATAAGGAGAATAAAATGGACAGAAAAATGTTTTCGTTAATTGTAAAGTTTTCGAAGTTTTAAAAATTTACGTGTTGTGTAGCTCTCAAGATATCACGATCAATCTACAGATTTTAATAGTGAAATCACAATGAAAATGCCTATGTTATTTTCCGCTTAGTAATATTTCCAATTTTAAAATATAAAAATTTAAACTGATATATATACCATATCAATATTTCCAATTTTATAATATTAAGCTTTAATCTGATCAAGCTACATTTTTTTCAGATATCTGAGTATTTGAATCTTCTATAAGCAAAGTATAAAGTAGAACATTGTATCCCTTAAAAAATTCTTGAAGGCGACTTATTTTCTAGAACTACTAGAAAAATACTGTGTTTAAATTTTTTGGGCAAATGAAATTTAGGTGAAAAAACTAGGATAAGAATTTTTTCAGATAATTGATGATTTATAATCATTTCCTCGAAATGGAAAATTTGAATATCTGTACTTCAGGCAATTAATTTTCTATACTTATCTTTTACAATTTCCCTTTTTTGTCTACAAAGGCAGGTTTTATTAATATCTTCTAATTCAGTCTTAATATTGTTTAAAATTGTTTAGAATCATTGGAAAGAAAACGTATTAGGGCGTTGCACGTCCATCGGTAATCTAGCTTCATTACCAGTAGTCGGTAATCTACCGCTCTCTTAGAATTCTAAAGCTTATCTTATTAACGCGTGTTTTAAATTCTTTGAACCCCTATAAATAACATAAGTCGCTTCAAAGATAATCTCAAAATTTATCAAAAGTACAAACTCAAAACAAGTTATCCCGTAATTTCCGTTTAGCTGAAAAAACTGACAGCCTCAACATAATGAAATAAACCTTTATTATGGTTGAGATAGTAGGGTTTCGCCTTTGAAAGTAACTCATTTAAATTTCAGGCGGTGCAAAGTTTCTCTTTTCTATTTTTCAGTTGTAGTATTTTTTACCTACTGCCCAAAATAAGTCTCCCATCAACCACTACTTTAATCCAGTATCTCACCAAGCACTTCTATCATCCAGTATAACGATATCTCGTCAACCACTCCTTTCATCGAGTATAAGAACTTCTCATCAGCCACTCATTTCATAGCACATTAAAAAAACCTATTTCATATCAACCACTCATTCCATGGAAAACCAAAAACTTATATCATACACTCACTTCAAGAAAAGAAATGCCCAAAAACAGCCTCTCACCTATCACTCCACTCATGGACCACCGAAAAATCATATCTCACATCCAACTACTCTCCTCATGATCCAAAAAAATTGCTCTCAACACTAGGTTATCTCTCCGAGTTTTGAAAATAAAATATCTCACCACAAAAGTGACTCATGGAGGTTGAAAAACCACCTCTCATCTCAAACTCACCTCCAATTTCAAATTTTTTTACCTCTCCTCTCCTGCTCATATCACAAGCTCAAATAAGCCCTCTCCTTTACTCAGAAATTACTCAAAATTATGAGTAGGAGATGAGAGGGCCCATCACTGATGTCTAAACTCTAAATCAATAATAATTCTGGGAAAGTTTCGTTTTGTAAATGCAAAGGGACAACGAGAAAAACGTCCCAGAAATCTGGCCTAATTCCAGCTCTTTTAGACCAAACGCCTGTAGAAATGTTTAACACGCACGGCAACAATGTATTGCGGATGAAGCGAAATCAAGGGGCTGCCCAAAGAACATATATATAGCTATACAGGCTGGGTTGTATAGTCTTTGTTTCCCCCCAATTAATAGTAGGTAAAAAATAACTAAGAGTAATAATACCAACAATGTTCCCAGAAGTGATATTTAACACGTAGGCAATATTATCATTAGACTTTTTATCATGACCATACTAAATATTGTGTACACTATAAGCATTGAATTTACATTATTTACAAGTTTAGGAATGAGTAAAATCCTTTTATTTATATATATTAAACCATATTAGGTAAGAGTTCCAAGTCAGTTGCGTTTATCTCAGATTAAGCGTGGCATTTCCACCATGATTTGGTTTAGTCAGCAACTAATAGAAGAGCACTTGGATGTTTGTTGGAAAGCGGTACTATAAATTAACTACTACACGGGTATATACATAACATCTTGATGAATTATATATTTTAACATCACAAAAATAGCACGAATACCGTGCTTTGTCGCCACCGTTATCAGACTGTTGTGTCTCTCGTATTCACATAAAATATATCATTGTTGGGTGTGTTTTTTATAAATAAACGCCACAAAAAGGGCAATATATTTGGACAACCCTTTCTTATTTATCAAATAGCTTGACAGTTTTTTGGTGCAATGTAGACAATACTATCGCACTTAGAACCTATCCAAATGAAGCACACCTTCATCGAATATTTTTGTTGAAAGTGGTTGTATTGCACACAAAACTGTTAAACTATTTGGTAATTATGAAACGTTTGACCTAATAGTTTACCTATTTGTGGCGTTTAAATATAAAAAACACACCCCACAATGAAATTCGATAAAGATATGTTTTATGCGGATACGAGGGAAGCATTAGTGAACACCACAGTTTGATAACGGTGGCGTCATGGCACAGGATAAGTGCTATTCCTGTAATCATAAAATATCCAATTCATCAAGTCTTTATGTAAATACCCGTCAAGTAGTTAATTTCTTTATTGTACAGCGTTTCAACAAACATCTACCTGCTCTTCTTCTACTTGCAAATAAGAGTAGAGCTTGCATGAAGTGCTTAGCACAGTACAGGAAGTTCCAAGAATTTCGCTCGGCCAGCACGCCATCTGCGAGTACTAATGAAGCATCTGTAGAGTCTGATTCCGGACCCGAACCAGCACCAGTGACAGGTCCTAGACCGTCGGTAATGTCTATTGAGGTGAATATTAAGTGTGTCACACTGGGAAGCCATAAGTGCTTTGTTTGTGGATCGAAAGCACGCACTAGAGTTACGGAAAGTGTCCGTAATGCTAAGTGGTTGAACTCGTCTATCTTTGTCAAGACAGATAGCAGAATTTGTTCGACGCATTTGGTTGACGGCGAGCTTCCCGATGAAGTTATTGGAGGTCTCACCGCGAATAGTGAGTCGGGATTGTTTACGTCCAATGAAATAGGATGCCTACTTAAAAGTCTTGCCGAGAATGTTGGCACAGCGAAGAGGCGTTGCTATGAAAACCTAGTGACATGTGACCACGACTGTAAAGTCCTTACCTCGCTATCTCAAGAACAGTTCCTTGCATTGCACTCTACAATAGAAGACAGAATAGGGGTAATCCACACCTGTTCATCAAAGACCGCCTTAGTACTGTTACTTGCAAAGATGAGAATGGGTTTATCGAACACGATTTTGTCAGTACTGTTCCAAATTAATAATAGAACGAGTATGAACATAATCCTAAAGGTCATTGCAGCGCTAACAGATCGGTTTGTTCCTCAACATTTCGGGCTCAACCACATTCCACGAAAAGACTTAATAACCAATCTTCAGTCGGCCTCTGCGGTTAGACTCTTCGCCAACAAAACACCAGATTGTCTGATAACTATTGTTGATGGTACATACATTCGAGTTGGTCGATCGCGGGATTATACTGTTCTTCACAAGTCCTTCTGTGTTCACAAAGGTCAGCACATATTCAAACAAATGGTCCTCGTCACCACAACAGGTTATATTATAGACATTATTGGCCCATACTTTTCCAACGGACGCATCAATGATGCCCGTATCCTAAACCACGCCTTACAAACTAGAGCGACTCTCAAATCGTTTTTCAAAGCCAATGATGTAGTTCTCGCCGACCGTGGTTTTCGTGACTCTAACAACATGCTTTCGGAACTAGGAGTGTCGTTACAAATGCCGTCGTTTTTGCGAAAAGGAGAAAAACAAGTAAGCACAAATGAAGTAAACCGTTCCCGGAAAGTTACATACCTGAGATGGCCTGTCGAAGCAAGAAACGGACATTTGCAAACTATCTTCAACATTTTCCAAAATCGTATTCACGTCCACATGATTCCATACATAACGGAATTGCTTCACCTAGCCGCGGCTCTCATAAATGCTTATCATCCAGAGCTACACCACAACGGCAATTGGGAAGAAGCTGTGGATAAAATGGTGGCGTCTGAAAAGGTTGAACATCCTCTAAAACCATTGGTTGAAAGCGGAATTCTTCGCAGGCCATCGCAATGGCATAAGCTAGACGAATTGAACTTAGATGACTTTCCGGTACTAAGTGAAACAGACGTGAAAGACATCGTTATGAGTGAATTCAAAACCGGGCGAGCTGCGTCGTACGTAGCTTTAATAATAATAATAAAAAAAACGCTTTTATTGAGATATTCTTTTCAAGCTAGTGTAGCCTGATTTACAAAAGAGTCTCGTTTGTTAATTTAATATAGATTATAAATTAAATACCGAAAGTTAAAATATATACAGTGGACTGATACTTTATAAGTTAAGTAATTCTTTAAGAGTTTAAGATTGGAGTGACTTTATGTAGACCATGGCTTCTTTTTTAAATGACTTAAGGTTCGTACAGTTTTTGATCTGTGCAGGTAGTTTGTTCCATATTTTTAGGGAATTTTCTTTTAGACTAATTTTACTAAGCTTTCTGCCAGTTACTCCAGTTTCAGTATAGAAATTACTGGAACAGGAACGGGTATTGTGACTATGTACTGAGGACGGTTTTATAAAGAGTTCAAGGATGTATTCTGGGACCTGCATTGCATTAACTTTATACATAAAGCAAAGTACTGCAAGCTGGTAGGACTGTTCGAGGGTTAGCCAGTTTAATTCTTTCCTAGCTGCAGTAGCAGAGTGGTATTTTGACACTTTACAAGCGAAGCGTGCGCAATGATTGTGTAGTATTTGTAGCTTCTGCAGTGCCTTAGTGCCGGCAGTGCCGTAGAGAAGTAGTCCATATGTTGCAACAGGTTGGATTAGAGTTTTGCACAGTGTATTAAGGGTTCCAGTTGGAAGATACTTTTGGAGTGGTCGAAGTAGCCATAGAGCAGCACGTGATTTCTTTATTCGTTGTTCGATGTTTTCCTTCCATGAGAGGGTCTCAGTTATTATGATTCCTAGATAAGTGAACGATTTAACACGTTGAATACCAAGTTTTCCCAGGGTTTGTATAGTGAGGTCTGGAGACTCTAGATCAGGACTGATAATCATAAATTTAGTTTTCTGTTCATTAAGTTGCAGGTTACGTAGGGAGAACTTTGTTTTTAGTTTTTGTACGTCAATTTCAAGGGAGGTGAGTAGTTCAGTTTTCGATGGCGACGAGTTTAGGAGAGCATTGTCATCGGCATATTCGTGAGATCTGCATGAATCCAGAGTAGTGTGCATGTCACTTGTGTAAATGTTGAAGAGCAATGGTCCAAGGACGCTACCTTGTGGTACCCCGCTTGAGACCTCCAGCCCCGATGATGTTAGCCCTCCGAGACTTACTCTTTGTCTTCTGTTGGTCAGGTATGATTTGAGCCAGTCATGGCTGGCACCTCTGATTCCATAGAGCTCAAGGAGTTTTACGAGTATTGAGTGATTTACAGTGTCAAATGCTTTAGACAGGTCAACAAACACTAGCCCGACATAGTGTCCTTTATTGAGTCTATCAATTATTGTTTCAATCAAGTCAATTGCACATGTAATAGTCGAGTGACCTTCCCGAAATCCAGACTGCCTTTTGTAGATTATGTTGTTTGCCATGAAATGTTGGTATAATTGGTCATAGGCCAGTCGTTCAATCACTTTGGAAAGGCAAGGCAATATAGTAATTGGCCTAAGTTCTGTAGGGGTTTTAGCGTCCTTTGTTTTAGGAATGGGTATAACTTTCCCTTCTTTCCATGCATGAGGAAAGATCCCACTTGTAAAGGAATGGTTGATAATCTTCGTAAAAACTGGGCAGATTATATGCGAGAGGGCTTTGACCAATGTAGGAGACAGTTCATCAAGGCCAGTCGCCTTACTTGGGTTAATACTTGAGAGGTGCTTTAATACAGATGCTTCTGTAACCTCTGAGAAATTAAAGGTGCAATCCATTCCCTCTGGCAAATCAAGGTGTGTTGCTGTCGACGAGGTAGCGTTAATGGTTGTGTAGTACTTGTTCAGCTCTTCCGCCATCTCCAGTTCATTTGTAACTACTTTATCCTTGGTTTTAAGACATGTAATTGTTTGTTTAGCAGGTTTCAAATGGGGTTTAAGCGTTTTCCACAAGCTGTTAGTTTCTGACTTAGAGTTCATTATGTGTATTCCAAGGCTTACCCGTTTTGCTTTAACTAGCATTCTGTTGACTAGGTTTCTGAGCCTCTGGTATTCTGGACGATACGCTTGGTTTTTCCGACTTTTTTTCAGCAAAATATCTCTGTAATGCATGTTGTGTTTGATTTCTGGTGTGAGCCATAGAGGTGATTTAACCGGAGTTCTTTTCAGTTTCTTAGGCGCTAGTTTATTGAGATTGACAAAAATTGTCGTGTATAGCAAGTTCAGGCCTGTGTCGGGGTTGTTGAACGTCATGCTAGATGCTAGGGTAGTTTGTATATTACGTATAAAAATATCAGAATCAAAGTTCCTGAAATTGCGCACGCTTTGGATGGTCTTCTGAATCACTGGTGTTTTTTTCTTCCTTACACTCAGTATGAGGTCGTGGTCAGATAGTCCTAATGGAATGACTGTAGTCTTGTGTATGCGTGTAGGGTACGTAGTGTACATATGGTCAATCATGGTTTGTGTTTGCTTGGACACTCTAGTTGGGTCTTGCACCAGTTGGGTGCAACGCACCATGGATTTACTTAGAAGTTTCGTTTTGCTCGACCTTTTTGTGGCTAGTAGGTCACAATTAAAGTCGCCCATGACTATAACTTCGGTGTTTATGTCAGATGTAAGGCTGTCAACTTGCTTCTCTAGATCGTCAAAAGTTGAGACTGCATCTTTCAGGTTAGGGGGTATATAACACGTTGAGAAGTATAGTGGTTTGGTGTTGGTTTCATGAATCGTTAGCCATAGGATCTCAAGAGAGGAGTTTGCATTTACCGGGAATTTTGATTTGTCTAGTAATGTTATGTTAAGTTTATCGCTACAGTAGATTCCTAACCCACCGCCTCCCTTCGACACGCGGTCTTTCCTTAGGAAGTTGTATCCGGGTATGTTAAACAGGGCGTCCGGGATGTCATTTGTCAGCCAGGTTTCGCAAATACCAAGTAGGTCTAGACTATAGGTGTTTAGTATCACTTCAATTTCCATTATTGGTTGAAGGTTGTTTTTCTTTATGCTCCTTACGTTTAGGTTGCCAAGTCTTAGTCCGCGTGGAAGTACAGAGCTATTGGTTGTTGTGGGTTTATTAGGTTTATGACAGCTGGGAATGAAAGGCGATGCTAGGGGATTTAAGTTTATCGGTCATTTCTGGTCTTGTCTTGTCGTTGTTCGCTGTCTTTGTATGCGTAGCGTACTTGGCCAATTTTCGAGGTTCATTATAGTTTTGTCGAATTTGTTACTGCATTTTAGTGTGAATGAGTTTTTCCAGTTTCTACCTTCATTCGCGAGAGTGACTTCCACATTTGTGATGTCAAGTTCTCCAAGATGGTTCCTGATGTCATCAGCTGTTATTTCCGGGCTGCAGTTTGACAACCAGTATACTGATTGAGGAGAAGCCGATAGTATTAGAACTTTTGAATCTTCGTTTGTACCCCATGTTCTTTGGGGGGTGTCTGAAGTATCCGAGTTCAGCTTGTGGCACGAGACTCCCACCGGCCATTTCTCAGGGTTGAGAATGTCCGAAACTGTTGAGGGGGACCTTAGTATGAAACAATTTTTTACTCTGTCAGAAGCTTGGGATTTCATTGTGGTACGTAGACCACTGACTGTTATACTACAATAGGATTCAAGGTGTTCTTTAATGTCCTCTACTGTAGTTGTTTTAGCACAATTGCCAATGAAGAATTCATGATAGTCAGCTGATGGTTTGATTTTACATGATAGTAGTTTCTCTTGTGGCATGGCCCCGTAATTTTTAATGGTCCTTGTTCTCTTAATCATCGGAAGACTAACAGCACCGGATTTTTGTGTGCTATCCTTAGTCCTAGCAATGCTGTTAAGTTGATCAGTGAGACTTCCACGGGGTATTGTTGGTAGAGTACCGGATCTATTTCCGATCCCCAACATTCGCTTATCAACGAGTGCGTTAGTAGTATCCGAATAGGATGGCATGTTTACTGGTGCCTCTAATGGTATGTGGAATGCCCTTCCTGGGATCAAATTAGCAGTACTAGGCTGTGTAGCCTCCGCACGGTGTTCCAGGTAGTTCTCCCTGAAGTCCGTGAACTCCTTGTAGTATGTGGTGATAGTTTCCAGTTGGCCTGTTAAGTTCTTGAGGTTTGAAATTGTGTCAGTAAGGGCTTTTATAGAGTTTAGGTGGTCGATGTTTTCTGTTTTTAGCAAAGTTAGTTTCCCATTTAGGTCATCTAGTCCAAGGCTTAGCTGTTCGTTGTTGGTTTTCATGTTATTTTCCAATCGTTCATTTGTTGCTTTAATATGGCTAACCTCTTTCGTAAGTTTTGCCAGTTTGGTTCCTATTCGGCCGTCATTACGTAAAGATTTAATCAGGTTTCTGCACTCATTGCAACAGTAACAACGTTTAACATCAGATAGTTTTAGTCCAAGGCAATTTAGATGATAATAGGTCAAACATATGTCGCAGGCTACCATAGTAACTTGGCTCCTTTTCTCGTCTTTACGGTTGTAGAGGCATCCAGAGTTAATGCAGTGTTGCGTGGGCTGCATGGTCGTTTCGCCGTCGTCCTTGTCGTTGTCTCCCATTTTTTTTTTTTAATTAAAAAGAATTGTTATTTACGATGTAAAATTCAATTATAGTTGATGGTTATAAAATTGTTCGAGGATTTACTAGCATTAATCCCGGTTGTTAATAGAAAGTCATTAAAAATCGATAAAACTGTATTAGGTTGTTAAGCCTTAGTCAATACGGGAGCAAAAAGTAGACGTCTGATCGGTACGAATTCTAGCTTTTTTTTTGACAGTTGAAAATTCTGGTTCGTTCACCGTTGAGGTTAGTCGAGTGCACGTTGACCTCATCGGTTCGGGTGGCCAGTCAATTTTCAAGTTCAACCACCCATCAGGCTTTAATTCGATACGTCCCCAATGGTTTAGGCGTAGACTCTATAAAAGAATGGTACTGCACCTGCAGGGGCGGCTACTTGACCCTCGGCACGTGTGCTCACATTAGCAGCGTAATTTGGTACCTCGGCTATCGACGCCACGAAGAAAGGGGCAGCTGGTACCAGTCCAACTTACGTGCAGTTTGCGATGACGCTACCGCCTTAGAAACCCTATCTAACATAGTTTAAAGTAGCATATTTGTATTGTAATTGCTTTTATCTATGATCATGTTTGTGTAAATCAATTGAAAAGTATTATTAGATTTAAGAATAAATCTACTACAGCAATCTTATTGGTATAATGTCTCTTAGGTATATTTGATCCACTAATTCTGGGGAACACAACATAGACTAAACAAAAAAACTTAGCCTTGAACGGTGGCGACAAAGCACAGTATTAGTGCTGTTTTTGTGATGTTAAAATATATAATTCATCAAGATGTTATGTATATACCCGTGTAGTAGTTAATTTATAGTACCGCTTTCCAACAAACATCCAAGTGCTCTTCTCTTAGTTGCTGACAAAACCAAATCATGGTGAAAATGTCACGCTTAATCTGAGATAAACGCCACTGACTTGGAACTCTTACCTAATATGGTTTAATATATATAAATAAAAGGATTTTACTCATTCCTAAACTTGTAAATAATGTAAATTCAATGCTTATAGTGTACAAAATATTTAGTATATCCATGATAAAAATTCTAATGATAATATTGCCTACGTGTTAAATATCACTTCTGGACACATTGTTGGTATTATTACTCTTAGTTTTTTTTTACCTACTATTAATGGGGGGAAACATAGACTATACAACCCATTCTATATAGCTATATATATGTTCTTTGGGCAGCCCCTTGATTTCGCTTCATCCGCATATATATGTTCTTTGGGCAGCCCCTTGATTTCGCTTCATCCGCAATACATTGGTGCCGTGCGTGTTAAACATTTCTACAGGCGTTTGGTCTAAAAGAGCTGAAATTAGGCCAGATTTCTGGGACGTTTTTCTCGGTGTCCCTTTGCAGTTACAAAACGAAACTTTCCCAGAATTATTACTGATTTAGAGTTTAGATATGTTCCGACTTTCAAGTCATTTCAGGTGGGGGAAGACAGTCTACTCCGAGGTTTAATCGGCCTATTTTGCCTATCTTTAGCATTATGGAGCGAAACATAAAATGACCTCAACTCGTAGATTCTTGAGATTTATTGCCTCTTTTTTCAACTAAACGATGGAGATCCAAGCCACGTAGAATACGCATGTAGAAACACAGCAGCAGCGAACAAAAGTTTTTTAACATTAGCTGGCCCAAAATCCTATGGGCCGTTGCCCTTATTCTTTTCACAAACTTTTATAGGGGTAAAAATAAGAATTTGAACAAAACAAATCAGTTATATCTAAGGGAGGTTTGCAATTTATAACCTCTATGGAATGTCTCCTTTTAAGATTTAAATTTTAGGGGTGTTTAGGTTAAAATCGTGCAGTTATGCACTAAAAACAGTAATGTTCAAAAATATAAAGTGACGATTTTTAAAATTGAATATAATCCGTCAACCATAATCTAAGTTCTTTAACCATTGTTTCAAGTCAGTTTATCAAAATAGTTTCAAGTTTTTAATTTCTTACGCCAAGTTGCTCCTCTTCCATATTCTTCTTAAGGGTTATTTCTTCTTCTTCTCGATTTAAGGGTTAATTATTATTATTTTTTTTCCTTTTCCGCTATTTAAGGGTTAATTATTATTATTCTTTTCCTTTTCCGCGATTTAAGGGTTAATTATTTTCTTTTTTTCCTTTAATATTTCGCGCAATCACGCTCCTTCTCTTCTTCAACTTAGGGGTTAAAAAATATTGTCTCCGAGTTTCTCCGAAAAATAAGGATTCAATTTGATGAAAAATAAAGGTATCAAAATGAATACAATAAAATCTCCGATTCTTTCTAAAGATTTATTAAGGATGAGCTGACAGGGTTTCGTTAATAAGTTCAGTAATCGACTAAGGGTGGGACAGGAGGCAATTCGTACATATAACTACTAGTTTCTCGCAAGGATTTCTGGGACAATGACGTTTGTTGACTGACATTGGTTTGGCGAATAGTGGACCATATTTATGACGTAGCCGGGAGGATTCATGTTATCAACGAATAGGCAAAAGTTTTAAATCTGGGACCAAATGGGGATTGGTCAGTTTAAGGGTTAAAAAAATGTTCTAGAAGTTTCTCGGGCTGTTAAATCAAAAATCTAGTTCTTTATTAGATTACCGAAAAAATAATCTTATTTTTAGTATTTTACATTTTTTAAATTATCTTGTGATAGCTTTATCTTTCCTGCAAGCGACCTGTTTAAAAAATACTGTAACTCTAAAAAATATTCTTGCCAATGCAACTACATTACTATATAAGGAAATATTGCGATTTTAAAACTTTAGTTGCGATATTGTTATTCAGCCTAATAGGTTAGGGATTCTTCTTTAAGTCCGCCTTAGGGATTCGTCTGTGAGTCCGCCTCTTGAATAATATCGAATTGTAAACTCAGAACTGGATACTTTAAGCTACTATTAAAGAAACAGTTTTTGTTAATTTTACTAAAGTCGTTTTTTTTTGTTGTGATATCCTCGATTTAAATCGGCGCGTGTCGAACGAACATTTTCAAAGTTTTGTCTAGAAGCTTCCGGACTTTTCAGTCGGGTTCGAAAGTAATTAAGCTCTCCCAATACGAGCAATTAAGTTTCGGCGCAACATTTTGGTGCCGAAACCCGGGAGGATATTTATATATACTTTGCCGTCAGAGAATTTGGAAAAACAACAATAAAACGTAAACCATTGCGAGATTCCAGTACGAAGACTACCTCTGCGCTTCAGAAAGAAAAGGGTGATGGAAATCCTTGACTCGATCACCTTCAAAATGCCATTCTACTTCTCAACGATATGGAGGAGAAACTGATCTTACTCAACGCTACCTTGGAGCGTCTTATCGATAACCCTGAAGAAGAGAAAAGGGAGTTAGAGACCTGTATTAAGGACAATGACGATATCATTGAGGTTCGTGGTGCTGTCCAGCGTCTACACGATCGTCTTAAACAACAAGGAACTTCCTTAGTTCAAAATCTACGAGCAAATCCAGCTGGATCCACGTGGTCAACGCTAATCAACCCAGGACCCCCACCGATGGATGGACTCTCGTCTCAACTTAATCCACAAGATGAAAATTTGGGTGAAAGCTGTCTGGAAGTACGGAGGTGTGTCGGCCTCGTGGGAACTTCAGGTGAGACTTCCAAAGTGGAAAATGCAACGTTTCAAAGGTGATATATCAAACTGGTCCAACTTCAGGGCAAAATTTTGGAACTGCGTCCATATAAGAACTGATCGGTTTAAAATCTTTCTTGAACACTAATGTTCAAGGGGGGGAGCTTGTGTTAAATCAAAAATCTACTTCTTTATTAGATTACCGAAAAAATAATCTTAATTTCAGTATTTTACATTTTTTAAATTATCTTGTGATAGCTTTATCTTTCCTGTAAGCGACCTGTTTAAAAAATACTGTAACTCTAAAAAATATTCTTGCCAATGCAACTACATTGCTATATAAGGAAATATTGCGATTTTAAAACTTTAGTTGCGATATTGTTATTCAGCCTAATAGGTTAGGGATTCTTCTTTAAGTCCGCCTTAGGGATTCGTCTGTGAGTCCGCCTCTTGAATAATATCGAATTGTAAACTCAGAACTGGATACTTTAAGCTACTATTTAAGAAACTGTTTTTGTTAATCTTACTAAAGTAGTTTTTTTTGGTTGTGATATCCTCGATTTAAATTAAACGAACATTCTCAAAGTAATCTCTAGAAACTTCCGGACTTTTTCAGTCGGGTTCGAAAGTAATTAAGCTCTCCCAATACGAGTAACTAAGTTTCCGCGCAACACGGGCCAGGTACCAGGATAGTGACTCAAGGTCTTGGGGTCATTCCTATTTTAGAGGCCGTTTCCATAGTGGTAAAATTTTTCTATGAACTAACCAAAAGGCCGGAAGAATTTATGAAATTCTTGTTTGATCATCACCTGATTGCCTCTGAGAGATCGTGTCCATCCTGTGGAAACCCGATGAAACTCGCCTCGAAGCAAACCAAGTTGCCCATAAAAAATCGCGGGGATTTACAAGCGTGGCGTTGTCGAAAGAGTATCTCTGATGGCAACACTAGACGGGAGTGTGGGACGTCCTTGTCCATAAGGAAAGGCAGCTGGTTTGAGCGCTCTCACCTATCGATGGCAGAAATCATGATGTTAACGTATATGATATGTGAAAACCTGTCGAAGAAATTTATCAAACGTCACCTCGGAGTGAATAAAAATACAGTTTCCGACTGGGTCAGCATGCTCCTGGAAGTTGCGGAGCATGCTGCCATTACGACCAGTGAAGCTATTGGAGGTGAGGGCAAAATCAATGAGATCGACGAAAGCAAGTTCGGCAAGAGGAAGTTTCATCGTGGCCACAGGGTGCAAGGTACCTGGGTGTTTGGTGGTGTGCAGCGCGACACGGGAGATTTTTTCATGGTCCCTGTGGAAGATCGAAGCGCTGCCACCTTAATTCCAATAATCAAATGATGGATCAAGCCTGGTACAACGATATACAGTGATTGCTGGAAAGCGTATGATTCATTAGATGAAATGCCGGAGTTTGTGCACATGAAGGTCAATCACAGTATTGCTTTCAAAGATTATGAAACGGGTGTCCATACAAACAAAATAGAAGGCAAATGGAATGCTGCGAAGAAATATCTGCCAAGATTTGGTTTCAAGAAAGGGTCTGTTCAAGGCTATTTAGTTGAATTACAAAGCTGATAGGGATAAAAAAATATTTTTTGGTGAAATGCTTACCCACATTGTAAATTTTTATAATCCAACTAAAGTAGAATCCCTTTCTGATTCTTATTAACGCTTTTTTTGGTAATAATCAAGTAATAAAATATATCACTAGTGCGCATAAAAACGTTGTCATTATTGTCTTCTTGTTCAAATCATCTTTTAGTCTAGTCATGTTAATGCCATACGGCCTCTCAAGTAGGCGTCTATAGTCGCCTATTTGAAAGGCCAGTACTGTATACCTGATAAGGCTTATCGTTTGAGCATAAAATTATGTATACGGTTTTCGTGATCATTGAACTTACATTAGATTTGAAATCCCGGCAGAGGTTATGTTTCAATATTTGGCGCTTAAACAATTAGTTACAAGGCCACTTTAATTTGGTCCTAGTGAGGCCAGTATCTAAGGCTAGAATGATGTTGTAGTTTACTGATTTCCGTGTAGAAACAGACGAGACTAGGAGTGGCCTCACAATAGGGCGACTATAGACACCTGGTTGAGAGGCCGAGATGTGGGAAGTTCCCTTTGGTGACATATGTTTCGTTATTTTGAGCACATTAATAGTCCAAAATTTTTTTTTTTGCAATATCGTTGAGAACATTAGGTTAAATAATCAAAAAAATAGTTAAAACAGTAAAATCATACGAAAACGTGATTACGTTGCTTCTGAAATATGCCTAATGAGTATTCAAATGTAGCTGTCCATACTATTTTCTCCGTCATCGGTGTAGCTTTTTGATGTAGGAAAAATACTACTATTTTTACTACTATTCTACTAAAAAAAATCCCACTAGCGAAGGCGGCCTCGTAAATAGGAAAGATCCAGGTCTTGTTGCTTGGGGTCTAAATAAGCGTGACGTTTCTCTGGGTTCTTGGAAAATACTTTAGTTGCTAGGTTTTTCAATTTGCTTTGTAGATATAGGGGTATAGGGTAGTTCTAGAAAGTTCTGTGTTAACATTGATGGGCTGGCTAGTTCCTTTTTTATTGTACGAAATAATGTCTTTTTAGTTTATTTTAAATGGATAGGTTTAAGTTTAAAGGGTTAGTATTATCTTTATAGGATTATTTTAAGGTATTTCGTTATTAATTTATAGATGAATCGAAAATTTTATTTGATTTTCGAAACAAGATGGTTATAGCATTTACTTGTAGTTTGAAAGTAAATTGATTGTGTTAGAGCGGAATTGCAAAGACCAAGTTCCGTATCCGCAAAAAATTTCTCTGTGGTAAAACTAAAGATAAGCCGAAGCCGAATTAATCAAAAATGTGATTGTAGACAAAGACGGGAAAGTGTAAAAGATAAGTGTAGAAAATTAATTGTCTAAAGTAAAAGATATTCAAATTTTCACTTTTGAAGACATGATTATAAAACATCAATTATTTTAAAAAAATTCTTATCTTACTTTTTTGAGGTATCTATAGGACAAGCTTCTACTAAAAAGTAAACTCGACTATTAAGCGGTTGAGCACTAGACCGGCGACAAGGTACGTTGGCAACGCGTGTAGAGATACTATGGTAGTTTTATAATACAACTTGGCATTTTGGCAATTAATTTTGATTCAAATTGATCAACGAAACGACTAACGAGAGCTAAACATACTTGAAGACGAAATTGTCAGACTCAAAAAAAAAACCCGACCTAAATTCTTCTGCTTGGAGTGCTAAAATCTCATTGGCTAAACGCTATTTAAACCAGCCAGTCATCTGGCAGGTCTGGCCAAGCACGACAGTGAAGTTTAGAGATAGGGGTTAATGGTAATGTCCATATAAAATTTTATTTTAATTATAAAATGAAAACTATCGCTTATAATTTAATTTCAGTAGTACCACAATCTTTATAAAAGTACTATTGAGCTAAGAGACAATAAAAAAGTTTATGGGTGAACCATTCCTTTAATCTTTTAGCTGTTATTTTCAGTTGTACACATTGTTACCGGCTTTTGTTTTATTTTCACTTAATTTTTTGGCTTTTTCATTGATAGCTATGAACGTCAGTTGTGAAATACGCCTTTGTTCACGTTTTGATTGTGGTCGGCTTTGTTATTATAATAAAGCTTCACATTTGCACTAAACGAGGGAGGCTAAAGGGAACCCCAACTCAGTTTAGCGAAGCTAAATCGCATAGCGTGTAGCTAATGTTCCTAGCACGGAAGATATCTCCTCTGAAGTTGTTTCATGTATGGAAAAGTCGAATTTTTCTGTTTGAAGGTATCTCTTGCAGCGCATATGCCATCATGAATGATATTTTCACTAGGCTACAATGAGTCGGGCTGAAGACCCAGACATAATTAATACGAGTTCTAAATATTTTTATATCATGGCCCAAATAAAAATATTTTCAAACGGCTTCTCCTCTTCAAAAGACGCGAGATTTCTCTTAAAGGGAGGGGGAAGTGGAAAATAAAGTGATTTTTTATCGATTCTTCTACAAGTTATAAGACCAGTCTGCATAATAAAATATTCAGGAAATACTTCCCATTGATTTAAAATTCAAAAGAGGTTAAGATTTTAAGAATAATTTTAAATAAGGACGAATCGCGTAACGCCCTGCCTTTCTGTTAACATAATTCTCGTGGCATGCTCCATGTCTCGCACCATAATTGTCACATCGCGCAAATTTTTTAAAATCTCGCGATAAATTGATTCAACACGGAGTAAGCCACGAGAAAGTTGTTTAAAAAAGCAGGGCGCTATGCGATTAGTCGGAGATCCTTATTTAAAATTAGTCAATTAATCTTAACCTAATTCTATTTTTGGAATCAATGGGAGGTATTTCCTGGATGTTTCACTATGCAGATTGGTCTTATCGGGGGTAAATAACGAAAGGAGTTAGAGACGCTAGCTTCAGTAGTGTAGGATACAGTGGGACCTTCAAACGTCATAGAATTTGTAACTAACGTAGTGCCATCTTTGGAACTGTATTGTAAATAAGACCACAACCTTAAAAGTTTTGCCTCAAAATCTCGCGCCGCAAGGTATTCTGGGTAAAGTAAAATGGCGGGTGTCGATGTTGTGAAGTCGTCTCATAAATCAACCCAATATAAATATTTTATTCAATCGCAAGTAAACAGCGATTTAAAGAAGAAAGATAAGTCAACAATTTACAATTTGAAGCCGGGAAAATCCTCAAAATGTGTTCAAACTTGTTTTGCCGTAAGTGCGCGGTTACAGAGTCGGCCCAGTGAGCCAAGGCTTAGTGATTTTTCCCAGTCAGTGCCAGTGGGAACTGTGGGATCAGGATCGACTGTGTCTGTGACTAAAGAAATTAAAACAACTAAAACTGTATTGAAGTATGCAAAAACGCAATGCTACATTTTACCATCGTTGGATAGCGCGGCCCAAAAATCGGCAAACGAATCTAAATCCATAGGAACACAATGTAACTTTTCACTAAAAGAAAAACTAGAAACACCGGAACAAAATCAATCACAGCTTCCAAAATTTGAAGACAATGTGATTCAAACTAATATTCTGGCTAACTAACTGTGCTGTGCAAACTGTGTCTGGTGATGATTCAATGGACCTACTAACGGACAAAAGGCTCATCCACAAAATAATGAAAATTATGCATTGTCAAGAATACTCGTCTTTAAGATACAAGGTTTGATTTATATTTCCATACTAGTATAACCCTAAGATTCAAGACATACTTTGACGAGGTTTCGGACGTTCGGCATTTTAGTGTACGGGATTTTGAGATTTCAAGATTTTGAGATTTTGCCCCAGATTTTGAGATTCTGACTGAGATTTTAGAAATCTTGAAATCTAGTAAAAGATTTTAAAATTTCGGGATTTTCAAGAAGATTTTCAGATTTCGACGGAGATTTCTGGATTTTGTTGAGGATTTTTAGATTTTGAAGGAGATTTCGGGATTTTGAAGGAGATTTCGGGATTTGGAACAAGATTTTCAGATTTCGAGGTGATTTTCGGATTTTTGATGAAATTTTGGGAATTTGCAGGAGATATCAAGATTTACTATTAACATCCGGGATTCAAATGGTATCTCGAGATTTTGAAAAATAGGTTTTTTAAATTTGTTTTAATTTACCGTAATTCGGCACCACAACTACTAGTTTTTATGCAAAATATAAGTATATATATTGTTTACCTGGGTTCCCTAACCTTAGGTGGTGAAAAATCAGTTTAAGACTCCAAATTTCAAACAAACATTACAGTTCTTTTTATTTATACACATGCTTTACGTGTTTAGAGGATGTTACATAGTTATAGTTTTTTAAGGTAACATACAAAATTTGACTAGGCTAGCTAGGACTATGCACTTTTCGATATAAAGTCGCTTAAATTTTGAAATTTTTGATACTATGTTTTTCTTTATCGATAAGCGGCACTCCACTAATCTGAGATGTTTGTCAGGGATGGTACAGTCGCCGCAATTAAAAACTTTCTCTCTCGCGACGTCTTGTTTCAATCATAAGCCGCAAATTATTGATCTGATACAATGGGTATAAAAAAACGTATCTTATATTGTTGTTTCAATAAATTTTTTACTAAGCGTTTTTTTTCCACTCTCCACTTTCCATTTCCAACTGCTAAATAGGGGGTTTTGAATGATTGGGATGATTTTAAAGAGAAGGTGAACAGTTGAGCATAGCTCGTCCGAATTACCGAATGACATTCCAGTAAAGGGAGAGTGATGTTAATTGCAATTTTCTGAATACACGTCCCCTACGGAATCAATGCCTTGAGCCATATTTTTATGGATAGAGATCCCCTTAAATGTTGCACAAATATATAATCAACAATTGTGGAATGAAACTTCAAATTTTCCTCCGGTGAAGATATGGCCACGGGTGCGACATTCTGTTCCACTATGGTTCGCAAATGCCAGGGGGTGGAGAATGATTTCTATCTAGATTAGTGGGCGATTCTTGATGTCAGTTTCAACATAAGTCTGCACGAACGTTTGGTTGAAAACGGCGCATTTCGGAGAGAACCATCTAGAAATTCAATGGCCAACCAATTCCCTCAATATGTCACCCATTGAAAACCGCTTGGTGGAGGAAATACAGGTTCACTGAAAAGGAGAATACCCACATTCAAAGCATAGCATGGGTCACAAAGTGGTGCCTACATTTGAGGAAGTGGTTGTGTTCATTGTATTCAACTAATTGGGATTCGCCATAACGAAGATGACGAACCTTTCTCAAGAAACACTTTATTTACAATGCGAAATTAGCATTATACTAAAGTTCCACTAGTCTTAGCAGTGTATCCGATGGCAAATTATGGTCTTTTTGAGAATCAATGGAATCTGCTGAGCTGCACGAAGTATTAAATCCTTAAAGGTTAAGTAAGGACGCAATGTAGAGTGTGTATATATTTTATTGAGAACTATCCAACCAACATAACTAGTTAAATAAAGAATAAAGACACTTTGCTAATTACTATCGAACATTTATTCTTAATTATGAACATGGTTAGGATAAATACATTTATGCGTTTTCATTTTTAATTTCATTATGCGATTAATATTTGATCATCTTACCGTTGGCGTTTACAACCTGTTGCATTCTCTGCGGCATTGATGAAAACAGATTGTTTATATAATCGGGCCGCTCACCAACCTCTTCCCATGCGGCCTGGATGATGGTGAAAAGTTCGTCCTTATCATTGGGAATTATATTGATCTGGGATACAATCCTTTTCATAATCGCCGCTTATGGTGAAAATGGGCGATTGACCGACAAACCAAGACCTGGAACTCCACGCCTTACCACTGCAGAAGAAGACGACGTTATTGCTGCTCTTGTTGTGAATAATCCTACCACCACGGTTCGATCTGTAAAATCCATCATGGAATTGGAAGCGTCGGAAACAACGATTAGAAACCGATTACGTGACGTTGGGCTACACAGTCGTATCGCCGCGGAGAAGCCATATCTCAAACCAGAGCACGAACAAGAACGCCTAGCATTTGCGCGCGCTCACCCTCACTGGAGGAACGAATGGGATGAAGTTGTCATCAGCGACGAATCAACATTTTGTTCATCTACGGACCATCACGTAAGAGTGTGGAGAGAGAAAGGGACCCGATATGATGCGGCTAACATTCATTCAATCCGGAATAGCGGACGGTTTTCTGTGCCAGTGTGGGGTTATATTTCAAAACATGAAATTGGCACCTTAGCACGAATAGAAGGGCACCTAAATTCCGATAAGTATATTGATGTATTGGAACATACGTTTTTCCCTCATGTTGTAGACAATCATTTTCCGGACGGTAAATTTATATTTCAACAAGATAATTCGAGTATACACAAGTCACGTGCAACCATGGCGTATTTGAAGGAGAATCATCCGGAAATAGATCTAATTACCTGGCCAAGAAATTCACCCGACTTATCTCCAATCGAAAACGTCTGGGCGATTATGAAAAGGATTGTATCCCAGAACAATATAATTCCCAATGATAAGGACGAACTTTTCACCATCATCCAGGCCGCATGGGAAGAGGTTGGTGAGCGGCCCGATTATATAAACAATCTGTTTTCATCAATGCCGCAGAGAAGGGAAGAGGTTGGTGAGCGGCCCGATTATATAAACAATCTGTTTTCATCAATGCCGCAGAGAATGCAACAGGTTGTAAACGCCAACGGTAAGATGATCAAATATTAATCGCATAATGAAATTAAAAATGAAAACGCATAAATGTATTTATCCTAACCATGTTCATAATTAAGAATAAATGTTCGATAGTAATTAGCAAAGTGTCTTTATTCTTTATTTAACTAGTTATGTTGGTTGGATAGTTCTCAATAAAATATATACACACTCTACATTGCGTCCTTACTTAACCTTTAAGGATTTAATACTTCGTGCAGCTCAGCAGATTCCATTGATTCTCAAAAAGACCATAATTTGCCATCGGATACACTGCTAAGACTAGTGGAACTTTAGTATAATGCTAATTTCGCATTGTAAATAAAGTGTTTCTTGAGAAAGGTTCGTCATCTTCGTTATGGCGAATCCCAATTAGTTGAATACAATGAACACAACCACTTCCTCAAATGTAGGCACCACTTTGTGACCCATGCTATGCTTTGAATGTGGGTATTCTCCTTTTCAGTGAACCTGTATTTCCTCCACCAAGCGGTTTTCAATGGGTGACATATTGAGGGAATTGGTTGGCCATTGAATTTCTAGATGGTTCTCTCCGAAATGCGCCGTTTTCAACCAAACGTTCGTGCAGACTTATGTTGAAACTGACATCAAGAATCGCCCACTAATCTAGATAGAAATCATTCTCCACCCCCTGGCATTTGCGAACCATAGTGGAACAGAATGTCGCACCCGTGGCCATATCTTCACCGGAGGAAAATTTGAAGTTTCATTCCACAATTGTTGATTATATATTTGTGCAACATTAAAGGGGATCTCTATCCATAAAAATATGGCTCAAGGCATTGATTCCGTGGGGGACGTGTATTCAGAAAATTGCAATTAACATCACTCTCCCTTTACTGGAATGTCATTCGGTAATTCGGACGAGCTATGCTCAACTGTTCACCTTCTCTTTAAAATCATCCCAATCATTCAAAACCCCCTATTTAGCAGTTGGAAATGGAAAGTGAAGAGTGGAAAAAAAACGCTTAGTAAAAAATTTATTGAAACAACAATATAAGATACGTTTTTTTATACCCATTGTATCAGATCAATAATTTGCGGCTTATGATTGAAACAAGACGTCGCGAGAGAGAAACTTTTTAATTGCGGCGACTGTACATACATATTTTTTTATACTACAGTAGCCGTGATTAAACAAATTGGACCGAATAAGCTCAATATATTCATGATCATGTTTAGAACCTCTACCTTTCAAATTGTACCAATTGCATAGAACTCCTATTGGTTTTTTGGATTTAATATAAGCATAACTACCTTGAAAACCTCTTTCTTTCATCGTTTTGCCTAAAGTGTAACTAAATTGTAAGACACGGCCAACAACAAAGGACTTTTCATATGCAAAAGCGCAAAAATCACCAACGTTGATAGATTCGCAAGGAAATGGACACGTATCATCTTTAGTTATAGATATGGCTACTCTTTTTTTGTGGTTTTCGTCTACCAGTTTTTGAACGCGCATGAGACGGTCATTAGAAAGTTTTTCATTGTTATTTAACAGCCATAATGAGGTAGTTTTACGAATTTAAACTAATTGAGTTCTATTTTTCATGAAACCAGTATAAGGTGATTTAGTTTCTAGGGCGACGTCGGTATGATCTGGTTCATACATCGGAAGAGAGCCTTCAAACATTTTCTTAAAATTTGTTTTGGTGGATTTGTTTGTTTTGCCAGATTTGTTTGTTTTGCCAGGTAAAGATCTTCGAAAAGTGTATTTTCATCCTCCAATGGCAAGTCGTTTACGGTTCTTGCCAATGTTTCTTCACTGTGTTCTTGTTCGTCATCTGAATCATAGGCAGCGTCGTTAGTTGTGGTGTTCTTTTCTTTTTGAAAGGTAAAAATATTTTCCAATAAAGTTTCGTCTGAAGCCTTCGTAACCGACTTCATGCCAAGTTTATCAGCCACAAACTTCGCTTCTTCTTTAGCTTTTTCAAGAGTTCGAATAGTTTCTTCTGGGTTTGGAACAGTCAATAAGATAGATTTTTCACTTTCAAAGCGCTTTCCATCTTTCTTTTGCCTGCGATGAATGAATCCTCCTTCTTCTTCAAGTTGCATTTGGATGTCTAAACGATGGATACGTCTTAGAAATTCTTGTAAAGAGAAGTTGGAAATTGTGGAGAAGGTTGATGTCATGCTCAAGAGGCGCGAAATATTTTCTCACAAGCCTGTGGTCCAAATAAATAAGGGTAACAAACATTTTGGTCAGATGAGAAGAGACCACATAAAGCGATCAACGAGTGGCCGTTAAGTTCGATGCATTGATAACAGTTACGAGTTATAAAATTATCGGCGATTGTATACACACCGTTCTCTTTGATCCATATTTTCCAATATCTCAAAAAGAATATCGCAAACCAAAGGCAATGAATTCTTTCTAAAATTGGCATTTCTTTCGATAAGCATGGAACTGTGACGAATCGAACTAAGTTCAGATATACAACAGTAGCGTTACTATCTGGAACGAATTTTCGAAGTATGTTTTGCGTTTCTACAGAAGAAATTCTTTCAACTGCAGCGAAGTTTTGTTTGTCCCTTCCATCTAGATCCGCGTCTTTAAGTCCGTGTTCTGCTTTAGAATGATTCTGTTTTAGAAAAAGCAAGTCCGATATGTTAGCAACAAAATTTCCCATAGGTAGTATTATTGAAGGCTTTAATAGGCGGCATCTTAATTTGGTACCAGTGTGGACGGCATCTTGAAAGCAGAGGGGACGATCGACCGAGTAGTGACATGTGAAATTTGTGAATGCGGGAGCATTTGAATCTTTTCGACCTGGTTTTTGGCCCAATTCATTGTGCAAAGTCATTGCCTTTAGTAATCGAGGGTCGCCATCACTTGAATATGCAACGACATTAATTCCTTCAGCAGAACACGTTTCTTTAATTGTTTTCCAGCGAGTGAGAACTTGTAAACCGATTGTCCGAACCTATGACGCATAAACACATAGGCGGTACGTGTGCTTGTAACGGCTGTGCCATAAAAACGTAGGCGTATTTTGCTTTCGATTCCTTTTCAAACATTTCTTGCACTTCTTCGTAGCTAGAAAATTCCGTAGAACTGGTCATTAGGAATCCACTCTTATTTAGCGGTCGAACAAAACCGACGCATCAGTTTGAAGAGGAATCGTAGTCAATTCTCTGAATAATTCTCGTCGCGTCTTCGCTTATTGCTACGTTATGGTGTTTAACGTTGTAAAGAATAAGGTGTGCTTTAAGTTCTTTAACCCTTAATTCTCCCTCTACAAGGGGCTTCCTTTCGTCAGTTATATAACGCCTTACTTGCCTTAAAGACGGGAGTGCAAGAGGCAAGTTGAGGGATAGTAAAGAGTAAACCATAGAGCAGGAAAGAATAAATAACGCAACACTAAATTTTTTGACAATATCAGAGTGACGTTTGTTCTTAGACGATGCGTTTAGCCATAACTGTTTCAACATATCACTTACATCGGAATAGTTACTTGTGAAACTAGAGGATCCTGTAAAAGATGGAGAGACGGGGCTTGTATGTTCAGGAATATTTGTACCTTGGGTATATCTGAAGCGTTCTAAGTTCATGTTCAATGCCGTTTTTAGCATCTGATTTTCTCTGATGAGACATTCAATTTTGTGAAGTGTCGGAAAGAAGTCGTACATCTTAGAATTCATTGAATCATTTTTCGATTATATAAAACGTCTTGGTTTGGACCAAGGCCGAAAAACAAACGATATGTGTGAGGTTTATCAATTGACTGAAGTTCAGATATTGAAATTTTTTTCTAGTTATTTTTATCCACTCAATCCTTAATCAATATTTAATTCAATCAACTGATTTTACTGTAAATCGATCTAGTCCCTCTAAATTTATTGAAAAAATTACATATCTACGCTTTTTCAAGAACAATTAATTTCATGATAAAATGTTTTCGGAAAATGTAATTGTTGTTGAAAAAGCGTAGATATGTAATTTTTTAAATTAATTTAGAGGGACTAGATCGATTAATAGTAAAATCAGTTTATTGAATTAAATATTGATTAAGGATTGAGTGGATAAAAATAACTAGAAAAAAATTTCAATATCTGAAACTTCAGTCAATTGATAAACCTCACACATATCGTTTGTTTTTTCGGCCGTGGTCCAAACCAAGACGTTTTTATATAATATCTGTCACTTCAGTCTTAATGTAATTAAATTTTGAATAATTATGTTTGCTTTACCGTCATACATTTGTACTCTAAAATACAATGGTGCATTCAAACACCATATATGCTGTTTTTTCCAGTGCCAAAAAAGACATCATTTAGGGTGTACTTTAACCCCATTTCTATGATCTATTACTAATATTATTTGGAAGTATTAAGGAAATATTAGGCATTTAAGCACCATTTACAGTGGCTTTTAACATCTTTTTTTTGACAATCTGTTGAACTTCTAATATTACTTAGTTTAATGGTTTTAAAAGTAGGGAAAAAGTATGCTACCTATGTCACATCATTAAACCAAGTGAAGTGAAATAATTGTTAAATATTTATTATAACCACTACACCACAGACACGTGGTAAGTCTAAGTTTTCCAAGAGATCTAACTAATAATTATGTCCAATCACGATGGTTAAAACATGTATCTACCTGGGCTCGAACCTGGGACTTTCCGTGTGTGAAGCGGACGTGATAACCACTACACCATAAATACGTGGTAATACTGAGTTTTCCAAGAGATCTAGATAATTCAAGCGCCCAATCACGATGGTCAAAACATGTATCTACCAGGGCTTGAACCTGGGACCTTCCGCGTGTGAAGCGGACGTGATAACCACTGCACCATAGATACGTGGTAGCACTGAGTTTTCCAAGAGATCTAGCCAATTCTTATGTCCAATCACGATGGTCAATACATGTATCTACCAGGTCTCGAACCTGGGACCTTCCGCGTGTGAAGCGGACGTGATAACCACTGCACCATAGATATGTGGTAGCACTGAGTTTTCCAAGAGATCTAGCTTATTATTATGTCCAATCACGATGGTCAAAGCCGTACTTCTGTAATTAACTAAAATTAACATACTTAGACTTAATTGTTTTGATCAAACTGGCTGATAGCACACCCTGATTACTTAATTGTTAATTTAAGATAATTCCGAAAAGTATCTTCGCTGTAGTTTTTAAGTTATCGGTGGGGAAAAATCACGAAAAACCCATGTTAATCTCCATAGGAAATTAGCAAAAGCGGGTGAATATTATTTTAACGTTACAAAACGGTATCAAGTCATATCTACAAGGGCCTACCGGCCCTGTAGAATAGAAGTCTTCGCTTTCTTTCGTGTCTGGAGTAATTTTAATCACAACTATTTCTCTTAGTTTTAATGAGACTGGTAACAAGCGATTTTCCAGCTGATGAATAGCCCCCTTCCACCTGGACCTCTGTTGGGAGGGGGCATTCTAAAAATCCTGTTTCTTCTCAGCTTCTTGTGAACTACTAATTAAATGTTTATGAGGACCAGATTGAGAATTGTCGTCTAAAACAACAACAGGATCTTGTATCCCAGTTGTATTGTGTTTTAACGAAGCCGCTTTTGGTGACTTCAGATTTTCAAAAGAGAGGAGAGTCTGTTTTTCCTTGGATTTCTTACTTTTTTTGAGCATGCAGACCTTCAAGTGTCGGTAGTAATTAGATGCGCTAAAACCACCCGCTTTTGACTTAATAACAAAACACTTGGTTCCACATTTTAAGCAAGCAATTTTGTAATCTAATTTCCAGTTTTGAATTGACGTTTCTCCAGAATTGTTCTTCAATGAAACATGGAAAATCTCGTAATGCTTGAATTCTTTCAGAGCCAAATTATGCAACCCTTCCGGAGAATCAGTCGACATATAGCGTTTTACCTGTTTCCTTATTTGGCTAAGATCATTCTTAATTTGATCCTGGTTTTGAGGTCTTCGATCTTCAGGACTTGGTCCTTTATCTTCTGCCAAGTCCTTGGATATTTCTTGGTTATGGTTGTCTTTATGAGTTTCGTTGAGTTTCTGTGATGTGGAGTTCTCATGCTCCACCACTGTCACATCAGCGGCAATTTTGGCTCTTTTAACGGTTTTGTTTAATCCAAAGCTTACCCTGTTAAGGGCCTTCCGTTTCACCCCTTTATTTTCGGTAGAAGCCTGGTTTTTCGTGATATATAATTGTCTCTCCGAAGCAGCAACTTTGTTCTTAGCACTTTTACCCAGTGATTCCAGACTGTGCAAATGGCCCGGTAAAAATTTGAACTTATCCGGTTTCTTGTAAAATCTTCCAAACATTGAATAATTTTTAAGTTCCAGTTCTTCTTCAAACAATTCGTGGTATTCCGATATATATTTCTCCAACTTATCAAGTTCTGATGGCTCAGCTAATTTGGAAACAGATTCTAATGTATTATACCCTGTGTTGGACAAACACTGGTATAATTGACGGGGATGGCTAATTTTGAGCGTTGTTAGCACTGAGTCCAACGATATGTCTTTCAATGAATTTAAATCCGCCATCTTCATAAAAAACGCGCCCAATTTCCAATGTATTTTTCCTGAGTTTTTATTTCCCACACTAAGTTTAGCAGCACTCACTCTTGTAAACAAGAAATACACAATCGCAAAGTGGCATGAATGTGGGTAATGAACGTGCAAAACTTTGCCATCACCCCTTAGCGAAAAATGGTTTCGACTTCTTAACAAAACAAGACGGCCACGGCCAGATTAGAGCCCCATCGTTTGTAAGGCTCCAGCAATCAAGAACGTTTTACTTGTGAAACACTGTAGTTAGTACGCAAGCGTAAAAAGATATTCATTAGTATGCATGAATATACTCATAGTGCAAGTTATTTCTATACCAGAATATGAAGAACAGAGGTTGGCTTCCTGTCTAGGGTTGGTTTCCACACCCTCCCAAGTCTCACTGCTGTTCTGGTAGCCATATTGGGTAGTCTCAGCTTCATTCCTGCTTTAAACCCACCAATATGGCAGCGTAAATTATGTCACGAGACTCGGCTCCTCCTCCAACTGAAAGCTCTCTATAGTCGATTACAGAAAGTACGTTTCCCCAGGTGGGCGCGCGTAAGTGAAGAAAGCCCTCCGTCTCTACTTTTTCCCTCGACTAAATTTTTGGTATAGTGAACTTTCTCTTTTATTTCGATTTCAGGGGTGGGGTCGGGCTTACTGATAATTCAAAGGGTTTCTAAGAAGTTCCTTTCTATACGTTCCAACAACTTCGGGTGTCAGAACCCAGTAGCGTCGGTGTTATAAACTTAGGTTTTTCCTTCGCTGTAAAGAGACAAATTGTAAAATCGTGGAAAGTTTTGCCAAAACGGAGCACTATTGCTATTTTTGAGCCCCTAGCGAAAAATTTTGTATACTTTTTTCTCCTTTCCTGCGACGGAAAAACCACTCATGAAGTGAGATGTCCAAACAATATGTGGAAGGGGAACTTTTGTGAGATTCGGTTCATTCTTATAGTAACCACGAAAGCGTGTACAGGCACTATGAGCACAGAAAATTCTCCACAGTCTCAAGGTATGATATAAAATAAAAAAAATTTATTTAACTTGTTTTTAATTGAGCCCGCGAGATAAATATATAGCATATATATACAGCATAAATAACTTCACTACGGCAAATTTAGAAGAAAATTTGTAAAATTGACGTGTTTCAGTAATTGATACTCTTAGTTTTGTGAATAGATTAATAATCGTAAATCATTTTAATTAAAGGTAGGGTGAAGTGGAAAATCAAGTGATTTTTTATCGATTCTTCCACTATTTATAAGACCAGCCCGCATCGTGAAGCATCCAAGAAAAAACACATTATGATTGTGAAGTTCAAATTAGGTTCAGATTTTAAGGATAATTTGAAATAAGGGCCTGTGACCAATCGCATAACGCCCTCCCTTCTTGTTAAGAAAATTTTAGTTGCATGCTCTACATCTCGCGCCCCGATTATCATATTTTATTAAATCTCGTGATAAATTTCATTTGGCATGGAGCTTGCCACGAGAATTTTGTTAACAAGAAGGCAGGGCATTACGCGATTGGTCAGAGGTCCTTATTTAAATTATTCATAAAATATCAACCAAATTTTAAAATCATTCGGAGAAATTTCATGTATGTTTCACTACGCTGACTGGTCTTATAAATAGTGGAAGAATCTATAAAAAAATCACTTGATTTTACACTTCACCCTCCCTTTAATGTTGAAATTTCCCGCGGTTTTACGATTGTATTCCACGTAAAAATTTAAAACGGTTGAAAGGATAGGGTAGAACTTTCTTTTGCGTATGCTGACCCGTATCAGAAGACCGCACACCATTCTTAAACGCTTTCGCGCCAAACAACTTAATTGGTTGTTTCTTCGAGCCAAAAGTTGACGAAAATGCCCAGGGTGTTCAACCCTTGGGTCACGTAGTCTCTCGACCTTCGGTCGGCGCCGGATTACCTAGCTCTTTGGCGACCTGGCTTTTACCATGCATTGGCCTACATTCTATACATCATTTTACGAAAATAGTAACCATGAAAGGCGTTTGACAATACCAATGCTTGCTAAATTGTTTGGTATGTACTTATAAGAAATAAAGAGAGAAGGGCAAAGCTATTTACACAAGGGAAATTTGGGGACGAGCACAAAAGAGGACCAACCGAAAAGAAAGGGTGCGAACCTTTTTCGGCGCGACAATCTGGCGCCTCTAAACTTTCTCGGGCCCTCCGACGCCAAACCTCTTTACTCTAACCTTGACGACCCCTCTTAACACTGAGCTTCCCTTGTTTATAAAACGAATAGGACTTAAAACATTTCTCAAATTCATAAAATGTTTCTAAACCATAATATTAAAAAAATATCGTTGCACTATTTAGCTACAAATGAAGAAAGAATGGACAAATTAATGGATAATGAAAACGAAACGCCTCCAGGTGATGGCGAAAAGAAACCAAAAGAAAATGGAGAGCCAGAACCAACAGAAACACCGTCAACTTCAACCGAGGCCTTCCCACACCGAAGAAAACGGTGCCACTTTTGTAAAGCTACAACTCATTTAATTAGAAATTGCCCAGATCTACCTGTTGAAGATCGAGGAAGCGCTCCAAGGCGGCGATTTCGTAATGGTCGCCGTTATCATGGAGCTCGGGCTGGTCAGCCGAGCACAAATAAAGCACTCCTGGAAAAACTATTGGACTTTTTGTCAGGACCATAATTTTATTTTTTTAAATGCTAATAATTTGAAAACGATTTTTTAAATTCCATAAAAATTTTTTTGTCAGTTCTGAAATAAAATTGTTTACTTTGATTCAAATTATTTCTAAAATAGTGTTTTTGTAATGCCATAAAACATACCTATTTCTTTTGTTAAGAGATTAGTTTTGACTGGAGTTAAACTTTAATTATTTTAGACGTAGTTGTGCAATGTTTTGATTTCTTTTAATTTTGCGTAATTTAAGCACCCATTTAAATTTACTTAGGATCTAGTCAATAAGGGTCACATTTATATTATTTTTCAAGGTTGCAGCCGGTAATTGAGTTAGGATCGCTGCATAGTACTAAGACGCTCTACCATAAAGACTTGACAGATACTAAGTTTTCTTCCTTTAGTTTAGCCAAAGTGTCGGGGCGTTGGATTTTTTAGTTTGCGGGGTCGGTAAGGCCCGGCCCTTGGGCCATCTTATTTTTGGGAATTAGACTTAGGCATAGTTACACCCAAATTTTTTTTATTTCTTATTTTTATTTTCACGTTGAGATGTTAAGGGTTCTTTAATTGAATTTTAAGAGTAGGGTTTATTTAACTATTTATTACATTTAGAGCCTGTACAGGGTGTTTCTGTTAAGTCTGCCATATATTCAAGGGTGCATGTTTACTATTGTGACTAAAGAGCAAATGAAACGACAAGCGAATACGAGAAACTTTTCGTCACTTTCCCTTGTAGGGAATCCCTTAGTCTCGGTGATAACCGCGAATGAGACTCCCTACGCCTGCGTGGCGGTGACTGAGATTCCCCACGCCTTGGTGGCGGTGACTGAGATTCCCCACGCCTTGTTGGCGGTGACTGAGATTCCCCACGCCTTGGTGGCAGTGACTGAGATTCCCCGCGCCTTGGTAGCGGTGACTGAGATTCTCTACGCCTCTGGGATGATGGTTTTTCTGAACGCCTTGGCGAAAGTTGACTTTCTTTACAATACGTGGATGATATATTGTCCGATATCCTTGGTGAAGGGATCGCTTGTTCTCTCCTTTGACTTTTTGTTACGTCCAGCGAAAAGTGGTTTTTTGGAACTGAGCCTTCATTATTGTAAGGAGATGTTTTCTCTGGTTCCCTAGGACTCGGTGATACAGGTCTTTCCTGAGGCCCTGGCGATTTCTGCACTAACAGTGGAGATGGGTTTTCCATAGGCATCAGTGATTCCATATTAGCAGATACAGATGGGAAAAAAATTTTATCAGTTTTTTTATGCTTTGAAGCTTCCAAGTTTGAGGGAAGTTTTGGAGCTGGAGGAAGAGAAGGTTTCTTGCTCTTCTTTTTCCCATAGTTCACTGGAGGATAGATTTAAAGAAAATAGGGTATGATATTTTTGTCAATAAATCTTA
This sequence comes from Phalangium opilio, assembly GCF_054372755.1. Taxonomy (NCBI): domain Eukaryota; kingdom Metazoa; phylum Arthropoda; class Arachnida; order Opiliones; family Phalangiidae; genus Phalangium; species Phalangium opilio. The sequence continues at coordinate 3,020,642 of NW_028324204.1, forward strand.
TAAGGAAGTAGATAGCTTTCCAATTTTTGAAGGCAAAATACATGGGGGGAAAAGACTCAAACCGAACCATCCACCTTCAAACCGAGGTTTCTATTCCCTTTAATAATGTGTGAACCCTTACTAGCTGGTAATGATTCTGTCGAAGGGCTCGATTTATTCTTCTTCCGAATTTTGCTGGACGTCAGCTTTGATGGTTCATGATCTAATAATATTTGCCGTTAATTCACACATTGATTTAAAACAAATTAACTTAAGGTCACACCTGTGTCTGAATTTGAACTTTTCCTGTCATTGCTCCGCTTTTCCTTCGCCCCGCGTCTGTGGCCCCTTCCGTACGCAACTTCTACTTCGCTATTTAAATCCGATGTCATTTCTGCTTTACTTAATTGCTCTCTAGCCCGGATATATGTCACTATTCAATTGACAGATAATATATATATCGCCAACAGCTAGATATTACACACTTACTAGTTTTAAATAAAATTTTCCCAGTATATAAAGTCCAGTTCTCTTGGAATGGGGCACATTTCGCTATCATGTTTGTAACTTCATGAATTAATGTTTGAGGTGGCACCAGGAAAGTGGAACCACCTCTACCGTATTCTCGATTTCAAAACTAAATACCACAAACATCTAAAAAACGTTTAAACATCCTTATATTACATCACATCTGATTCATTATTATTTGGGATGGAGAATTATCTAGATCCTTAATTAAAATAACAGCTTAATTGTTATCTTTCATTTTGGAGAGATTATATAAAATAATGAATCTACAATTTAGAAAGAGGTACCTATCTATTATATTGAAGAAGGTACGAGTGTTTAATAGTACTTATTAAGGTTGCAACCCCATAGTCGTAGAGCATGCAATACAGACGGTGCGACGTCATTTAACATGTTCTTTAAAATAATACTTCAAGACAAATAAAAGAAATTGGAATTTTCCCTTAAAAATAGTTATAAATTAGCTTTAAACTATTATAATGCTACGAGCTGTGAAGTAAAGGAACAATTTTTACGATGTTACCAGTGCTACTGGGGTAAAGGAAACATTTTTTATCCAATGCAGAAAGTGGGTATGTTTTCTCTTCTTTCGAAATTTTTGCTTTAAACATCCCCAAAATTGACGAACGTAATGGATAATCAAAAATATCATCAACAAACTTGCAGAGCTTCCCTATGAGCATTATATTTTTTTGCGGTGTTTGATTAATCTCACTAACTTTAAGGACATCACCCGTGACCAATTTAAATACACTATCTGAATGTGTAGAAACACAAAACTTTGAGGTTTCAAGTTTTTTGAAAGACCTTGAACCAGGGGGTAACGTAGGGTTATTACTCTTAAACTCCCTTTTAAGGCACGCTTGCTGATCATTATTTTGTTTCAAAAATAATTCATATTCATTGAATCTTTTGAATAGTTGTTGCAAAGGTTTGTTGGGGGAACGCATTTTCTTTTTTAGGAGCTGCAAATGATTTTCGTAAGGAAAAGCACTAAATGAATCCAAAGGACCAAAGCGTTTCGCGTCAGATGCTAAGTGAGTCAACGAGTGAATGTTGAGAACCCCAAACTCTTTTCCATAAAATTCTGGGCTAGACGACACAAACGTATCACAAGAAAAGTAACCAGTATGCCCTTTCGTGTTTTTAACGAATGACCTAGCCGGAGTATCCATAATATAAGGTCCGTTAAGTAAGCAAGGAAATGTTTTATCCCCATATTTGAAACCATTTTCATACAGATCGGTAAGTTCAGCCAAAAAAGGCTCTAAAAATTCGGTTAAAGATCCCGGCTTACTGTTACCACAAAATATCCCCACGGGAAAAATATTTCCAATCGATCCGTCGAAAAATTAGATACCTGCCACCTATAGCTTGTTTCATTTCAATGTTAGAATGCTAATTTAATTATTTATCTTATTCGAATTTGTAAATTTATTATGCACTTGGGTACTTTATTTTAAAAAAGTCTATAATTAAGTAATTAAATATATAAAAAAACTGGGATTACCTGCCATCTGTCGACAATTTTCAAATTACACGTGGTATACCAGTCTTTCAAATAAATATTTTTTGGTTTCATTTAATACATATTTTAAATAAGCGGGTAATTGCAAACCATCGCAATATCGATTTTTACCTCTCCGTGTGACGTAGTCCAGGAGAGGTTCTGTAACGGCCGTGTCTGTGTGTGTGTCTGTGTGTCTGTCCGTTGTTATACCCACGTGACCGCGTTCGCAGTTTGCGTATCGGAGCAAACGTGTTCGCCATTTCCGAACTGCTTTCACAGTCACGGAAATGGCTCCTCTACTTGAGTTCTCACACCACCATCTTCTGGTCTTTGTCCATCCCACACGGACACCAGTCTGTTCTTACTGGCTTCTAATCACCACCATCTTCTGTTCTTTGTCAATCCCACATTGACACCAGTCTGCACTTACACTGGCTTCTAACACCACCATCTTCTGTTCTTTGTCAATCCCACATTGACACCAGTCTGCACTTACACTGGCTTCTAACACCACCATCCACTGGTCTTCCGTCTATTCCACATAGACACCAATCTGTATCATTGGCTTCTACTCCATTATCATCGTTTGGTTTTAGGATATACGCGGCGATCAGCTAGGGTTACGAGAAACGTCTAGCCTCCCTAAGGTGGGATCGCCACCAAAGGTTTTCGCAATTGCGCTTTTTCCTTACCATTATAATGGAAACGAATCGTATATATACCCCAAAATTTGAAGAAAGCGGGCAAGAGGGGTACCCTTGACTTTAAACGTCAATATTAGCAAAGTTTGAGATGATAATAGGCATAACTTTATTTTAAACGATTTAACTATTATTAATGGTAATTATTGAAGATTAAAATAATTAAAAATAATTATATTTATTTAAATATTAAAGATAAACCTCTCGTGCAAAGAGAGATTATCATCGCCTCCTATATCTACCAAGGCCCGTGCATGCGATATATTTACTTGATTGCCTCCTATATCTATCAAGGCCCGTGCATTGTTATATATTTCATTCATTGCATCCTATATCTATCAAGGACCGTGCATTTCGATATACTTTTCAAAACAACAACCAAAATGGTAAGCTCCTCTCAGAAACATAATAATTGCTTTTCTCTGTATATGAAATGAAAATATGGATAATATTGCGCCCCTTCTTTAATGGTATGAATCCTTGCCTGTCTATTAATATTTTACGTAGGAGTAATACGTTTTTAGCGAAGTCTAGAGAGGATAAACATAAGCGAGATTGTTTCGGAAAAAAAACGAGAGGACAGACCTTTTTATCCTCGTGTTTTATTCTTAATAAGAATATAAAACATTTATTTTGTATCAAAAAATATTTTTTGGTGCTGAGATTGCTTTAGAAAAATCCAAACGGTTAGGCATTGGTAAAAAAGACATGTGTGAGCTATATGCAGAGATGATAATTGTTTTACATGTTTTAAATAAGACTGAAGCTTCCACTATTGTGTTTATGCTCCTTGTTTGTTTCACTGAAAACCATGTAGGTGTAGATAACAGCCAGACCAAAAATTTCAAAAATATATTTTTTAAATCTAATCAGATACGCCAACCTAGTTGAAAATAGACCTATTAAATTTGCGGGAGCCATTCTTGAGAATTTTTCTTTGCTTGTAGGTTGTTAATTTATCTACCAGAAAATATTTGTGTTTGGAAGTTGGATATTAAGGCAAATTAAGTGGTTGTAAAGAGCCAGCAGGTTTTTGCCGCTTCTTGTTGTGAGTATTTGATTTTTGTATATAAAATGGAGGAACATAATGTTGAGAGTAAGGATGAAATGCGGAAGCGCAAAGCGCGGGAAAGGATGAGGTCAAAAAGGTCGACGTTTTCATTGGATACTTAAGGTTATATAATCTTCTCGACACGGAGAGGTAATATTTTGGTTTTCCCAACTTGTCATATTTTTGTATATAAGGTGTAAACGTTACAAAATTATTCTCAAATTATTTTCAAATAATCTTGCAAAAACGTTAATCATATTACCTAAATAAAACATATTATATATATTTAAAATATTACATTTTGCCATGATTGTAATTTATATACATATATATATCACTATCATGGAAAAATAAAAAAACATAGTGATATCTCGATGATCATAACCAGAATGCTTAAGTTGGTAAGTAGTAAGTTTTAAAGTCGGGATGAAATTCTTTTTTTATAGCATTCGGATTCGAGTCGCAATTGTCTCTTTCCCAACCCCTCCTCTTTGCCAACTGTGCGACTCCCACGCGACTCGAAACCGACCGGCTTGTACTACTAGGGCTAGACCATATACCGACGAATCGACCTCGAACCGACTCGAACGGGGAACACTCGTGTTACTCGGGAAGAGGAACGTAAAATTATACCCAAGCTTAATTTCCATTTTTTCGTCATCGGTAGTTGGAATTTTGATGGCTTCTGTCATGAGAACGTCATCAATAGCTTTACTGACAGCTGTAACACAGCGACTTACACACTCAAAAATTTGCAATCAAATTTACTGTAAGCCACTGGCGACACCTAACGCCAGTATGTTGATGTAAATTTTACATTGAGATTTATCAGTTTTATTGAATGCAACGGCTGCCGTTGTTTCAAACACGCCGTTTTCTGTCGCTTTGACGGTTTCTCTAGCATTATAATTGGCTATACTTTAATGTTTAGAAAACAGCAAGATGGAACGGCAAAATACCTTGGTTTTGCTGTTATTGCAACTGGAATAGAAACAATTTTTTCTACATTTACTTAGTGGTTTTTTGATAGCTAACCGCACCGTTATATTGATGAAACTGTGCCGTTTTATTGATGGTCAGCCTAACCGTGTAATTGATAAAATCGTGCTGTTTCCTTGATGGTAAATCTAGCTGTGATTGTATGAAAATTGTGCTGTTTTCTTGAACATACGCCCAAAAGTGAAAATGATTTATTCGTGCTGTTTTTTCAATGGTAAGCCTAGCCGTGTAATTGATAAAGTTGTGCTGTTTCCTTGATGGTAAATCTAGGTGCGATTGTCTGAAAATTGTGCTGTTTTCTTGAACATACGCCCAACAGTAAAATTGATTTATTTGTGCTGTTTCTTTAATGGTAAGCCTAACCGTGTAAAGGATAAGATTGTGCTGTTTCCTTGACGGTAATGCTGGCTGTGATTGTTTGAAAATTGTGCTGTTTTCTTGAACATACGCCCAACAGTGAAATTAACTTATTTTTGATGTTTATTTAATGGTAAGCCAAACCGTGTAAATGAAAAACTTTTGCTGTTTCCTTGATGGTAAATTTAGCTGTGATTTTGTCAAAATAGTGCTGTTTTTTTAAGATATGCCCAACAGTGAAAATAAATTATTTTTGCTGTGTTTTGAATGGTAAGCCTAACCGTGTAATTGATCAAATTCAACTGTTTCCCTGATAGTAAGCCTAAGCGTACTTTATACCAACTTTTTGGTTATATTCAGTGCAACATCACGTTTGTGGTTGTTCAGTCAGATTTTTTATTGCAAGATTATTTTGTACAAATGAAAAATTTTAGTCTGCTTCTTCTTCTATGATATTCATGTCACTAAAATTAAAAATTAAACATGATTAAAATCCAAGAAAAATATTTGTAACTTGCACAGCTAATTAATTTTAATTTTCAAAGTTTTATTAAATATTACCTTTCGCTGAACCATTCAAAATTTTGCAGTTTGTTAATAAGCGCCAACACTTTTGGGTTAACTGGAGGCGGCTTTTTCCTCCCTTTCTCTGCTTGGGGGTTTATTTTAGCAGCACATCTAATCAGAATAACAATTTGTAAATTAAGGGTATTAATAATTATTTTAAAAATATATTCCATATCTTTGACACTTTCTATACATTCTTGGTATAATTTAAATGGATAATGTAATAGTGACGTGTCTGTGTGTGTATCTGTCTGTCTGTCACACCCCACGTGACCGCGTTCGCAAATTCAGAGAATTTGCGAGGAAAATTATTTTTCTGTCAGTGATTGGATTCGAACCACCGACTTCTTGATTTCCGTCTCGGAGAGATAATATTTTCCTTTTCCGAACTTGTTACAATATATTTTTGAATTCCCTTTAAAAAAACTCCATAAAACAGGCACACTCGTCGGGGTATTTAATGTTTGTCATGTAATAGATTCCAAGCAAAGCAGCCAAAGCATCAATCAGGTCACTAGCTTGAATGTGATCGTTCACAATACTGTTATCATTCGATAACATAAGCATTTCAGCCGTAAACAGATCAGTTCCTGAAAATGTTTTTCCATAAATGTATCTATTAACCTACTATCCTAGTAATGGGTTCCTACCAGAAACTGTCCGACAAGGGTGTGCTTTAATTTTTTGTTCCAATTCCTTCAGACTTGTTCCTGGCTTTTTTGAATTTCCGTTAAAAAATTAGTCTTACACCACATTGTAAGTACACAATTAATATAAAAAAATTATCTCAAAGCACGGAGAAATATTTTCTGATTTTTCATTGAAATGTTTGAACACCAAATGTATGATACAACAGATTGAGTTAAGGCTATTCCACGAAGAATTTGTGTCATATTTTTTCATGATCTCCTTTAATTTCTTTGCTTTTGATGCGCGAGAACAATCCCAAAAATCTTCTTCCCGTTTTCTGTGAAAAACGTATGGAATAGTGCCCGCAAATCTTTGCCTAACAAAATCTCGTTGTGGACAAAAATTCCATTTGTTTCATAAAGAAACGGCCAATTTTCATGGAGTGTTTTTCCATGGAGCTCTTTTTTCTTCGTTACAATCGTCCCTTTGTAAAATATAGGTGTCTTTTACATATTTCTTTACTGTTTCAATATTAGGGGTCAATTCGTGCGCCATAGCATTTAACTCTTGCTGAGCTACCAAGGAAGCTTCTTTTCCGACTAGTTCATTTTCGGGCTGGGAATTAAAGTGGTCAATTCTTGAAACATATTTGTTTTTTTTTGGGTATGTTATTGCCTTTGTCTCTTGTCATATTTTCAATGCGATTTTTTAATTGGGTACCAAAACTAGCGTACCCGCAACCTAGATTCACCCCATCCAGTTTATCGCATATGGCCTCCGGATAAATGGAATATAGTTTCATGGCTATCTCCATAAGCTGGCTTGTGAGCGGGCTCGGACAAACTTGTAAAATGTTGTTCACCAAATCCTTTACGGCGGTCCTTCTGGCTTTTTTGCTAAGTTTTTTCCCACTTAGCAGTAGTGCTGGGCGGATCTGATTACTTGGAAATATCCGATTACCGATTACGATTACTAAGTAAAGTAATCGATTACCGATTACTTATTTAACGATTACTCTCAAGTTTAAAGCGACACCTACATTTGAAATTTACGTAACGCGTATAATGCTAAAGACATTATTAAATTGCATGTTAAATGTATACAAAACACAATTTCAGGTGCTGATTCTGCTCAAAAAAATTTCATAACAAATATTTCTTAACTTGCAAGATAATTTTTAAATTCAAGTTTTGACAAAACGATTTAACGGAGTAGAAAATGTTTTTAAGGTGTAGTTCAAATATAATTTGTCGGCCTTCTAGTCTGAAAGATATCCCGTCTCCCCCACCTCCCAGAATGCGGGATCCGAGTATTCGATAAAGATCCGAGTTTGGAACTTCGGATCCAAACAAGGAGCTGGATCCGAAAAAAAGTAATCGTCAGGGACTCATAGAGATCCGAATACCGAATCCTGGCGACTACTTTAAGAAGCAATCGGATCCGCCCAGCACTACTTAGCAGCTGTGTTTTAACACTTTGTTTAAAAATCTCTGGGTCTATTTTATACTTTTCGACCCAGTTTGATTTGTGTATTCTAAGGAAACTTTTAAAAATCAGAGAATTATAAAAATCAAAGCCTCAAATTAGCTTAATATCTGTTCAGCACCTCTGGCGAAGGGTCTAGAAACTACTCTCATAGAGACTGGATAACTTACGAAGGTTCGGAAAGCCTACGCCAGGTGGCTCGATCGCAGCGTCATCTGACGGTGATTATGTGAACTTTTGTAAGTTACCCAGAATAGATATAAGGATAATAGACGGTTAAATAGATTCCTTTGCAAAGTTTCTACTAAGAGTAAGTATTATCTCGTGGAACGGGATACGAAACTTTGCACGCGAATATTTTGCAAACTAAAAGCATCGAATCTCGATACACGAGAGAAAATTTGCTCGTTGTTTGAAGTATTGGATAAGAATTTTTTTACCGTCTATTGGGCATACCCAAAAATGTAATGTAAAATCAAGAACGGATTCAGGAACGCCGCAATGAATTGGATCAGAAGTCCATTAAATTAGGCTAATTTAATGGACTTCTGATTGGATAGATCTCGAACCAATAATGTGAGGTCTCAAAATTCAGTCAAAAAAAATGTTTGTCAGTCGCAGTTACGTGTTTGGAAAACCAAGAGATTCTTTGAATGGTGTAAAGATGAAGGAACTTGCGGAACGTGGAATAGGTAAGATATGCTCTTCTATACAGAGACATTTAATTTAATGTTTTATGTTAAATGTTGTGTCGTCGTAAAAACTGTTAAAAAAGTCATTGCGCGTTGCAGTTTTCGCACATACTTTACTATATTTCAAAAACTATTCAAGCTAGCGCTCTGAAAAAGAGTGCGTTATTATAGTTTTGCAATGCACTTTCATATTTTATCCGCTTTGAAGTTGTCTTTTGCATACTTATACCTGAAACCGGAAGTGTCAAAATTATCAACTTTGGAAATATTGGAATGGTTATAAATGCCATTTTCGGATTCCTACGGGTGGGTTCATATTAGAGATGTTTTCACCAAATTCCATTCGGATGAGTGGGTCACGAGTAATCAGCCTTTATTTAAAATATGGCAACTTTGATTGGCGCAATACTTTGAAACAAATCAGACGTTCATTAAAGGGACTCTATCAAAGTTGCCACATTTTAAAATGAAGTCTGATTACGCGTGACCTATTCATCCAAATTGACTTTGGTGAAAACTTTCCAGGGCCGGATTAAGAAGATTTTCGCCCGGGGGCAGTGGCTCGATGGGCGCCCCCTCCCTTGGCCCCATAATTTATAAAAACCAGCTAGAAATTTTAACAGTTTTGTTTTTATTAGAAATATAGGGAGCTAACAGTTCTGACCCTGAAACGTCACACCCTTCTCTCTCTTACTGGAGTTTCATACCCCCTAACGGTTGGAAACAGTATTCTACGCGCAAAAATGCCAACCAGAGGGCGGCTGCGTGACGTCAGACTATCTCTTCCCCCTAGCCAGCTGTTAACTCTATTGTAATTTTGTTAAGTGAAAAGTATCCCTATGCATGGCTGATACTCACTTATACGCTCAATTTTAGTTGAATAAGTGACTAATAAATTTAAAAATAGTAAGCAAAAAGTGACTAAATAAGGGCAAATTAAGCTATAAAATAAGGACACTTTAAATGAAATGTTTTCAGACACGATCGATTTTCATAATTATTTTCAGTAGTTAAAGATATTTTAAAGGTCGGTGCCGTAATTAAGCCCAATCTATGGGCTTAGATATTTCCAGTCAAAGGAAAGGTCCAATCATAAAATTTCTACGGCGAAATTGAATTAAACCATTTTGGAGCACAGCTCAGAATGCAAAGTAATTGATGTCGTTTAAATCAAAACTAAAACATTCATTTGAATTGGATTGATTATAAATATTAAGTTAAATATTTGATGAGCGAGCGAAGCGAGCTCCACAATTTTTTGGGTTTGATCAACTGTAATCTCGCTGTTTTTGCGTTTAAACCGTCATACAGTCAAATATATTACGTTTAACCTTGTGGTCGAGAAGATAAATAACACCGAAAGACTCAAAAATCCAAAAAAAGTGACAAATAGTAACTAATTTTTGGAAAAGTGACAAATAGTAACTAATTTTTGGAAAAGTGACAAATAGTAACTAATTTTTGGAAAAGTGACAAATAGTAACTAATTTTTGGAAAAGTGACTTTTAGTAACCGAATTTGAAAAAAGTGACTAAAGGCTCTTTCAGACGATCCAACTTTTTGACTCAGCTTGATGGGTCAACTCGAGGTGAATCAACTAGTTGGATCGTGTGAATAGAAGCTGGATGAGTTGAGTCACCAAAAAAGTTGGCTAGGAAAAATTGGATCAGTGATCCAATTTTTGCTGACTCAACTTTTTAATTTCATTTCTACAGCTAATCAAAATGAGTTACAAAAAAAAGCCTTTTTCGCGGGTTATTTCGTAAGTGCCAAGGTAGGTGGCACTTAAAAAGTTCTATTTGGTGGTAAAAGTTTAGTCGTGTGAATAGGAAGGATTTATTTCACTTTTCCCTTCAAAAGTTGGGCAAGTTGATACAACTTTTTGACCCATCGAGCTGAGTCAAAAAGTTGGATCGTCTGAAAGAGCCTTAAGTATAGGCTTTTCTAGATTTAGACTCGGAAAATCTATTTATCGTCTCCTCCCCACTAATTTGGTGTAATAAATTGGTCTCGATAGCTAATATACCTATTTAAAAACGAAAAACAGTCCCGTAATCATTCAAAACTAACGTCATGTTTTTGAGTTTTTCGAAAATTTAATAAAACAATCGCTCAGATTTGGGTATCACCAGACATCTTGGGCGCCCCTATTTTGCTGGCGCCCGGGGGCAGGTGCCCCCTCTGCCCCCCCCTTAATCCGGCCCTGAAACTTTCCACATATGAATCGACCCCAAGGAATCCGGAAATCACATTTATAACCTCAAGAATTCAATATTTTTAGAGTTGATAATTTTGACATTTCCGGTTTCCGGTATAAGTATGCAAAAGACAACATCAAAACGGAAAAAATATGAAAGTGGAATGCAAAAATATAACGCACTCTATTTCAGAGCGCTACCTTGAATAGTCATTGAAATATAGTAAAATATGTGCGAAAACTTCAACGCTCAAAGACTACCATTGTCATTAATGGCTTGTTATAATTAAACTTGTGATACAGATATGATATTTACTTTGGGAAATAAAATCTTTAAGGTTTTATCAAGAAACTCGGTGAAAATATTGGAAATTCGAAAGCTTCATTTTCACTTAGCTTGAGTGCAGAGCAATTTAAAAATGAAATAAGAATAATTTTCCCGACGCTAGTTGGAGTTTCGTTTCATCCATGCAAGTCTAATTCCAAAAAACAACTTTCAGAAAATGAAAACACGCCTAATGCGATTAAAACTGGAAATTCCTTAAAGCGATCGTGCTTGTACATTGTACCTGAAAGGCCTCTTATCATTGAAGATTCTAGTAAGCAATGTTTTGGGCTTCATCAAGAAGTGATGTTTAGTTTACTAGAGAGAAGTTATAAATTCGCCTCATTTCCAGCTTTATCTCCAGTCCAAACGTAGGTCCAGAGTTAATCACCGCTTCTAAATACCTTCTCCCTAATAAACTAGATATCCATTCTTGGCTTCATGTTTTGAAATGAGTTTAAATTACCCAACCAGAATAAAAGGGCACACATTGATGGCGCGCTACGCACAAATTTGTGCCCCTTTTGTGAAACATCTTTAATTTCCCTATAAGGAAGAGACTGTTCTATTTTTTAAGCCTCTTTCATTTAGTTTGAAGATTATGTCTAATATCAGGAGTTCATAATAACCCCCCTTCGGGAGGGAAGTATGAAACTGGCCATAGAGCTAATGGTAAAAATCGCGAACAACAAGATTCTGTCGTTGCGCATAGAAAGGATTAGACTGTTTATGGACATACAACCTTATAGTATATCGTACTGGTATTTATGCTCCTTGGTTTTCATTCCAAAACTTTCGATGGCTGGGATCTCCGTCGAAAAGAAAAATGGCGATATGGTAGACGTAGAAACACGTTGCAATTCTTATATTAAAGATACTGCGAATAAATTTGTCCAAACCGTTTTAATTTAACCACGGAATTCTCACTCACACATATCACAACGAAACATCATTGACGATCGTTTAAATGTTTTGTAGAAAACTAGAAACTCCGACTAAAAGCCAACTTCTTAGCCAAGGCTTAATTTACACCGTTCCGACAGAAGCAGACATGAGCCATTTTCGCTCCCAAAATCACAAGATAAAAATAGTGCTAAACCGGAAGTGTGTAAGTTAATGCGCGTGGGCGCTAAAAAATGGGGTAACTATTTCTTTGGGAGTTAAGCGGAGTATGAATCCGCTGAGCTTTACGGCGAAACTTTGTTGTTACGAGCTTTTTAACCAGTTTCGTACTTCGGGTTATTATGAGCTCCTGCTAAAATTCATAGGTGAGAGAAGAAGACGGGTTCCTCGTGATTTTTCAGACATGTCTGACGATGAGCCTCAGAAATCAAGTTTGATAACACCAAACGCAATGCAATCAAACTCGGCAACTCAAAACATAACGTCTCAAAGCTCAGTGCCTATTCCAACCTCGACAACTCAAAACACATCTCATAGCTCAGCGATGATTACTAAAACGCTACTAGTCATAACTTGGCCACTAAATTTTATCTTTTAATTGTTTTTATTTTTTTAGACTTCATCCAAGTTTAGTTACAGTTCTTGTAGTATCACAAGACGCAAAAGTATTTAACTCAGCAAGCTAAAGGTTTTAATTTTGTTTTCAGCTGATGCATCTCCAGCTGAAAGGGATTTACACGAATCGAAAGTTATAAGAGGTCGTGAAGAGCTTGAAATAGCAAAAATATCAATTACAGAAAAGCTAAGTGAGTTTTGCGTAGTATGTAATTGTTATACTGGAAAAATATAGGCAGTCTTCACAATTATGGCGCAACCATGGATATGTATAAATCCTCAGATAACCACTAGCGCTCCTATAAACTAACATAACATTTTATGATTGCATCCAGGAGAATTATTTTTCATTGTCTTGTTTTTTGTTAGGTCGGGTATAATTTTTGCTCTGAGTGCATGAAAATTCAAATAAGGAAATGTGACTTCGGTAAAATATTTTGAAAGGATTAGTGTATCAGGAGCATGCTAAATAAATGCGTAAGATTTTAATTTGGCCCCCCTTAGTTGTTTTGTTACCACGAGCGTAAAAGCTCGACCACCGCCGCTTTTTGTAAAAGGAAGCGTGAAAAGGTAAAGAGATATTTCCTAGATGTTTCACTATGTAGATTGGTTTTATAATTAGTAGTAGAATCGTTAAAAATCAATTTAGTTTTCTTTTTACCCTTATTTTAACGAAAAAATGACACCTGAAGACTTTTCGATTATTTACATATTCTTTATAGAATCGTGTGTTAACACATTTACTAGGTTACATACACATAAATGGTTATTCCCTATAAATCCGTAAAAAATGGAGAATAAGCCCAGTGTTACTTATCGAGTCAGTAAGTTTTTATTCTATAATCGCATTAAAAAAGTAAGGAGTAACGCACTCTTTTATTTAGAAAAACGACTTATAAATGATATAAATAAAGGTAGTGAAATTTGTTCTGATATTTGCATTGGAGATAACATCGATGGATTGCTTCATTGCACAGGAGTATTTGACGCGGAAAATCTTTTTTCAAAAGAGAGACGCTTTACGAAGAAATTCTTAAGGTGTATGAAAACGATGAGAAAAATATCTTTGTCACATTACTTGGAAAGGAAGGAATTGATCTCGGTGGAGTTACAAGAGAAGAGTTTTCATTATTCTGGGAAAATTTTTTTCAAAGGAGAAGATTCTAAAGTTCCATTTCTACCAGTTTGTCGACAGGAAGACACTAAAATTTAAGACCATAGGTTTAATTTTTGCTCATCATATTGCCATAACGAGGGGTTTCCCTACTGAAATTTGTCGCACCACAATAATATCAATAATAATAAGCATTCAAGAAAAATCGGAGGAAATGCTCTTGGAGGACTTCTTACTCTATTTAACGCCAGCTGAAAGAAAGATTATGTCACAAGCTTCCACGGAGCCAGATTTCTCCAATACACTATTTGATGATTTAGTAGCGTTTTATTAACAGTACGATTTACTTTGCATTCCATCAAAATCGAAAATAGGTGATTTCACAAAGTCGGGCTGGTCACGTGGAACTGTTTCTGAGACGTCACACAGCGAAAGTTGTGGATTAAGGCTATAGAGGATAATACTAAACAAGCTCAAATCAGTCGCGAACGTGAAAAAAACCATGGCATACTAAGGTAAGAGAAATAGAACTTGGAAATGCGACACCAAGCGGTTTGTGGTTACCATTTCAACGTACACGGGAAAAGGTTGTGCTATCCAGCATGCATCGCTTGTGTTATCATAAAACCAAGCCTGATTTAACCGTTTGGGAAGATTCGTTTTGTGACGTAGCAAATTATGTAGTTGTATTCGAAAGTTCAAAAGAAGACATTCCTGTGGGTATAGACATTCAGACCACAGTATTGCCCTCTGAAACTATGGACATGAGTGTAAATGCAGAACACAATTATAACCTGCACCAAGACTACGATTATCTTTCCAAAATCATACATGACCAACGACAAACTATTGAAATGCTGGTTAACATGGTTGATGGCTATGGTAAATTGAAGCAAGAAAATGTGGCCATGAGAAAGGAAATAATACAAGTGGAAAATAAACTGAAAGCATCGCAGATAAAGGTATCTCAGGTTCAAGCAGGGGTTTTCAAGCTAAATGAAAAAATTGGTAAACTTGAAACTGGGAACGAAAGCTTAAAGGATCGTATTAAGGATTTAACGAAAAATACGAAATTTTCTCTACGTTCGCTTTCCAATTCAAACTCTATGCTACATTTTTATACTGGATTTAATACAATGGAAGAATTTAACGATCTCTATGAATTCATTGAACCAGATTTAAAATCATTAACTCATTATAAGAGTACAGGGGCTGAAAGAAAAACAGAACGAAATAGTTCCGGAAGACCACTAGCACTAGATTACAGAGATCAGTTATTCTTGGTCCTCTGCCGATTAAAAGTAAGAGTGTTTGAAAAGGATTTAGCATACAGATTTCAAATTTCAGTCTCAACAGTGTCCAAATATTGCATAACTTGGTTCGATCTACTAGATAAAAGGTTAGGACAGTTAAAAAAATGGCCCTCGAGACAACTCATTGATGAAGCGATGCCTGAACAGGTCAAAAATTTGTATCCTTAAACTCGAGTTATTATTGATTGTACGGAGTTGTATATACAAACACCAAATGATTACACAACACAGAGTGATACTTGGTCTTCATACAAGCACCATGGCAGAGCAAAGGGTTTAATTGGAATAAACCCAAATGGGTTTGTAAATTTTGTTTCCAAGCTTGTGCAAGGTCGGATGTCAGATCTCGAAATTACTGACCAAAGTAAAATAGTAGACTTACTAGAGCCAGGAGACAGTGTCATGGCTGATCGTGGCTTTACTTTAGGAAACTTATTGAAGGACAAAAATATTGGACTTAATATTCCGCCATTCTTAGGCGACAAAAAGCACTTATCGTTAGAGGACGAAAATCCTACCAGGGATATTGCCAGTGTACGAATTTAGGTTGACCGAGTTATAAGAAGTGTTAAGAAATATAACCTGCTAAATATGGTCTTTCCGAATAGCATGAGTGCCCAACTTTCAAAAATATGGAACATATGTGCTATGTTGACTAACTTTTGTAATGAGCAATAATTAGATGTTATTTCGATTAAAACCACAGAAACTGAACATGGATAACTCCCCGTAACGTAATTCATATTTATTTATCGGAAAAACGATTTTTGATAAAATGATAAAAACAGGAACATTTTTAGGGAACTTCACCTGGTATCACATTTTTTTAATAGTCTGGTTGCTACTTGAAATAATCATGCACTTGAGGCTTAAAGCATGAAAATTGGTGTATGTGAACTTAAAAATATGTTTATTCGATAAAAGATTCGAGGCATTCTCAATCTGCGGTTAAAGTTAAAAATTGAAAACTTACATTAAGGAATGCTACCTCATACAACGAATAGGTTATTTTCCCGAGCGGGAAGCATAACGCTTAGCCTTTCCCTCTCGTTATAAGGGATCTTACTTTTCGCGTCAGTTCAAGCGATTACCCGTTCCAAAGTCACAATAAGGTTTTTCAAAGTTCGGTTTAAATTAATAAATACGCTTATGAAATTGATTATTGGTTTATAGATGCTATGAACTTTTAACTTTATTATAAACGATAATTAAGAGGAAATAATTATTTGCAAACAGAATTTCATACCGTTTTAAAATATTCTTTTTTACAATTATCATTATGTAATTTTGAATAAGTAATAGTTCGATGAATTTCATTTTTAAAATCCCTTCTCACAACCACCACAATTGCAAAGGGCTGTGCATGGAAGTTGAGCTTTTATTCAACGGCAACGTCCGTGACACCCTTCAATACATCCAAACTTCAACATTTTTCTACAAGCTTCATCAGCTGGTGGCTTGTCCATCCAATTTACTTGCCATTCCGTAGAGTTTTCTAATTTAGTCCAACCAAACTCATTTGGACTTGGTAATTTAGGACATTTTGTCAAACATTGCCCCAGACATGCCCAGCTTAGTACGAAACTCTAAGTACATGTTGCAGAAGAGCATCTCTGGTTGGTGGAATGTTTTCTATTTCCCTATTCTTTTGAGCGAAAAGTGTTTGTCGCGCAGAGTCTACACTGTTCTCTGAGCTGCAGCGATCACGTCCTGCTTTGTGAGCTTCCAATTGCGGAAAATATGCAAGAATTTTTTCTTTCAACCGAGTGGAGTGAATAACTGGATTTCCACCAAGCTGGGCCACGCGGGCCACGTATAATTTTCTGAGTTCATTAAGTTTTAAAACGGGTATTCTAGAAGAATCTTCGTTTACGACACTGTCAATATAATCAATAAGTTCAACTAAGACTGTTGTTTCGTGCAAATAGCTTTTCTCTTCACTCATAACTTTTTGTTGTTCTCTTGCCCGAGTATAATAATTTGCCAAACAAGAAGCATAATATTTGGCTTCTGTCGCAATCATGTAATCTTCACTAAGTTTGGCGAGTATGGGTTGGTCATTTAAGCTTATGGCGATACGCCTAACACGTTCGTCTAAACCAAAAGTAGAAGCTGCGTGTAAGGACCTTTTCATAGTCCCGGGTTGATCGCAGAAGCACCCTGGAACAAAGTTTCTGGCTGATGATGAATTAGTCCTAGTATATATTTTAGTTTTCTCGGGAAGCACCTCATTACTTCGACGTTTCAAAGCGCGTTTCAACTCTGTTTGGTTAAAACGAAGTCTACATTTTGTGTGAAATTTGGCCTTATTAATTTTTAGAGATTCAGCCAAGATTATTCCTTCACTCAATTGTTCGATAGATATATCCCACAAACAAGACACTTCATTAAAACTTTTGAAATCACTAGCAATAGATTCGTATCCGATCTCTTGGAATTTTTTGGCGTATTGAGCTGGACACGTTAATTTCTCTGTAATCAACTTCTGGCATATGAAACCAAGTTCCCAATAGACCGATAAAAATATTCGCCTACGTTTTGTTTTTACTACAATACACACCGTCTCGAGAGCCTCAAAAGTGTGGTCCATCATAGTTGGTCGGAATATGTGGTCAACTTAGTAGAGCGTTTTATATTAATAACGCTATGACTAGTTGGCCGGCAAAAACAACGTTTTCCGATCAGGCAGGGAAATATGGTTTTAAGTATATTTCTGGATAAAGCAGACAGGTCATCATTCTTCTCGTAGTATTATATTACACCCGTTAGTCGTGTAGAGCTGGAAGCCGGCGCGTCCGAGGCTCGGCTTCTATTTTGAAAAAATTAATTAGCAACTAAAATAACAATAAAAAAGTACTGAGCCTTAACTGCGAGGATTCTTAGTATCGACAACTAAAACTAATGAAAAAATCTTCGTAGTTCAGGATTTCAAGTAGAATCGAGAATAATATGAACCGAACCGAACCGAACTGACTTCAATTCAAAAATCCTGTACTACTGTAAGAAAAACAACTTAGAGGCGAATTTTTTTTATCGGTCTATTGATTTTCGGCTTTTCTTTTTCTTTCCGTTTAAGAGAAGTGTCTTCTATAAATTTAAAACTCATCGCGGTTTCTTATATTAAACTTTTGTAAAACTGAACAGCTATAGGAGCCTACAACTAAAAATAAAACTTATTTCATTTGCCTGTATAGAAGCTTGTGTTCTGTTACTTCTGTATTCAAGATTGAAAGCTTTGAAACTGCAGGTTGAAGACTTGAAGTGAAGGAGTTTTTAGCCTACGTGTATCCTTTTTGTTATATTCCAAGGGCATGCATTTTGAATAGAGTGTGTCACCATAACTGAGCAAGAAATTTACGGGTAGAACCCAAGAATTTCAACTTTGAGTAGTTTATCCAAAAAAACCCAGTACGACCCTTAACTTTCACGTTCCAATAATATGAAACACTCAAAATAAACCCGAAAACCACTTTATGAAAACCCCCTGTAATAGAACTAAAGAGGGGAGCGTACGGAGTTGACGCGTGGCGTAAAATTCTAAACCGATTATAAGGGGGTGAGTAAAAATTTACTTTTACAATTTTAAACGAACTTAAATCGAGAAGCAGATTGAGAATGCCTCCAATCTTCAATCGATAAGACACCTATTTGAGTACACATACCCCAAGTTTTATGCTTTAAGCCTAAAATGCATGATTTCTGGAAAATTTTATACTTTGAGACCAGACTATAATCACGTTTGGACTATTTTCTTTGGAAATAATAAAAATGTTTTAATTGCACAAGCTTAGTTATTTAAGTAATGTGCCAATTTCAAAACTGACTGGACCGTTTTTTTTAAATAAAAATTCTTAAGTTTAGATAACGTAGAAATTTTCAAACTAGACAGGGCTAGAAATAACTCGTTAAAATTTTATAATCTTTCTGGATATGGCTCTTGGTTTGAGTAGAGCTGGGATTGAAGGAGGTTCTTGGGTTTGAAGTTTTAAAAATGGAACTACATGTTCGGTATAAAATTTCACTAACTTAGGCACCATATTGTTGTTAAGAAATGCTTCGTCAAAATGTATACGCTCTATAAATGGAGTCTCGTCTCCACAGTCGACTATCAAATCACACCTCAAAAGCCCCGTTATTCTAAGTTGGCCTTGAATCTGATAATTCTAGGAGAGCGGTAGCCCTCTTAGATAAGAATTCATATTCACTTTTATGTATAAGGATGGTTTTTTAATTGGATATTACTTTTTTTGTATTGCATTAACTGTTTTGAAAAATTTCCACAGAACTACATTTCGGACCCTGAATATGTGGTTAAAATTTCAAAAAGATTCATGTAATAGTTTATTTTATAAAAAATAAAGTTGCTGTGGGTGGTTTTCGTTTCCATAAAAATTTTACGACATTTTGATGAAAAACATGAAATTTTTCCATAGAAATAACATTGTATAATATTTTACAAATAACCATTTTTTGGAAGCCGTAATGCAATAACTATTCGTTTGTTTGACTTGAAAACGGTTTTAAACGAAAGCCTAGTATTTAGATTTTCCGCTTTCCAATATTCATTAATTAGATTTAAGTTTAAGCACGTTTAATTTCATATTTTGAAAACCTTTCCAATCTGTGATATTTTACCATGGATAAGAGTCAGTTTATGATGTTAGCACGGTTAAGGCTATTTGGTCCTATTTTCGTAGTGGTTAAAAAACAAGAGAACCTAAGCTTGTGTTAGCTAAACAAGTTAAGTTGGAAAAGGATCCCATACATATATATTAAGTTAACAAGATTACCTACGACTGGTAATTTAGCTAGATTACCCACGACTGGTAATTAAGCTAGATCAGCGACGACTGGTAATTAAGCTAGGTCAGCGACGACCGGTAAATAAGCTAGATCAGCGACGACTGGTAATTTGGCTAGATCAGCGACGACTGGTAATTAAGCTAGGTCAGCGACGACCGGTAATTAAGCTAGATTAGCGACGACTGTTAATTAAGCCAGATTAGCGACGACTGTTAATTAAGCCAGATTAGCGACGACTGGTAATTTAGCTAGATTACCCACGACTGGTAATTAAGCTAGATCAGCGACGACTGGTAATTAAGCTAGGTCAGCGACGACCGGTAATTAAGCTAGATTAGCGACGACTGTTAATTAAGCCAGATTAGCGCCGACTGTTAATTAAGCCAGATTACCGACGACTGGCAAATAAGCCAGATTACCGACGACTGGTATTTAAGCCAGAATACCGACAATTGGTAATTAAGCCAGCTTACCGACGACCGGTAATTAAGCCAGATTACCTACGACTGGTAATTAAGCCAAATTACAGATGACTGGTAATTGAACCTGATAAGTATGTGACATGTGTTGGTGCTCAGGTGTACGGAATCTTTTGGTGGTATAACTATGTACAGCTTCCTCTGTATTTGCATTAGAAAATGACGGGAACGCAGTTTGAGTTTGAACGGACGTTCATTGTCAAGTCAAGAAGTCAGGAATGACAGTTTAATAATAGATGGTTGGTTAGTTCAAACGCGTTAACTAATGTATGCACAATGCCCTAATACTTTTACTCTAATAAGGTTTCTGAACAATTTGAATTAATATTAAGACTGAAGTAACAGATATTAATAAAAACTAGCATTGTAGACAAAGACGGGAAAGTGTAAAAGATAATTGTAGAAAATGAATTGCCTGAAAGTACAGATATTACAATTTTCACTTTTAAAGACATGATCATAAAACATCGATTATTTTAAAAAATTCTTATCTTATTTTTTTCACCAAAATTAGTCAAAATATTTTGTCATGAAACATGTGCATCATTTTAGAAGTAGTACGCGTGAACATTTTATTTTATATCAATAATTTTCAATTAGGTTCGAGGTTTTGGTCCTATAAGGAGAATAAAATAGTCAGAAAATGCTTAAACAAAAAACCATGTGAAAACTTGACAAATCGTAGTCGTTATTTTGAAAGTTTAAAAGTATCAAAATTAACGTGATGTATAGCTCCCGAAAAATCTGTTGAACATCAATAACTACATCACAGTCAAACGGCCTTTGTAATTTTCTGCTTGGCGATATTTCCAATTATAAAATATAAAAATTGGAGTATTTGAACTAAAACCTAGTATCAAGCCAGTATCCCTTAAAAAACTTGAAGATACCATTTTTTTCTGGAACTACTATATAGAGCAAAATGCTTAAAGTAATAATGTAGAAAAATATTTTGAGTTTAATGAAAATTTGGTGAAAAAACTAAGATAAGAATGTTTTCAAATAATCGAGGTTTTACGATCATGTCTTGAATAGTGAAAATTGTAATATCTGTACTTCAGGCAATTCATTTTCTACAATTATCTTTTACACTTTCCCGTCTTTGTCTACACTGACAGTTTTAATTAATAGTAGTTGTGTTTTTGGTCAAAACGAATTTAATTAAAATAAATTTAGACCTTTAAATTCCACGTACAATTACTTTACTCTACACGACTTCAACTTAACTTAATTAACTTTAATTAAAATTAATTAAAATTAATTAAGACCATTAAATTCCACGTACAATTACTTCACTCTACACGAAATTTCACGACTTTAGCTTAACTTAATTAACTTTAATTAAAGATAATTAAAGATAATTAAATTTAATTTACACCATTAAATTCTATGTAAAATTACTTAATCTACCTACTTATGGGTATTATGATACTTCTGTTTTATACTACTTCTGTTTCATACTTATGGTTGTTATGTTAATTCTCTTTAATGCTTAATGTTAGTTATCTTTAATATAAATGATTATTCACCGCCCCAATGAGAAACCGGTGGGGATGAAGTTCGGATTTCTGGAGTCAGTAGCTTGTAAACGGCTGGACCTACGCTATTTAAACTACGTTCATCGGATACCTGACCACCGAATTAGTCTAGATATTGCGTTAATACCTCTTAAATTAATTTTAGAGGAAAATTACAATTAAATTGTGGAAAAAATCAGAAAATATATACTTCAAATTATTAGCCTTTATCGTCTCAGTGACGTCACGCTAAACCGCCGCGCAAGCTAGACATCCCTTTCTAGAAGTTCATGAACTAAATTAAGAGCTCCAAACTATGCTAGTTTCACGCATGAGTGTCTGTCTGTACGTGCGTGCGTGCGTGTCTGTCTGTGTAACTGACCGTCCGTCCGTCCGTGCGTGTCTGTATGTCTCTCTGTCTTTGTGTCTGTGTTCTGTCTGTCTGATTGGTCTCCCTTTGCGGTCTATCTGTGCTGTTTACTGGTCTCTCCACACGAAATTCTGCTGTCTGTCTGTCCGTGCATTTTTTGTCAGTTTGTCTGTGCGTGTTTCATAGTCTGTCTGTCTGCCTGTAAGTGTGTGTCAAATGACACAAATTGACCCCCAAGGTCATTCGACCCAAATGTACCGCTGAAGGTCACTTGACTCAAATTGACCCCCGCATGAAGTTATCACCCTTTCTTTTTTCCACAGGAAAATTGCAAACTATTTAACGCTAGCCGTTATACTCGCCCAACTCGAGGCCGTATATATGAGGCCACTGCCGCAATCGAGGTACATCAGTTGCGAAAGTTTCAAAAATGCAACTGTAGAGGTTGTTGGAAAAAATTGCAACGTGGCGTTGTAATGTCTAATACCTCTTCGAGGAATCGAGAAAAAAGAAGGAGTAACTTGGCACGACGTTGTGCACGTCTTAATAAAAGGACGCTGTTAAGAGTATGTTAAACTTTTCTGCATACTTCAAGAAATTATTGTCATCTGTGTAATTTTAGAGCAATCTTGTCCAAAACCGTCTGCGATTTGGGAAAGAAAATAGGAACGATTTTTTAAACGGACCAGTGCACACCATTCACAACAATATTTAAATGTTTCGTTGTGAAACTAATCAGTAAGCTTTTGAAATTTTAAACAATTAAGATAAAGTATTAATACTATAAATGAAACAGAGGGTGCAAAAGGAGAGAACATCCGTTTGGAGGATTACCTTCCATGAAGCGTTATTAGGATTGTCAGTGCAGAGTTCCTGAAAAATGAAATCTTTCAGAAGCCTCTGTGCCTGCCCAAAAATATGCTTCAACACTTTCCAAACTGCGGAAACTCCGATATCCTTGAAGTATCATGGAGCATTCCCAGCACTTATAAGAGTTTTAAACTTTCTAAACCTTGGTGATACATAATGATTAATATTTTACAGCTACGGCTATCACACTGGCTGATCTCGCTAAGAAGCCTGGGAAGTATTCCACCATACCCCAGACCCTTGAAATGTACGAAAAGGAAAGTAAACGACTTCAACAGAACAAAGAAAACCATTTATCAGAAATTAAAAAAATAGACAAACAAATTGCTGATATAACACAGCAAATGCAATTTTTAAAAAAAATTCAACTCGAGGAAAAACGTAATGAAGAAATTGGGCAAGAGCTCAAAAGGAAAAGGATCAAACACGAAGAATTAAAAAAATTATAGATTTAGTTTTTAAGTTAAAAAAGGGGGGAAAATATTTCCGAAACCATGAAAGACTTGAGTGAAAAGTCGGGTATCGACCCCTAATCCGATTCTGGTGAATTGGAAAGTGTTTTTGATGATTCGGAAGTGCCCAGAACCCCCGGAAGAAACTTGGAAGAAACAAATGGTATTGCAAAAGTTTTCATTCGTGGATGCATCAATTTATTTATACCCATGTATTTTATTATTTAATGTTAAAGTTTCTTGGGAGGAAAATAGCAACAGGGTGGATGACGTGACAACGTCAAAAATATTGTCGTCTTAAAAAGAGGAGGACAGAAGTCAATCAACCACTACATCGAAGGATGAAAGGGAGAGTGGAACTGAAGATGAGGAGGAAATGAAGTCGAAGCGTCGGAAGAGTAAGCAATAATCAATTGCAGGATTAATACCGTGGATTTAATGTTTTTCAATTTATTTTTAGGCACAACAAGCGAAGACGAAGAGATTCTACCGCTTTTTAAACGTTGAATGAAATTAAATTTTAAATTTTAACTTTTACTACTATTTTTCTACTACTTTACTACTACTAAAATGAATTTAAAAATATACGGGTACCCATGGTTTTTAAAAAATTGTTTATTTTAAATTTTGAAACTGTTATCAAATTAAAACTTTAATAACTCATTTTTATCGTATATTTTGATTATTTCTTAAACGTAATCAAGAAGTAACAACATTTCTTGGCAGACCGCACAGACACAGTGCGTTTGTTTGTGTGTCTGTGTTAGTTTTTTTGATTGTTTGTTAGTTTATCTGTGGGTTTTTGTGTGTCTCTGTGTTTGTTAGTTTATCTGTGTTTTTGTGTCTCTGTGACTGTGTTGAATGTGTGGGTAATATATTTTATTACCAAACCTTTACTACTTTCTTATTTATGAGATAGGTGAATTTAGTTTTAAGTAGAGACGCAGATTGATTTGAAATTCGCATTTATATTGTGGATTTTAGTCTAAGAAATAAGTTAATGTTCCTTAGCTATTCACGAGCAAACCACTCCCCAAAGTAAAATATTACCCATTAGTAGCAAGTAGTAGAAAATAACAGTGTGAGAAAACCGGAAACGAAGAGAGATCCGTGGCAAAATTCAGTATAAAAAGCGCCAGTTTCGGTACACCAAATTTATAATACTCTCGACCGTGGTGTGTGCAAGGTCTGTCTCTCCTCGTTTTAGCCCTCGCGTATAATGTCTCGTATAAATGTCTCTGCTATAAATTTTTCAAGCGACGTAAAAATCGACGGCTTAGTAGTGATTAGCTCCTTATGGACCGTTTGGTTGCGGTAAAATGTCCGTCAATCAAGTTTCCTTTGCTTGTCACAAAGGAAAGAGTTACCAACAAGGTAAAAGGTTCGCGATATTTAAAAGATTATAGACACGTGTACCTTATAAAACTGTTTGAGGTGTGCGATGTAGTCGTAAGGCTTGCGTTTTACTCGGCCGAAGAAGACGTATCTTATCGACAATTGATATCAATAGCTAAGCGGTGCTTAGAAAACGCTATTGATTCACTAAATTTGTCCGAAACTTATTCTCGGAAACTTCAAAGAATTGAATCATTCGGAAAGCACAGGGATATTTGCCTGATTTGTTTGCGAGATTTTGAAGTATTAGGGCAAAGATACGAAAACGAGCTAAACGATGCAATTTCTAGCAGTTCCACTTTGCGCTACGTCTTCGTTTCTTCGTTAACCGGACAAAGCCAACGTTTGAACCTCGTCTTAGAGACGACCTACCACATCGCTATAGACAATGTACAAGATTCTTCATATCTAATTTGGTCTATTAATGGATTGAACAATTTGTGGATGCCAAAACCTTCCCAACAGTATTTAACGACTTGCTTGGGAAAGTTTGGAAACTTCGCCTACGACGTAAATCTTCCGGTTAATGAACTAGATTCATCGATAACAATTTTGAAATTCTATTCGAAAGTACAGACTGTTAAAGAAGTCTTTGCGCGTTGCAGTTTTTGCACATATTTCAAAAACTATGCAATCTAGCGCTATGGAATAAATTGCATTATAATAATTTTAAATTTCTCTTTCATATTTAATCCGTTTCATAGTTGTGAATTACAAACTTTTACCGGAAACCGGAAGTGACCAAATTAGCAACTTTTTAAATATTGGATTCTCGCGGTTATAAATGCGATTTTCGCATTCCTTGGGGTCGATTCATATTTGAAAAGTTTTCACCAAATTCAATTCGGATGAGTAGGTCACGAGTAATTAGCCTTTATTTAAAATCTGGCAACTTCGATTTAAATGGCGATCATTAATAATCGAGAATCGAATCTTTGTCGAAATAATGCTTGTTAGATGTTATGGTGCTTTATGCATATATATATGTTAGGTCTTGTGGGGCAATGCTTTGAAACAAATCCGTTGTTCATTAAGAGAAAACCCGCGTATTTTGAAGAGGATAAGCGGGTTGAAAACGTTGTCAATTGGGCCATGACATAATTGCAGCCCAGTGAAAATTTCATTCATGATGGCATATGCGCTGCACGAGAGACCTTCAAATAGACTAATTGGACTATTCCATATATATAAAACAACTTCAGAGGAGATAGCTTTCATGCTAGGAACATTCGCTACACCATTGAGCGTCGCTAAACTTAACCTAGTGTTGTCTATAGCCTTGTTGAAAATAAGTATATGAGGTTTAAATTGATGTGCATTTTTGTATGAATGTTTTTTTAAAAGAATTAGGCCTAATTCACGCGCGCGCGAAATATTCATGTTTTTTGTTTGTATTAATTTGTGTTTTATATATTTTTTGTAAATTTTGGATTATTATTGTTCCTTGCAAAACAGTATAGATAGCTTTAGTCGGATATTTTGTATAAGAAAAATAAATATAACAGCTTTAAATAGAATCTTTGACCGAAGAAATCGGTTCGCTTAAAAAACAAAGTAGAAAGACTAGTCAGTTTCGATAGGACTGTTCAAAGATTCAGGATATTATATGAAATGCACGTGCACTGTTTCAAAGTTAAGATTAAGAAAAATAATAGAGAAAATGAGGGGATAGAATAATAAGGGTAAAGGCCGATGCTCTGGCCATAAATGCAATTGGTAAAAACAAAACTGAACTTTGCATATGGGGGTGGAAAATAGAAATTGAACTTTGAGACCTAGCAAGAAGTTAGGAATCCTCACTTGGACATAAGAGAAAAGTCAGTTGGTTATGGGCTAGCGAAGAAGCGAGAAGTCCTTAGATAGACATAAGAAAATAAAATGTTGTTAGCAAGCAAAGAAGCTAGAAGTCCGTAGTCGGTCATAACTTAAATGGAAATTGTTGAGATCTAGCAAAGAGGCGCATTCCACAACTGACGTTTCAAGCTACCGTATTTAAAAGCATAGAGATTAAATGAACAAAAATGCAAGCCGGTAACAAAGTTAAAACCTGAAAATAACTGCTTACAGCTAAAATGACCCGAATGGTAAAAAGTGAAGTTGGTCTCTCTGCGCTGCTGGCCTGCTACTCCTTTGGTTTATCTTCTATGGCAAAAACACTAACTTCGGGAATCAAGGTGTAGTAAATTGAAGAAAAAATCACCCAAGGTGTTGTTAACTTGATCACATATATTTATTATCTAGACCGTGATTGGGATATTCGGGAAACTTTGGGTTTTAAGATTATTAAGAAGGAAAGAAACCGTTTCTGTTTGAAGAATTTTTGGAAAATATTATATTTAGTATCTTTATTGATAATTTGTTAAAAAGTGAAACACATTAATAATAAAATATCCAAATAACACGACTTCCTCAGAGTTTCAAACTGAAGAATGTTCGTTAGCTTTACTGAACTTTTAAAAACAAGACAGTCTCTTTCAATTGTTCCTTAATATTTTATGGGCCCTCTTCTAGCCCTTAAACACATTCTTAATCTTTTTCTAAACAACAGACATAAAAGCTGAATAAAATTAGGAGGCAAAGCATTGTAAGCTGCCATGACCATATTCAATAGGTCGGCCCTGTTCGCGTGTATTCGTTTCTCCATGTGATTAACCATGTAGGCAAACATGGTTTCTATCGGGCGAGAGAGCGGGCCAGTCCAGAACGTCAATCCCATTTTTTTTCTAGATATCTTGCAACGATTCGGGATGTATGGGCTGGGAAGTTGTCCTGCTGAAACCATACACTAAAACAATATTTTAAGTTAGAAAAGAATAATGATTAGTTTATTAATATTAATACCGGTCGCGGTCGTCTTCATTATATATAACTGCCATAGAGGGAAACATGGCGTTTCTCAAGATATCTATATACGTGTTGCCGTTGAGACGACCATCAATTGTTTGCAATACTCCCACTCGTCCATCGCCAATGCAACCCCAAACGTTCACGCTAAAACGACCGCTGGTTTTCGTGTAGTTCACATACTCAGGAACGTACCGCTGGTTTTGAATCCTTGAAACCCACACAACAGGCGACGAAGATGAGCTTTGTAACGTCTATAAAATAATACGGGTGAAGTAAGACATAACAGCTTTGAACAAAATTAATTGACATTATTCGCTGAATTTTTTCGTCCGAAAACAGGATGTATCGTTCTAGATCTTCCCTTGGCCAGGCTAAAAGTTCCCTGCAGAACTGGCGGCGTATTCTTTTCAGTTCAGTTTTGTTTTTACCAATTGCATTTATGGCCAGAGCATCGGCCTTTACCCTTATTATTCTATCCCCTCATTTTCTCTATTATTTTTCTTAATCTTAACTTTGAATCAGTGCACGTGCATTTCATATAATATCCTGAATCTTTGAACAGTCCTATCCAAACTAACTAGTCTTTTTACTTTGTTTTTTAAGCGAACCGATCCCTTCGGTCAAAGGTTCTATTTAAAGCAGTTATATATATGTTTTCCTTATACAAAAT
The DNA here is from genome assembly GCF_054372755.1 of Phalangium opilio. Lineage (NCBI taxonomy): Eukaryota > Metazoa > Arthropoda > Arachnida > Opiliones > Phalangiidae > Phalangium > Phalangium opilio. Next base: position 3,049,011 of record NW_028324204.1, read on the forward strand.
ATCGGACTAAAGCTATCTATACTGTTTTGAAAGGAACAATAATAATCCAAAATTTACCAAAAATATATAAAACACAAATTAATACAAACAAAAACATGAATATTTCGTGCGCGCGTGAATTAGGCCTAATTCTTTAAAAAAAACATTCATAAAAAAATGCACATCAATTTAAACCTCATATGCTTATTTTCAACAATTCTATTGACAACACTAGGTTCCGTTTAGCGACGCTCAATGGTGTAGCGAATGTTCCTAGCATGAAAGCTATCTCCTCTGAAGTTGTTTTATATATATGGAATAGTCCAATTTGTCTATTTGAAGGTCTCTCGTGCAGCGCATATGCCATCATGAATGAAATTTTCACTGGGCTGCAATGAGTCGGGTTGAAGACCCAGACATAATTAATGAGTTCTAGATATTATTATCAACCCGCTTATCCTCTTCAAAATACGCGGGTTTTCTCTTAATGAACGACGGATTTGTTTCAAAGCACTGCCCCACAAGACCTAACATATATATATGCATAAAGCGCCATAACATCTAACAAGCATTATTTCGACAAAGATTCGATTCTCGATTGTTAATTTTCGCCATTTAAATCGAAGTTGCCAGATTTTAAATAAAGGCTAAGTACTCGTGACCTACTCATCCGAATTGAATTTGGTGAAAACTTTTCAGATATGAATCGACCCCAAGGAATCCGAAAATCGCATTTATAACCGCGAGAATCAAATATTTAAAAAGTTGCTAATTTGGACACTTCCGGTTTCCGGTAAAAGTTTGTAATGGACAACTATGAAACGGATAAAATATGAAAGAGAAATGAAAAATTATTATAATGCAATTTATTCCAGAGCGCTAGCTTGCATAGGTTTCGAAATATAGTAAAATATGTGCAAAAACTGCAGCGCGCAAAGACTTCTTTAACAGTCTGTACATAGTTTCGTTCATTCAAACCTCAAGTCTCCCTTTCAAGAACCGTGCGCGTCGATGCTATTTTTTAAAGCCGCAACCATGGGTTTCAGGTAAAATACCAAAGCGTCAATAAAAAAATTAGAAATTGAGTGTGAAAGGGTACGGAACAAAATTGAATTGTTCAATCGAATTTTAATCGATTTCTCTAATCAATCATCGAGCGTCGTGCGTTTGGAAGCTATCTGCTCCAGTCAAGAATATATGAGCGTAACCGTGGTAGCACGGCAATGCGTGAACACTTTAAGCAGATATAAGGTATTCTCCTCGAGTACCCTGTACGCGATCTCTGTACATGCTTTGAAATTGCGTTGCGAAGCCATTTTTAAACCATATGTAAATTTGGTGCAATATCTCCTGAGCAAACTTTCAGAGTTCATTTCAAACCAGACTGGGCAGACGAACACCGATTACCTGAATATCTCAACAGGCAGTTGCATATTTTCAGATGATTTAATGTCTGTTGCAGCTGGAGAAGCGATGTTGGCATTTGTTTTGTACGGACGTAGCGCACGAACCAACGTATCTCCAGGCCACAGCTACCAAATTTGCAGAAATTTGGGACTCACAGCGCACGCCTTTAATAGGAGCCCGGAAACGTTTCCTTGCATTGGTAGTAGTAACATTAGTGTGGACGATGAGGGCAAACTATCGTACAACTGCAATTTTAATTACGAGCCGCATCTGGATGGAAAAGGTTTCAAAAACTGCGTTGAAGTGTCAAAACTATTTAGTTACACTGCGGACATCTCTGACTTTAGCAATAGGGAAACACTGAGCTGGTATCTTCTACACAAAATTTGTCATTGTATTAACGCTACATACGGAGAAAATGTAAGAGGTATACCTACCTTTTCTAAATCGAACGTCCTCTTGCTCTCAAGTTTCCCAAAACAGTAATTGTTAATTCTGAAACATTTGCAAACCTATTATTTTCTTTGGATAACTCAAATTTCACTTACCTTCCCGGCATTCTTTGGTTGCGTACATTATAACTACAATATATAAACATACAGGAAAAATTACAGATAGTGAGAAAGCTAAGAAAAACCCTTATTCTAGAAAGCCTTCTCTTTTTCGCGACCATCCCTGCCTTAACTTTCGTAATTACACCTATCCCTTTAAATAGGTACCTGGATAAAACCCTATTTTTATGGTGTAGAGCGTTGTCCATTACTGTCGGAAACGTCAATGAGCAAAATATGAAATTATTATTCATTGGCAAGACCGAAAAAATTTCCGAAACTTGGAAAACTATGATTTTCACTCTTTGTTAATAGATGCTAATAATGTCATCAGATTAGATATGGAAAAATAGACTATCTTATAAAAAAGCATTATACACCTATGTACGAGTAATAAAGTCAATAAAAAATTAAAAGGAGCAAATTATATTTATTGCGTTGTTTTAGTAATTAATGTAAGAGGGGAAGGGGCAAGGGAAATAGGTGAGGGGGAAAGATGGGAAGGGGGAGGGGAAAGAGGGTAGGAGGGTTAGGTTAGCATAGGCCTAGAGAAAAGTTTGCTCCTTAAGCTTTGCTTTTTTCCTATGGTGGAATAACATGGGAATGTTTCTTTGCTGTTTTACGACTGTTTTTCATATGGTGGATGCATGCTACTGTGTCCTATGGTAGTAGTGAACCACCTAAAATATGGAGTGGAAATTAGGTCATTTAATTGGGTCGCCAGCCTTCTAGCGCGTGTATACTCGTGTGAGTCTAGCGGGGGGAGGGAAAACCGGTTTTTTATCCGGGGGGGTTTCTCTGAATTCGTTTATTGGTCGAGAGTGGGGGTCGCCAATTGATTAGGTCTTTGTTAATTGGTTAAAGGGTTAAGGGCGTGAACTTGTCTCTCTTTAGTCGTGACGTAATCGTCAGAGTTAAATTAGAGTTTGTCTGATAAGAGAGTGCTCTCTTTATCTCGGTTATTCGCCTTGAATAGAGCAGTGACTTCTAATGGATATCTTCTTACACACTATGCGTTATATAGTGACGTATCAACGATTCAAAGGGCGCGAGGATTTCCAATATATGGTCGCGTATCTTTTAGATCAATGCACTATGTATACAATATGTTTCGAACACCGAGTATCTGAAAGTGGGAAAATCGCTCGTGTTACTAAGAAATGCACGATATATGAAGATAAACCTCCTGAACATCAAGATATCGAATACCAGAATCAGGTGGAAATTTTGAAGCGATTAATATTTGATAATAGTGACATTATTTTGGAGGATTTACATGACGGACTTTTATTTACCCGATTGGGTCACGGTATAAATCAAACAAGAGTTAAAGCCCCGGAAACGGATTCACCGGCGCCATTGTGTTTAGAAGAAAAAGCCGAATTTTACGGAAATGACTTTATAAAATGTTTACGGGAAGAATTGAGGAAATTAGGGACTCTCGATAGTATCTACGAGGAATATTTATCCTTTTTATTTCCCGGTAGTCGTTAATGTAATATTTTCTATAACCGTCAATTGATTAGGTCTTTGTTAATTGTTTAGGGGTTTTTAGGACGTGTCTGTACGTCTTTAGTCGTGACGTAATCGCCAGACTTAAATAAGACTTTGTTTGATAAGAGAGCGATCTCTCTTTACCTCGGTTATTCGACGAACGCCTTGAAGGGAGCAGTGACTTCCGAGGGAGATCTTACAAAATGCGTTATATAGTGACGTATCAACGATTCAAAGGGCACGAGGATTTCCAATATATGGTCGCGTATCTTTTAGATCAATGCGCTATGTATACAATATGTTTCGAACACAGAGTATCTGAAAGTGGGAAAATCGCTCGTGTTACTAAGAAATGCACGATATATGAAGATAAACCTCCTGAACATCAAGATATCGAATACCAGAATCAGGTGGAAATTTTGAAGCGATTAATATTTGATAATAGTGACATTATTTTGGAGGATTTACATGACGGACTTTTATTTACCCGATTGGGTCACGGTATAAATCAAACAAGAGTTAAAGCCCCGGAAACGGATTCACCGGCGCCATTGTGTTTAGAAGAAAAAGCCGAATTTTACGGAAATGACTTTATAAAATACATACAGGAACAAATGAGTAAATTCGGTACTCCCGATAGTTTTTATCATGAATATTTACCAGTTTTATTTCCAAGTATATGTTAATGTAATCTTCTCTAAAACGCAGGAAGCGATTAAGGTTGCTCTCGGTGAAGTGGTTAGCGCGTTTGTTCGCCAATCAATAGGTCGCGAGATCGAACCCCGCTCTAACCATCACATCGAGTTCAACCTTTTATTTCTAAATAAAATTGGATAACGTGTAAATCCTCATTCATTTTTAAATAAAATATCAATTATGTCGGTCAATTCTTTTTTCGTTACTCTGTTAAGTGATAAAACTGATGAATATCCCGATAATTCACAATCGTCTTTCACGGTAAAATTAGGTAATCCAATTATTCTTTCAAACGAATGGGAAATTGGTTTATCGGAAATATTAACACCGAAAATTTCAACCGCAATAGACAATACCTGTAACTCTTTCGAAATACAGGTACCTGAACGATATTTAACGAATGATGGGTGGGACGTTAGAAGAGTAGAGTTAATACCGCAAAAGTACGAAGGTTCGAAAGATAAAAATGGAAACGCCGTATTTTTTCAATGCAGAATAAACTGGTGCGTTCAGCTTGAAAAACAGAATTTTCCCGTGAAAATACAGGTTATAGATATATCAGTCCCGACTGGGCCTCCTATCAAGAGAGTTAAATTATCAGTCGATGCTGGTCACCAGGCCAGGCTAGCTCCTGGCTCTCTGGCTTAGGTTTTAGGATTCGAAACGGACGAGTACATTACTGGAGAATACATTTGTCCCATTCCATTGTCTCAACAAGCTAGAAATATTACGATAAACTACACCAATAATTATATCGAGATAAAATTGAAAAAAACTTTAAAACTTCAAAATCGAATGGTAACGGTAAAGATTCCTGAGGGACCCTATAGTGTCGACGCCCTATTGGAAGCTATGAATAGAGCGATACCCGAAGCTCATCAATCTCGGTTTAATTTCTCGTTAAACGATAACGGTACCGTTCGAATAATGACTGATAAGGATTGCACCGTGCTTTTTAGAGGCGTTCGTAACAAATTAGGTTCGATGTTAGGATTCGGTGACCAAACTAATCGTCTATTAGGGTCTGAAAATGCCAACTTCAAACCGGATTTAGTCAGTCAATATTTATACGTTTACACTGATCTGATATACCCCCAGTTTATAGGCTCTGGTTTCAAACCTCTTCTACGCGTCATTCCCACTAAAAACGATACGTCGGAGAAAATTATCACATACGATACTATAGACTATTATCACATACGATACTATAGACTATTATCCTATAAGATCCAACGAAATTGAAACTATCAAAATTTACATTAGAGACGAAGCCGACGCTCCTATATCCTTTATATCGGATCGCATCATTATCAAAATTCACTTTAGACGACATGTCTCGACCTAATAGGTATGTGTCCTATTATCAGAATCAGTTCCTTGGAACTCCACCAGGTGTATTAGTGCAGAAAGGATTTGGTTTAGGAGGCATTTTTAGAGCTTTGATGAGAATGTTAACTCCTCTAGCGAAACCGATAGCTAAGAGCGTGGGTACAGAAGCTTAGGACTTGGTGGACGGTTAATTCAAGATTTGAGCGCTGGAGAAGAACCCAAGAGAGCGTTCAAAAGGAATCTAAAAGTAGCGGGCTCAAATTTAATTCATAAAGCGGGTGATAGTCTGGCTAATTCTCAGTACGGGTCTGGTATTCGACGGAAACGTCAGAAGATACGAAAGAAGAAAAGTAGATCAAAGGCCGATTTTTTATCGTAAAACAAGATGGCCCAATTCGAAGTCATGATGGGGGAATTAGACCTATTCGCGACACCCCCTTTGAACGCTAACATTATAACTAGTAACGACGAAAGTTATCAACCTTTAAGCTCCGTAACGGATAGTGGACCTTTGGAATTTTTTGTCCCTGGCACGAGCGAACATTATATCGACCTTTCTAAAACTTGGTTAAGGCTGAAGGTCAGGGTGCTTCATTTGGACGGCACCGACGTACCAGCGGCTGAAAAAAAAGTAGCTCCGGTTAATCTTTTACACGCCGCCCTCTTTTCCCAAATAGACGTCTTTTTAGGAAACACGAGCGTTCAGTCGCCTAACCAAGGCGCCCCTTATATCGCTTATCTCGAGAATTTATTATATTACGGTATAGATGCTAAAGAAAGCCAACTAAATCTAGGCTTATATTATAAGGATAATCCGATCGATCCCGATTCCGCCTGGGTGGCAGCCAATAATAATCTTACTACCAATGGGATATTAAGAAGAGCCGAGAGAGCCAAGGTATCGAGTACGATAGATTTATACGCCCCGTTACACGTTGATATTTGTCGCTTAAATCGTTTCCTATTGAATAATGTATACGTTAGATTTAGGCTTATTCGATCCAAACCAGAGTTTTGCGTAATATCGAAAGAAGCCGCTGATAAGAAATATAAAGTGGTTATCGATAATGCCTCATTATACGTTAAAAGACTAAAAATAAATCCCGAAATAATTTTAGCCCACGCTACGGTATTAGAGCAAACCAGCGCCATCTATCCTTTGAATCAAACAGTCGTGAAAACCTTTTCAATTCCAGCTGGAATGAACGACGTTAATCGAGAAAACGTCTTCTTAGGTAAAATACCTCAAAGAGTAATTATAGGTCTAGTTCGAACCTCGGCCTTTAATGGTAATCATTCTTTAAATACCTCTAATTTTAAAACTTTTGATCTTAATTACCTATCCGTCAACGTCGGTACTGATACCTATCCTTCGGAAGCCTTTACGCCTGATTACGAAAACAATCTATACACTCGAGAGTACATGTCGTTATTCACCTCTCTAAACACATACAGAAAAAACAAGGGAAATTTTATCACGTACGAAGAGTACAAAAAAGGTTACGCTTTGTATTGCCTAGATTTAAGCCCGGATGAAAATGCGAGGGCTAGTCATCTTTCTTTACCCCGACAAGGAAATCTACGTATCAATATGAAATTTAAAAACAATTTACCACACAATGTCACGTGCATAATTTATTCCGAATTTGAAAATTCTATCATGATAACTAGGGATCGCTCGGTGTTATTTAATCCCGAGTAAAAAGGCTCTATATAACCTCTGATTTAAGAAGCATTCTCTCATAACCGGTTAGAGATGAATCAAGTACACTACCTACCGGAGAAGCAAAACATTTACGTTGGAAGCGGAATTCTTCCCGTCTTCAATGTCAAACGACTCGATACTAAAACCGAAGCGTCTTTCGACAGTTGCATTTGGAATAGTATATGGACTTTCGAAGCGGATATTGACGCTTTCTTTAGTGGAATAACGGGACGATTTCTGACTTGATTAGTTGACGGTACTCAGAGAGTTAAACTAGAATGCTTCGTATGTCAGAGAGGAAAAATAGTTGATATTCGTCAATATATTAGAGGATCGAATAATAGATATAGTATTCTATTCTCAACATCGAAAGGATTTTCATTAAATAAGGACAGTTGGTTAAGGTTAAAGAACTTGAAAAATGTCATTGGTAGCGAATTAAAGCGAAAAGAAGAGGCCAGAGAAATAGTGAAGAAGATTATCTTGGACAGTTTGACCAATATTTTATTTAATTTCACTGATTCGTGCGAAAATATCAGCTGTCATAACGAAATCGCCCACGATATCACTTGTTTACCCACGGATACTAATTGGAGCGAGAGAGTGGAGAAAAACCTAATTAGAGCTATTCCGTTGCTTAACTACGAAAGAATTCTAGAATACTTTGTCGAGGAATACGGAGATTACGAAGACGACGTCTCAATTTTATTGTACGATATTCTCGGAAACTTTGTCGGTCTAAAAACTGAACTAATGTACGGTTAAAAAAATATATCACTCTTATCTCGCGTGTATTGGGTGTGGATTACACTAAGGCGTCTGAAAATATTCCGAGAGGATTTGAAATCGTTGGAATGCGTTACCTCGGAGAAGAGCAAAATGAATTTAATATCGAAATTACTCGATAAACGGTGCCAAGGGACCAGGAGATATTCGCCAGTGAACAACCACTACCGAAGCTAATGTCCTAAATGATCCAGTGTTTAATGATGTATCTATTTAAAATATATTCTTGGAAATTTTGTAGGTCTAAAAACAATGTATTGTTAATTTTTAAGTAACCGAAAAAAATATAAATTACTATTATTGTTGCGTTTCCTATACCTACGTTATATATCAATTTTTTTCCTTATTTAGAAAATATTCCAGAAAATTGTATCTCTCCCTCTTATATAATACCCTACAACTACGTTATATTATCAGATATCATTTTCGATCTTGTTTAGAAAAACTATCTCTCTCAAACGCGTACTACGACCCCGAAAATCCCTCCTCTTTTTCCTGATTGGATAAATTAATGAAAGGAGTTCCTCAGTCTTCGAGGAAAGAAGTTGAGAGTTTTCTATTAAAACAACCCACCTATACTATTCATCGTTATCGTCGATTAAAGTTTCCTCGCAACAAAATTACAGTGACATCTATGGATGAAACTCATCAGGCTGATTTAATAGTTTTAGATAAACTTTCCATATACAACAAGGGTATTAAATATTTGTTAAGTAATGTAGATGTTTTGAGTAAATACGCCTACGTTATACCTATTAAAAACAAGACTTCCGCGGAAGTTATAAGAGCTTTCAAAATAATACATAAAGATGTTGTACCCACGAATATAAATACGGACGCAGGCTCTGAATTTTTAGCTAAACCAGTCCAGCAATATTTTAAAGAGAAAGGTATTCATCACTACGTAGCTTACGGGAATAAAAAAATTGCGATCTGCGAGAGATTTAACAGAACGGTTCAAGAGAAAATACACAAATTCTTGACTAGCGCGGATACTCGTAGCTATCTCAGTGCGTTACCAAAAATAGTTAAGGCTTACAATTACTCGATACACCGCTCAACGGGTATCGCGCCAGTCAATGTTAATCTACAAAATGAGCATAAGGTGTGGTAACGTCTTTTCGGTACCATTAAACCTGGGACAAAACCAAAGCTAAAAGAAAGTGATTTAGTAAGGTTGAGTAAATTTGAAAAAACCTTTTCAAAGGGATATAAAGGCTACTTTACTAAAGAGATCTTTATTATTGATAAGGTTTTATACCGTAATCCTCCAGTATACGTCGTTAAAGACAAAAATAACGAGATAATTAAAGGAACGTTTTACGAATACGAACTATCTAAAGTGTTATGAATACGTTACAAATAAATCAAATATTATCATGCGACCAGAGGACAAAACCCTACTACCTAGGTACTTTTCCTAGAGACATGCTACCCAGGAAACCTAAAAAGAAGAAATTTTGTTTTGTTCTGAACACGGAGAGAGCCGAGGATCCTGGGCTTCATTGGGTAGCCATTTACGTTGAAAACGATGAAGGTAATTTTTTCTGCAGCTACGGGCAGAGCCCGGATACGTATAAAATTAACCTGGCCAAATACGCGTCCAGATGGATCTATAACGATAAATTAATTCAAGATATGTTCTCCCTTTGTTGCGGACCTCATTGTATATTCTTCCTTATTCAAAGATGTCTGGGAAATTCGTTTCAAAGAGTTCTGAAAATGTATGAAAATAAAACGGAAATTAACGACGCCATATCTTTATGGAATATCTGCCTGCACTTGTTAAGACATAGATATGAAAAATGTAACCAATAAAATATTCAAGTTGTAATGTTTAATAATCAGATACATTTGTATTGAATGCTAGAATAAAAATATTTATTATTCGGATATATTCTTTTTTATATAAATTGTAATTATCATGCTTTTATATATAATCAGATACATGATTTTTTATATACTCACATACATGCTTTTATATAATCAGATACGTGTTTTTCAATATAATGAGTTAGATGCTTTTATATAAAATGTAATTATCATTATTAAGGTTATTTTTTGCCTTTCTATAAGTTACCCACTCGATCTTAGATTCGGGCTTTTGAAGCTCTTTCAAACTAGCTTCGCGATTTTTTTTTTATTTTGGCTTGTGTAGGGTACGGTTTTGATTTCGTAGATGGAATTTTCGCGAGTCTTTTTTTCGGCGAAGTCTCATCGTTAGGGTTAAGTTTCCGGAACTTTGAACCAGAAGCGCCCTTCGTTGATAAGGCCTGTTGAATTTGAGACGCCACGGGTTGATTCGGTACCATGGGTGTTAAAACTGGCATACTCGGCGTTTGAGACGTCCCGGACTGTTTCGGTACCACGGGTCCCATGGGTGTTAAAATTGGCATACTGGTCGTTCGAGAGAGTGACGCTGGCGTAGTAAACGATTTCGCCGGTGTTTCACCCATTGCTGTACTACTCATTATAGGCTGTGGGGTAGTCAGACTCGAGGAGATATTAAAAGGGATACTTTGGGGAGGGGTAGCGACATTAGTAGGGACATTTTGGGAGGGGGTAGAGATATTAATAGGTATATTCTGGATAGGGGTAGGCCACGATGGAGGAATCCAAGACGAGGATGAAGGACTTAGAGGCTGTATTTTACTCGACACTCCGGGTGCTGGAAAAGACGAATTTGTTGTAGGTGGCAAGATAGTAACGCTTGGTGGCTCCGCTATACTCTTTAAGATAAATATCCTTCAATGTTTCCTCGGCAGAACCAGGTTTTCTCAGTACCTCTTTAATGGCGTTGTCTAAACTGTTAACTTCCTTTTGATTGTCCGTCAGTAAAGCCGCTGGTACTAAAACGCACTTTTTCATTATCTAGTAAAGACCGAAGCTATTGTCGGTATTTACATTGAAAGCAACGCCGGCCAGAATCCTCCTACCTGTTTAATTAACACCTGTCGCCTCTTTTTGTCGCTTAAACCTCTCTTGGATAAATACCTTATAACGTTTTTGTAATGTTGAAGTCTTTTCTTTTTATATCGATTCAATGGAATACCGCCGTTCTTCAAATTATAACAAATTCCGCTTATACAATCCCATTGGGGTCGCGTACACTTTGATAATAAAAGTTTTCTTTGTTTCACACCGCTTTTCAGCAAGAGATTTAAAAAGGGTAATTGGTTCCTAACCGACACGGGTAAAGGCATGTCTCGAAATGAGGTTAAATAAATTGAGATTTATATTTTATGGATTATTATTTTCTAACGTAGATTACCATCGGTCCTTCATTGGGGAATATATTGGACCTAAGTCTTAAACTATTATCAGTACTTTGTTTTAGATCTATTAATATATAAGAATACGCTTTTTCGGTACACTCTTCGTACGCTTCTGTTAGGCGTTTGGTGTCTGTAGGAAAAAGCTGACGACTTAAATAGCGAACCTGGTTATTATCCCTAGGATTTTTAAACATAACAATATAAGAACAGTTCAATGATATATCTCTAGAATATTTACCTGGGTTAAAGACATTTTGAGACAGCAGCACGATGCTTAAAGATAAATGATGACTCCCGACACAAAAAAGATTACTTATAAACTCCTGTTTGGTACAGGTGTTAGCTAGATCGTCTAGGATTAAAAGATTATTTATTCTCTTATCAAAAAAATCAGGATCGTTAGGAATTAGTCCTTCGTGGAATTCAATAGGTAAAAAGAGTTTCAGTTCATCAAAAATATCCTGATAAACACTATAGCAATAGACTATTCTATCAGGAGGTTTGTCCATGATAATGTCTTTATATTTGAGTAAATTTATTACCCACGTTGTTTTCCCGAGCTGCTTGGGCCATAAAGTAAAATGGTCATCGGTGTTTCTAAGCGGAGGCGATATTCTAACCCGTTCTCCATTTTTAAAACGTTCTCTAATATCGTCTTTGAACTCGTAGTTGACTCGATCTTCGTACGGTATCACTCTCACTTTAACAAGGTGGGAAAACGTGACCCGATGTTTAGTGGTCCGTTATCTCATTTGAAGTGGCAGACGGGTCTTGATGATTTATATATCCGTAAGGAAGTCTTGTGTAATCCTCTAGGACTCTACGTTTATTGAAACTATATCCAAAGGTTTTCTTTAGAATGCCTAATAAAAGTGTGGCTGTTTCTTTACGTCTTACAACATTAAATGGAACGGTGACCGACAAAGTTTTCGAGGGACTATATAAAACACTTTTAATCGAATCAAAGTTAATGATTTCTTCATTCCTTCTGTTAAGGGTAATACCTTTCATTTTAATAACAGATTTACCGTCCGAGGTACGGTAAGCGTACGACTTAGGCCCTGTCGAGACAAATTCGAGAATCGTCTCACCCTTTAACTCATCCATCCAACACCCTAGATTACTAGATAAGGGGGGTAAATATTCCCCTTCCTTTGTTACAACTATACATGAATCGGTGTCAGAATGAAGTAACCTCTCACCCATTTTACTTATCGTATTATACAACTCGATACGTCCTAATGAACTAAAAAAGGAAGCTATCGTGGGACTTCCCTTGTAGTATTTAGGAGCGTATTCTTTTTTACTTTATAACTGACTAAACAGATTTTATCGTTTACAGGTTTCAGGTCTAACAGTTCTTTCAATTCATCAGTTATTATCTTAACTAATCCAGCGTAAGAATCAATGTATACATTTTTTCTCTTATCCGTATTGTAACCCATTTTACCCCAAAGCGAATTTAGACATAGTTTAATAGTAGCGCGAAGAGTGGGGTTGTCCACTATCTCATCTTTATTAATAACTATTCCTTCTCGGTCATAAATTGATTTTAAATACGCTTCTTTTTGCTCTTCTCTTTCTATTCCCGAAGGCCAACCTGAACTAGATTGTTTAATTTTAAGGTAACAATCAATGAAAGTGTCAAATAAACCGGTATTTTCTTTTCTGTCAAACTTGTCTTTGTAATGCTGGACTTCAAAAACTCTAGAATCTTATATCCATTTTTAACTGCTAGATATACTTCGGGACTTGGCCAACAACCACAGAAGGATCTTTCTTCCGAATTATGTGTACAGACTGATTGTTCAGTTTCAACGCATTTTAAACACAAAGCAAAGAAAAGTTTCTTTTTAGTCTTAATTGGACGTACAGGTAAAAATAGATTTTCAGGTGCTAAAACTCGACAAGAAATAAGACCGAAATAAAAATTAGGTTCAAAGTTGAAGTCTTTCGTGATAATTTCAGGATGACCTTTAGGAAATACGCCCCATTTACATACGTAAGGATAGAGCGAGCAGATATCTAGGTATTGAATAGACTCGCCCGGTTTTGCCTTATAATACAGACATATACACTCGCTTCTTCCCCCGTACAAGGCACTCCTGGATCCAATTGGTTGTTTAAATTTTAAACTGTCACAAGAGAGTTTAGAGTCAGGATCATCTCGTAATCTCTCATTGAACTCGCATTCCCAAATATTGAGGTGTTCGGCGTTCGGTAAAATCTTTTTTAGATAATTTTCCCTGTCTAGAGTTCTTTCGTAGACATTTCTGTTTAGATCTTTAACTATAGGATTGTACTCGTAATGTTTTGTGTGTTTTACACATCCGTGATAGACGCATCCGTTATAGTTTAAAACAATTTCAGGATTTTTACAATATCCGTCTATTAAATAGATAGACACCCTTTTTTCCCCTTCCAATGACAAGGCAGTTTGAAATTTTACCCCTCGTAATTTTTCTTCCAATGCTATACACTTTAAGGCTCCGATACTAAAATACGAAAACCCTTTGCAGGTACAACACCTAGTGTGTATTTTTCAAGATGTTTGTGAAGGAAAATATTAGTTACTGTTCCCGCTATGGTAATACCACCTACGTTAAGCACGTCGACCCCGGAGACATTCCTAAATAACTCTCTAAATTTTTCCATTCCTAATTGTAGGACCTTAACATCTTGAATGGCGTATGTTTCAAGCTCCTGTCTCAGATTATAGGGCTTATCCTTTCATTCCGAATACCATTTCATAAAATCCGCGTGCTCCTTATCTTTAGAATTATCGGGCTCAAATTGATGTATCTCGGGTAAAGGGCCTATATAGTCTAACGTTTTTTCATTATGGAACAGATGCGGGAAATAGTTTTTTTTTCTTCCCCGAGATCGAATGTAGAGGGAAATTAAGGGGACGCTAATAAATCGGTAGCTGTCAATGAACTTGATCTTTAGATTATTTAAGAAGAGTGCCATGATTTTTGAACCGTTGAAGATAGGCTCAGGAAATATATTCCTTCTAAGTATTTCTTTCAATATAAAGAAAAAATCGAACCCTGCCCCGTTATGAGCGCAGCAGATTACATCGGAAAACAACATTCGCGCAACCTTTACTTTCTTATTTCCCTTTTTAATAGAGCTTGTCTCACATTGGAAAAGATAGTCTATAAAATCCTTTATACAATCAAAGCCCCTAAAGACACGAATGGTAAATTCTTTTGAATCAACGGATTCTTGCGCAGCTGAAACCAAGAGTACGGGAGTGTGTTCATTATTTAAAGGGATAGTTTCACAATCGAAGTATAGAACACGAACAGGAGGATAATCAATATCTAGGGGCATCACCCAACAATGATTTTTTTCATGCGTAATTTTACAATTTTTACAAGTTAGATCACACTTATGATTTGGTTTTATTTCGCGAGCGCAATTTCCACATCGTTTCAAAGAATCACATGTTCCGTTTCCCTTATGGTTATTAAAACATTCGGTTCCCTTTAAATATCTATTACACTCCTCGCATCTTATGAGTTTATACTCGTCTTTTTCGTGATAAGCCTCAGTTGTTTGACAGCGGTAACACATAGCCGTTTCCGAACAAGAATGACTAGATTTTTCTTCCGGACCGTAAAATAGGGTTAAACAGTATTGACAAAAAGCCCTAGCCGCGAACATTGAGGTATAAGACCGTACAACATGCATATGATTTCCAACTTTGAGGAGGAAAATTTTTTTTTCCTTGTGAGGACCTATAAATATTTTCTCAAACTTCTCTTCCGCGGAAAAAATTACAATCTGGTAATCTGACAGGGCATTTTGAAACTTTTGAACACCCAATAAATCTACAGGACCCTCCGGGAGTTCGGCTAATGCGTGTAACTCTAAAGCCGCGGTTTTTTGGGAAGGGTGGTCTACATTTCTTAATAATCGGAACCTCCATTGATTAAACTCGTTTAGCTTTCCTATTGATTTTAAGTAAGTTCGATCAGCTAGACTTTTACCCACGGCTAAGGCTCTAGAAACGCATAGAGTATCATTATTTCTAATAGGTATGTAAGCATAACCTTGGTCAATATATTTATCCAGTTCAGCTATAGTTCGATTATGCATCGCTTTTCTACCTGTCATTGGAACATTACATTTTAAAAGAATAACATCAATTTTTAGAGAACCCTCTAATAAAAGACTACGTTTGGACTGAGCCACCTTTTCGATACTAGAGAGTAATCGATCAGGAGTTAACTCATTTATCGCCATAAATCTTAAATTTACAGGGTTCTCTAACGCGTCGGAGCTTATGGCGAATCTAATTAAGTTATACTCTTCATTATTTTGCGTGATTAGGTTTATAAGAGATGTTAATATTTGGGAAAGTTGATCATGAATTTTGGTTAATTTTAGTTCTTCTAAGTTACGGAATTTAACATTATATTCTGTTGTAATACACTTATATTTTCTAGATTTTCGATTAGATATTTTATCTATCTTGAAATATTGTTCAGGTCTAAATTTTGTGGATAAATCGATGGGATAAAGTTCATCATCTGAGGATGACGAAGTGTCCGACATTTTTTCTTAATGGGAAAGTTCTTCAAATCTATTGATTGTTTTCTCCAAATCTATTGTTTGTTTTCTCCAAATCTATTGATTGTTTTCTCCAAATCTATTGATTGTTTTCTCCAAGGCAACTATTATGTTATGGAGATCGTCTGAATCTCTAATTACGAACTGCTTCTCATAGGGTTGTCCTCTGTATTTAAAGATGGCTATTTCTCGATCAGGCGTGGCGGCTATTTGAATGGGTTCTTCTGACATATATACCGTTGCGCCCCAATCTCCCTGAGCGTTGTTCAGAATTGATTTCAGTTCAAATGCGCCCTCGTATTTAATACATATACCGACCTTAGTAGGGATGGGAAACGGTTTTCGAGGGTTCTTTGATTTCGCGTACCTCCTAATATCGATGTATAAAGTACCCCTGAACGACGATATTTTAACTCCTAATAATCTATCCCGGCCATATTCTATTATATGATCTTTCCAATCTTCCTTTTTATATCCCGATTGAGATAACAAGGTCTCTACTTCTTTGTCACAGGATTGTGTCGTATCCTTTGATTCGGCCTATTGAAATACCTATTTCCTATAAACTAAATATTCTAATCTCATTGAAAAAGTATAAAGCACTCACCATTCACAGGAATAGAAATTTCTTGCTGCGAGATATTAATGCAGTAATTTCGGCACGAATGAATCTCAAACGTTGAGTCTGAGCTTTTATACTATACGGGTTTTATCTTTTCTAGATGTAAGTCCAAGAGATCTATTCTTTAATGTAAGGGGTATGAATACCTCTGTCTCATAATACACGGTTTCATATTACTTAACTACGTCAATATATGTATATAGATTGAGTAATATTAAATTCGTATCTTTTATTTTTAATACTTCAACGACATCTGCTTCTCTTTACTTTTTTATCGAAATTGTTTAATTATAACCTTTAGGTCAAAATTAAATTAGTTATCGACGTGTGATAATTTATAACTAACTATTTCCCATCGCGATGAACGTATTTTATTTACGGTATAATATTAAATTTCATCCGTATCTTTTATTTTTTAAGTCTCCAAACACATCTGGTTTTCATTTTATATAAATCGTTCAATAGTAATCTTAGGAATAAACTTACTTATCGATATTTTATAACTCTCTTTCTTATCGTCGATGACCGTCTTTATTTACGTTATTACGTGTGTATAGATTCAATAATATTAAATTTCATTCGTATCTTTTATTTTTAAGTCTCCAAACACATCTGGTTTTCATTTTATATAAAGCGTTCAATAGTAATCTTAGGAATAAACTTAGTTATCGATATTTTATAACTCTCTTTCCTATCGTCGATGACCGTCTTTATTTACGTTATTACATGTGTATAGATTCAATAATATTAAATTTCATTCGTATCTTTTATTTTCAAAGTCTTCAAACACATCTGTTTTTCTTTACTTTTTTACCCAACTCTTCACGAGTAATCATAAGGTTACAGTTAACTATCGAAAATTTTATAACTAACTTATACTATAATCTTTGAACGGTTTCGTGTTACTATCGGACTCCAAGTATACTCATGGGTGAGAAATATGTATAAATACAACGTTAAAGCCTTTGTATTCTCTACAACGAAAACTTTCATAAACTCACTAGCTTGTTCTTCTAGTCTCGCAACAAAAAATGTAAGTATTTTACCAGTATTTTAAAATGGTTAGTAGTAACCCTTATCTTAGTGTCTTTTAGTTTCTAAAACATCACTATATATCTCTAAACATCACCTCTTTACTCTTTTCGTTAAAACTCTTCTAAATTTAAAGCTCTAAAATGTATGTAATTTTTCCGGTAATTTTAAAATGGTTAGTCAATAGTAACACTTATTTTCTTATAGTTTCCAACGCCTCATCTTTATTTTATTACATTTTTTAAAACTTAAAATATATAAAATGTACGTATTTTCTATTAGATTTAAACCCTCGATTAAGAGATATATTTTTAAAATAGGGAGTCCCTCATTTTCATCGCCACGAGCTTTGCGATCGTTTTTAGTCGCGCAAGGAACCTACGTTGTAGGTTTCTAGTCAAAGAGGTATTAAATCTTAACTAATATTTTAGAATTTTCCCTTACACGTGTGTTTTCATTTTATTAGATTGGGTGTATACGCGATAGCGGTGAGCGTAGCGTTAGGAATTTTCAAATTCCTGACGAGGAGTGTTTCCGTAGAACGGATAACACGATTATTATAAATAACCTCAGACATTCCGGTTTGGGGCGCGATGGTGAATACGGTCAAGACGAGATCCGAACCGTACTTCAACAATTAACCCGAGGTTGCGATACCGTTTACGTAAAAGGGCCAGATCAAAAAGAATTTTTAAATTTTTTTCTTGGAAACCTCCGGGTTGTGGATATAGGAAGGATGGGTGCCCCTTCAATTCGCATTGTGCCGGGAGGGGAAGATGTCTATGACCCCCATTTACGATTCCCGCTTAACGGAGATAGATGCGCTCTGGTAAGAGCTAGAAAAATTGAGGTCTTTTTCAACGCTCAAGAAACGGCACCTCAGAGCAGCGCCGGTTCGGTTGATTGGGGTTTAGCCGACGAAGCTCCGGTTTCGCTGGCACTCAATCGTAATTTAATTCCGGCCGGCGCTGAATCTCCTTATTCGTGGGAGAGTAATTGGGGTGATGATAGCGACATAGACATCCCCATTTTACGA